>NW_025999943.1:9155433-9253552 GCF_001458135.2 Marmota marmota marmota
ATTTGACCCATGCTATTCCCTTCTAGGTCTATTCCTAAAGACCCATAAAAGAGCATGCTACAGGGACACTGCTACATCAATGTTCATAGCAGCATCAATTCACAATAGCAGACTGTGGAACCACCTAGATGTCCTTCAATAGACGAATGGATAAAAAATGTGGCATTTTATACACAATGGAGTATTACTTTGCATTAAAAAATGACAAAATCATAGAATTTGCAGGGAAATGGATGGCATTTAGAGCAGATTATGCTAAGTGAAGCTAGCCAATCCCTAAAAAACAAATGCCAAATGTCTTCTTTGATATAAGGAGAGTAACTAGGAATAGAGTAGGGAGGAAGAGCATGAGTAGAAGATTAACATTAAACAGGGATGAGAGGTGGGAGGGAAAGGGAGAGAGAAGGGAAATTGCATGGAAATGGAAGGAGACCCTCAGGGTGATACAAAATTACATACAAGAGGAAGTGAGGGGAAAGGGAAAAAAAACAAGGGGGAGAAATGAATTACAGTAGATGGGGTAGAGAGAGAAGAGGGGAGGGGAGGGGAGGGAAGGGGGGATAGTAGAGGATAGGAAAGGCAGCAGAATACAACAGACACTAGTATGGCAATATGTAAAACAGTGGATGTGTAACCGATGTGATTCTGCAATCTGTATACGGGGTAAAAATGGGAGTTCATAACCCACTTGAATCAAAGTGTGAAATATGATATGTCCAGAACTATGTAATGTTTTGAACAACCAACAACAAAAATTAAAAAAAAAAAGAAAAATATTGCTTGGCATAGAAATGAGGGTTGTAAAAAAAAAAAAAAAAAGAAGATAAAATCCAGGAGATTTAGCAACACAGTCCAGAATCTCAGGACCTCTAATAATCTGGTCTATACCTGATTCTCATATCAAAATCACTGCTAATCTCCTACCAGCCCACCCTTTTTCTAAATGTGTTCTACTCTTTCCAAACTCCTTGCTATTGTTCATCTGCCACCAGATAAATAATTATTTACCCTCCAATAGTCAGTCCATGTGAATAGCTATGGAATACTCATTTCTAATATATATCATTATGAAATGTTTCTAACAAAGATGAGAAAATAGCATGACACATGTTCTTGTATCCCCTACTCAGATTTAACAGATAACAGTCGATCATGTTAGCTTTTGAGCCCTCTACAGAAAGAAAATATTACAGATCCATCTCGATGTTTCCACCACCATTTCTTTCCTTCTTTCATCATAGATATGGACTGTTTTGAAATGTATGTGTCATTCTTATTAATCCATGCTTCTGTACTTTATTATTTGCATGAACCTCTATACATAAATTAAATAGTTGTTTATCACTTTGGAAAGTAATTCAGCCACGTCTCCTAAAAATGGAAATACCCATTTTTTAAGAGAGAAAGAAATGCTTTCTGTTTAGTATTCCAGAGTTATCTAGTGAGTTGGGGGGGGGAGGAGTTTCCTCTTGATCCTTTTATCACTGAACAGGCAAATGTAAGATAACTAATTTAATGTTTAGTATTTTCTCCTCAAATAATGTTGGCTGATGTTGGCAATCTCATTGGCAACATTTCTGGTTCTATCTGCTCCTGCAGAAACTTGCCAGTTCCCAGCAAGAGATGGAATCACTTTCTGCTCCATTTTGACATAGGTAAAACTTTATAATCACCTGAAAATAGAATCCATAGGAAGTAATACTTCATTGGCTTTCAAGGCTAGGTCAAGGCTTTCCTCCCCTCCATGAGGAAAGAAGAAAGGCCCTCTTTCTTTTTCTCTCAGGATTCTTGCCCTCAGAACCTAGCTGCATGTTGTGAGTAGCTCAAGTTATAGCAAGAGCTGTGTAAGCACTCTGGCCAATATCAGCCAGCCAACATCAACTGCCAGTAGGTGAGTGAAGGAGCTTTCAGATGATTTCAGTTCTAGCCATTGAACCCAAGTTGATGCTAAGTGAAGCCAAAACAGCTATTGATGCTAAAACTTGCCCAAATTATGGGTCCAGGAGCAAAATAAGTGGTGCCATTATTTTAAACTACTTAGCTTTGGAATAATTTTTATATAGACATAAGAAAGGGAATAAGCTTCTTGGTTCCTCTCAGGCACTAAATGCCCTCATAGTCCTCAAATATTCCCCAAATGTCTGCCATCAGGTATATTTGCTTCATATGCTCCGTGAGCAAATGTCATCCTTTCCTTAAAATCAAAATGCACACTCCCAAAAGCTTTAGCAAGATGTGAAAGAAAGGGCTGACTGGGCAGAAAAGTCTTAACTCTAGGTACCACCTACCAGTCCCTACTATCCTGTCTCACCCCATCCACAAACTAGAAAACAGAGGCCAAAACTTCACCATCAGCATCTGTCAAGTCAATGACCTCTGACCTCAGCAGTCCCAGCCAATTAGAAGTCATAGCTGCAAACCTTTCCTAAGCCAGAGTGAGTTACTACTTTTTTCTTTTTAAGTTGTCAAGTAAACTGTTTATGATACTTCATGAAACACTCATTTCAGTGTTAAGGAAACAGCATGCTTTCTGTAGGAAATAAACCCTTATGAAAATGTTTAATTCAAGAGTTTAGTAATCCAACCATGCTCAAAATTAAGCTCCCTTACATGACAAACACATTTTGTGGGGAAAGGAAATTGGGATGAAGGGGTCTGCTTTTCTAATTTAATCATTGGATTTTAAAACTTCTGATGACAATCTGAAAGAGAGACAATCAAACTAGCTATCTGTGATCTTGTAAATAAAAATAAAGGTCTGATGAAATTCAACCCATTTGTTCTTTGGAGTTTATTTTCCTTATTTTTACTGAATTCAGTCAAATGGTTTGTGTATGTCATCACAATCTGAGAATGTGTCTTCACAAGACCAAAATAAATCCTGAATCACTAATTCAGAGGAGAAAAGAGAGAAAACCAGCTGTTCATCTGCATGACACAGTAGTTCCATTGAATCAATTGTGTGTTCAAGTGGAACCTCACAGGGCGGAAAAGTATAAAAATCTTTCAGTATAGAAATCCACTAATCACTTCTAATTCCTTCCCCTTTCAAATATTTATTCACATACTTCTTAGAAGATCTCAGTGATAACACTTGAAAGAACTTACAAAGAGAAACTTATAACTGTGTTTGGCTCACAGTTTTAAAGGATTCAGTCCATGATTGGTTGGCCCCATTGCTCGGGACCTGTGGCGAGGCAGCAAGCACATCCTGGAGGGGGCATGTGATAAAACACAACCTCTCACTTCATAGTGAGCCCAAGAGCAAAGAAAGAGAAAAAAAAAAAAGGAAGAAACCAGGACCTCACAATCCCCTTTAGGTAATGCTCCCAATGCACTAAAAACCTCCCACTAGGTTCCACCTCTTAAAGTTTCCGTCACCTCCCAGTGGAAGCTAGCTGGTGACCAAGACTTGAATATGTGGGCCTTGGGGGAACACGTGTCCAAACAATAGCATCTATTTAGTTTTTTTGGCCTCAATGTCTAGAAATACATACATTTGAGGACATGAAATTCTCCCCAAATATTAAGTATAAAGAAGCTATAAATGAGACAGCAGATTCTGGCAGAAGCCCCCACGGGAATACAAACACAAGTCCTGCCAGACACATGACAAAGCAAAGCTGCCACCTTTCTGGACAAACTTCCCCCAAATGTGAAACAATAATGATTATTCTCCTGACCTAACAGTGATATAATAATAAAATGAATGATTTTAATTTGTTGGAGCATATTTTTAAAATTTTTCAAAAAACTTTTCTTGTGTGCAAAATCCCATGAACCAGGATCATTCACGTTGGAAAATAAGCCCATTACCTGAGATTTCTCTTTGCTGGTGAGTCCTGGGATTTTCAGAACTTGAGGTTATTTGTGTATGTGATAATGTATATATGTGTGCATGCATGTGATTGTATTCTGTGTGTTTTGAATCTGTATGTATATGTGCATGTATGTGGTATATGTGGGTATACATGTGTGAATGCATGTGTATGTTTTTCTGTGTATATTATGTGTGCATTTGTGTGTACACATGGTGTGTGCTACATATGTGTGTGGTATGTGTGTGATGTATCATGTGTTGGGGTATACATATGTGGGGCATATGTGCTGTATGTATATGAGTGTGTTGTGTGTACTGTGAATGGCACATGTGGTATGTGTGGTGTGACAGTTGTGTGTGCACCCACATGGGTGCATGGCACGTGTCTGTGGTACTTTAAGAGTTTCTGGTTTCTTGGTTTGCTTTAGCAGCAACAGCTGAAGACAGAATTGCTAGAATTCAAAGAAAACAGCCTTTTTCTAATAACAGGAGGTAATGAGAGCCTGAGAAATGGGAAATGTGCTTTAGTTTGGTATGGAGAAAAAGAAGGAAATCTTAATGACTGTATTCACTGAAGAAACCAACACCAACAGGAGTCACATATCCTCAGGAATCAAGGGAATCCCTGAATACCTGCTATTTTTCAGCATGTTCCTTGAAGGCCTTCCAGAGTTCTTGGTCATCCCTTAAGGAACCACTCTAGGTTGACTTTGGTGAATGGGACAGGATTCTCAGCCTCATCATATCTTCAGTCATGACTGGGGAAAATCCACTCCACTTTGAACATCCACAAAGAACATGTAGAAGATGTGTAGTCCTTATACCTCCTGAAGAGTCCAATTCAGCCTAGGATTTCTCACATATCAAGGAACGTGATGTGGCAACCTTATGAACAGAGAATTTCTATGTTTTGGGACACTATAGTATAGTTATTCATTTCATGTGGAACTATAAAATGGAAACACTAATTATATACAGAATATTAAAAACGTGTTGATGAAATTGTTCTAAGTCAGCCTTCATCCCTCAATTTCAGTAAAAGATTTTTTTTTAATTTTAGATTTTTCCCCTCAACCTATCTATAGGATCATTTGTAGGATCTAAATGATAGTGCTTTACTGTAGCAGGCCCTAGTTTCTTCTATTTTTCCATGTCTTTGCCTCCTAGGTTGGAATACTCTACTACGGTCTGACCATAAAAATGTTTTTAACCACTTCTATGGATTAAATAATTTCTGCTCTTTCAAAATTCTTAAGCTGAAGCATAAATCCCCAATGTGATGGCATTAGGAAGCAGAGCTTTGTGAAAGTAAATAAGTAATGAAGATCAGTGCCCTTAGAAGAGAAGGGAGAGAGATGATTGCTCTGCTCTCTGTCGGGTGAGAAGATGCAAGGAGAAAGTGACAACTGCAAACCAGGAGGCAGACCCTCACCAGACACTTCATCTTGATCTTAGACCTCCCAACCTCCAGAACTATGAGAAATAAACGTGTGTAGTCTGAGCCACCCAGTCTATGGTAATTTGTTATAGCAGCCCTGGCTAAGATAACTATCATTGCCCCAACAGATTACAGTGACTACACAAACAAGCCTGTTTAAGAAACTGTCCTATTTTTCTATCAGAGCCCAGTTTGTTATTTATACTGATGAGTTAAATCTTAGGTTAGCAGCTTGAGAGTTACTGAAGCCAACATGAAATCATTCTTGTCTGACCCAGACAAAATTGGAACCGGAAAATAATGAAAGAAGAGGGCTCCTGCCTGCCTGTCAGAGATAATACTGTTTCAAGGACTTTCTAAAGACCTACAAGAGATTCCTTTTTATTCTATATGCACCCCAGGCTTTCACACCTCCCACATATGCACAGATCTCTGTTACAAAGTTTATCTTTAACATTCTTTAAGACTGCAACAACAGACCAGATGCTCTGGATGGAATACTTCCCCCTGGCAACTGCTCCTCCACCAATCAGCTGAAGCCAACTCCTGCCTCTGGCCTTCAGGACCAATGAATCCTGTATCCAAGGAAATCATGTAAATTTCTTCCTTCTTTTGACTTTAAAAATCCCCCCCCCCACAACCATTTTGTGATGCAACTATTCCCATTGCAATGCTCTGCTGTTGCCAAGTAAATTTTTCTATTCTTTAGAGAATCTCTAATTGTTATTTAGGTTGACAGTAGCAATGGTTTTTGTCCTCAACCCATAAGCAACCACTACTCCATTATCCCATGGGGAATATCTCATTGTTCCAAGTGTCTTTCAACAAGAATTTTTAATGAACATTTCTTACACATTTTTGATATTGCAACAAGTGTCTCCTGGGCTTCCCAGTATTACCTAGAAATATAAGAGAGATATTAAACATTACAAAACAATTATTATGCAGGCACATAATCAAATCAATCCTAAAGTTACATGTTCATTTTGCAAAAAGCATCATATGAGCTGGCTTCATTTTCCATGTCTCACGAGGTCACTAGATCTCAGGATTCTATGATGTCTATCCCTGGAGATTTGAAGCAAGGATTCAAGTCTGTCATTTGATCTAGTTTTATCAACAAGCCAAGATATTTCATTTGATCCTTATGGAGGTCAGTCGTTTATAGCCTCCCCAACTCCTGCCAGGTTCTAGATTGTTAGGTTACAAAAAGTAAATAATACTTTTTTCTTCAAGCAAAGAAGTGCAGACAATCCTTGAAGCACAAATAATAAAAGACACTATGGTTTAACTTACAAGTCATCACTTAGGCACACCCCCGTTTTCCCCAAACTCTTTTTGCTATATCTTCTATGTGTTGAGGGCATGCATGCATTCTTACAATATGGCAGTCACTACATAACTAACCATTGCTGCTTCTAACCTGACAAAGACTGCCACGTTTAACAGATAAAAATGCCAGTGGATTGGAATTTTAGATAAATAATAGAATAACTATATTTCATGTCATCTTTTGAACATACTTACATTTAAGAAAATCCATTGTCAGGGGCTTGGGTTGTGGCTCAGCAGTAGAGCACTTGCCTAACACGTTCAAGGCCCTCGATCCTCAGCACCACATAAAAATAAATAAATAAAATAAAGATATTGTGTCCAACTACAACTAAAAAATTTAAAAAATTTTTTTAAATAAAAAATTTCATTGTCAATTCAAAATTCAAATTTGGTTGAGTTTCCTGTATTTTACCTAGCAATTCTAAACCCGATGCTTAAAATTATTATATAGTCATCAATGGTCAAACAAGCCAGGTGTTTGGGAAGATAGTGGTCAAAGAAAATAAAGTGGGCTGGGGATGTGGCTCAAGCGGTAGCGCGCTCGCCTGCATGCGTGTGGCCCGGGTTCGATCCTCAGCACCACATACAAACAAAGATGTTGTGTCCGCCGAAAACTAAAAAATAAATATTAAAAAAATTCTCTCTCTCTCTCTCTCTCTCTCTCTCTCTCTCTCTCTCTCTCCTCTCTATCTTTAAAAAAAAAGAAAATAAAGTTACAGTTTGAAAGATAAGTAAGTTCTAGAGATCTAATATACAGTATAATACCGATAGCTAACAATATTATATTACATTAAAATATGCCTCAAGTTAGAATGCTAAATGTTTGATCATCAAAATAACAATAACTAAGAATAGCTGGGATTGAAAGGTGATGAATATGATATGTGGCCTTCATGAGTGAATATTTATCTCTAAACTCATCAAAATATTTATATTCAGTATGTCCAGATTTTTATGTGTCAATCATACTTAAATAAACTTATTTTAAAAAATAAGCTAAATGCATCTTAAATGCTAAGATAGATCTTATACTCATAGGAATTTTTAAAAAATTGAAAATGAAAATTTTAGCTACTATTTTCTAGTCTGAAGAATACTGAACAATAATAAAATCTGCCATTTATTAAGCACTAAGCACCATGCAAATTTTTTATTCTCAAAATATATAAGGCAAGTATGTTTATCCCTATTTTATTTACAGTGAGACTTCAATCAACTTTGGCTCTAAAGATACCATCTAAAACACTGAGCTTTTAAATCCAGACCTAAAGCAGTCATGTTGCTTTGGGGGTACATTTGGAAGCCAGGTTAATATTTCACAGATGTTCCTGGTGTCACCGTATCACATGTACACACCCAGAGTCATTTTCATGGCACCAGACTCTGTTGTAGTTGATGATGCCATCATGATTGTCAAATATGTCAAATGTCATTCTTTCTGGAAGTATCTAGAGGGAACATCCCACATATTGAAAATCTCAGACAACTAAATGAGTTCTTACCTTTTTATCTGACTCTTCAGAGGTCCTCTATTTCATCCTCAGCAATAAGCAAACCACATTCACAATTTGAACTGTTCTAGGATACATGTGCCTTTTTTGTTCCTAGTACAATCATTTGGACTCCTGGGAAAACAACAGAAAGGACCTTCACCTCAAATGTCCTCACCTCTGACCACTGCACACAGAACTACCTATATCCATCATATTTTCCTTTCTACACACAAAAGAGTCAACCCAGACAGATGGTGTGGATTTTCCCACGTGGACTTTCCCCCGTGGCATAGTCTGGCATATGATCCCACCCAGCTACCAAAGGAGCATCAGCATAGGACAACTGACATATCTTCCATTAAATACTACAATCCCTAATTCACTCCCTCCATCCTCCCTTCCAGTCTGACATCAAAAAGCAGACACCAAGGTAAAGACCTGGCTCCTTGACCAAAGAGCTTCCCTCTGGGCTGCTCAGGCCATGAACACAGACACTTCTAAATTTAGAAGCTATTTGTCTCCTACAGCTTTCAGAGTTCTGTGCCATCTAAGAAATAGCAGGTGGCAGTCACCTACCACCACTAAACACCACACAGTATTCCAGGCCCATTCTGCCCCAATGATAGCTATGTTGTACAGTTTGGCCTCCTTCATGGGAGGGGACATTTGTGGGATGAAGTGACATCTTTTCAAAACACCAGAAGGCTTCCTACTGGCCTGAGCACAGGTCAGCTTGCCTGGCCAGCCTGGCTTTCCGTGGGTGCACAGCTGTCTAAATGGAGAAAGGGGAAATTATAGGGGAGAGGCAACAACTGGCTAAAAAAGAAAGAGGCTAAATCATTTCCCCCTGTTTACAGTACCACTGCCATCACAGAGCCCCAGATAGGGTAAAGCACATCTTCAAAATCTGCCATTTGCAAATGAGCAGTGGAGTTAAAGGAAATGCTCTCTTACCCCTGCACAGACAAGTTGATGGCCAAGTGTAATACATTGGAAATTCGTAAGGAGGGAGGTCACCAGGCAGCTTGTCAGTTTAACTCTTTATCAGAACATGCTTAATGGGATTTTACTTTCAGCAACATGAACTTTGAAATACTCAAGTTCAAGTTTCACCTGCAGAGCTCCCATCTGTTTTTACTTCACCCTCAGAATTTCCATCTGCTATCCTTTTGGTCTGTCTAATGGGGTGCCCCATTAGGCTCTCCAGCTTTCCCAGGTGCTGAAGTCATGGAAATTTTATGACATTGAAAAAATTAAAATATGGGTCCTATGTGTTACCTATGAAAATTAATTCCATTGTACAACGCCTTTCCTTGAATGACACTTCCCAGAATGCCTGTTAAAGAGTTCCCAAGGGTGTACATGCAGATCATTTATTGCTACACTCTGGGACACTGGGAGTTCACAAGGGACTATAAGTAATGGAACCAGGCAGAGGGCTGTGCCTGAGGCCTTGCTTCCAAGCTGACCACTCAGAGCTTCTGAATTCCAAGGCCAAAACTGCAGCTTCTGACTCTGGGTTGAGTGATAGCAGCCTGGACTTCATAATTGCAGGTGTTCAGCTTGACCTGAACTTAGAGCTCAGAGCAACTGAACTTTGTGTGAGGGTCAAGGGAGTGCCAGCCCTGTCTTCTGAAGGCATGGGACTGGCAGTTTGTCAGAAGGTGGCTAGAGCCATAATACTAGTGTTTGGAAATTCGTAAGGAGGGATGTGTTTGTGTCAGTGACTCATTCTTCTTGTTTCAGAACCTCCAAAAAGAATTCCACCACTGGAAGAGCAGGGGCTTTCCATATAAAGTCTGAGATGATTACTGGTGGGGACCAAGTGAGAGAGAAACAAAGGAAGGAGCTAAATACAGTCATAGTAAAGAACAGGAGGATTTGCAGAAAAACATTCAGTGGACTAAAGGAGAGGTGCTAACTACCCAGAAGGTCTCTGAATTAGACCTCTGGTTTACCCAACACAGAGTTTATATACTGGTTCATTTACGTATGATGCTTTTATGTCAATCAAAACTTTAAGCAGATCACTGGGTCATAGGACATTTAATGTACAGATAGCAAGGAGATAGTCCTAATAGGAACTTTGATAGTCTCCTCCCAGCTGGTATGCCGGCCAGAGACCCACTGTTTGGAGCTAACAGCCATGATGGTTCTGAAACATTCTTTTCACTGTGCATTTAGACTCAGATGTGCTAAAAAAATATAATGCATTATTAGCCTTGTCTTTCAATAAAACTATTAAAAGATGCTTTTTCAAGCAAGACTCAGTCTCATTCAGCTGCTCCCTCTTGCTCATGGCTCTAAGATGACATCCCAGTAAGGATGGATCTCCTAATAAGGGGTGGTGTTCTGACCTTGTGTTGGTCATCAGGTGGGCGTGTGCTGCTGACATCCCCTGGTCTCCAAGGCATTGTCCTTTGTCCCAGCCAGGCCCTTACAGGTCCAGTGAACTCATGGCCTCCTGGCAAGTCTTGGGTTCCAGCCCTGTTCCCAAGAGCCTGAGTTCATTTTCTTTTTCTTGACTATTCTCCAATCAGCTCTCAGTGCCGGGGGGCTGGCACTGGCCCCTCCCCACCCCACCTTGGGCCTCCCGCATCCCCTTTGTCTTTCAGCTCCAACTATGGGGTGCTCTCCTTTTATCCACTGTCATCACTCTCTCCTTCTAGCATCAAACACCCTTCCTTCTTGTCTCTCTGCCATCTGCATAAGGAGCCCTTCTTTCCATGGGGGAGATGTACACAATGAGAATGAAGGACTAAGCCTTCTTTGGCATGTTGGAGAAAGGGAGCAAAGAATTTAGACCATTCATTTCAAGTCTCCCCAGGACTTAGAAGTTTGGAAAGCTACTGAGGCAGTCAGTAACAATAAAAAAAGAAAAATCAATTTTTATGACTGCAAACATAAGTGTATCACACTTAGTTTCAGTACCTTAGCCCATTTTGAAAGACAGTAATTTTCTCCTACATTACTGTCTGCCTAAAGCCTTATTCATGTCAGTTTTCATTCTCTCTCTCTCTCTCTCTCTAACTCTCTCTCTCTCTCTCTCTCTCTCTCTCTGACAGTAGACATCCTGGAGGACCATTCTTTCTATGGGATGAGAAATGAGATGAAATTAGGGCTAGAATGCTTTCTGTTTGAAGAGGTTCCCATCCATTTTTGGACCTGTGAATTCTTTGCTGGCAAAAAAAGCTTAAATGTTTTTGCAAAGTATATTCCCGAAAGTTTATCTCTCTTAACCTCAATGTTTGTGGGGAAAATAACAGCAGTAGCAGCAACAACAAGAAAATCAAAACAGAACATTTAATGTGATTGCAGCTGCATGAGCAAAGAATTTTTCCAAGGTTTGAAAATGCCCTAACTTGGGAAAGCCTAGCACGACAGCACACATACATGTGGATCCTAAGAGCTTCTTTCATCTGTCACTTTGATGACAAGGATAGAGAAAAGGGGAAATTCTGGAACCAGTGTCAAATGTCCCACAGGGCTTCAGAGGAACAGGGTTGGAAATGGACAAAAGAGTTGATGTGACCTCCTCTAGGTAAAGTGTACATACTCCTTCTAAAACATTCTAGGTCTGTAATTCAGGCTTCTGTGGTCGACATAAAAAGGAATCCTTGAAGTATCTGTAAAGGGGTTAAAACCAAAGACCGATTATGAAATATTGATTACTTTGTTATTAGTAACATTAGTAAATGTTATTACTTCTTTACTCCAGGAAAAAAATGCAACCTTCAAGATTGCTCTAAGAAACTAAAATATGGATGAGGTAAATGGTGATGTGGCAGAGCTCTGAACTTACAGTAAGATAGCTTTGGGTTTATATTTCCACTAATTCTTACATCAGCCCATTCTAGCTTTGCAATTTGACATTTATCAGTCTCACTGATTTGCAGTGCTACTATAAGACTAAATGAGATTGAACCAGGATTGAACCCAAAAGTGCTTAACTACTAAGCCATATTACCAGACCTTTTCATATTTTATTTTGAGAGAGCGTCTCACAAAGTTGTTTAGTGCATCTGTAAATTGCTGAGGCTGGCTTTGAATTCATGATCCACCTGCCTCCATTATAGGTGTGTGCACAGCACCCAACAGATTTTTAATGTGTTTATCATACTTCATAAATATGGACTGCCTTGCACATAGAACATTCTGGAAGAAAGAACATCTATTATTATTATTCACCTATATTTTCTATTTATATTTCTATCTTAACCTACTCCTCCTTTGTTTGGCTAACTTATGAAAAGAAAGCAAAAAAATGAGTGGTTTCAGCACTAAATGAGATAACATTTTTCCAAGGTATACCTATAAGTTCAGCAGTGTGGAATTTAATTTGGGTCTCCCAGGTGATTTCACTGAGTGGCTCAAACAACTGAAATTGATTCATTTTCTTTCCAGAATGCTTTCCAAATACTAAATCTGATATTTAGAAGTAAGGATCAGAGAATTAAAACTTTTTTTCTTTTTTCTGTACAGGAAAATTAATCCTATAAGAAGGTTCTAGTTCCTATCACAAGGTATCTGTTCACAAAGTAGCATACACGTGAGGGTTTCTGTACTCTCATCCATGAAAGCACTAAATAGGCCTGAGCTACAAGAACCATCTGCAATACAGGGGATGAGGGTTAGGCAGAGGAGGGAGGGGAAGGGGGAAAAATTCAATTCTTCTGTGTATTTTGTTTTAATTCTGATGCAGCCGGATGAAATCAAGTCACCAATCATTCACTTCCAAATACAGGAAAGGTTTTGTTGAGATGTCCATCCATCTATTAGGAGCTCAACTCCTTCAACCATTTTAAATCTTCCACAGAGAAGTCAGCCCAGCTGACAGCACTGAGGTCCCACAGTTCAGAAGGGATAAGATTTTCAGGGTAATATTCAAAACCTTTATTTCTAAGAATACATTGGCTACAGACCACCATTCCCAGGACTGTATGCCCTTGAAGAGCTGTGGAGAAAGGTGTCATGTGCTTTATACCGTGCTTTATAAGGTTTTCTAACCTGAATGACCTCTTTTAATTGTTGCTTTATAGCTTATTATGCAAAGATGAGGGACATGTTTATACCTATGGCATTGCTGAAAACAAAAATAAATAAATAAATACCTCCTTTTCCAGTGTTTGGTCCAACCCTCCCCATTCTTTTCTGGCCACTACTCCATCCCCAACCATCAGCTCAATTGTGTTCAGTTTCTAAACTATACTGACTTCCTACCAGTGGGTAATTCCCTTTCTGACTGCACAGGGGTCTTTCCAGGAACTGCCTGCTGTTGTGCAGAATCAGCTAGTTTTTTTTTTTTTAATTGATTTCATTTTTTTAAATACAGAGCAGCGGAATGCATTACAATTTGGCGGGGGGAGTTTACTGATTTTATTTTTTTAAATACACAACAACAGAATGCATTACAATTCTTATTAAACATATAGAGCACATTTTTTCATATCTTTGTATATAAAGTATGTTCACGCCAATTTATGTCTTTATACATGTACTTTCTTTGCATTACAATTCTTATTACACATATATACCACATTTTTCATACCTCTGGTTGTATATAAAGTATGTTGACACCTAATTTGTGTCTTCATACATGAACTTTGGATAAGGATGTCCATCACATTCCACCATCCTTGCTAATCCCCTGCCTCCTCCCTTTCCCTCCCACCCTTCTTCCCTATCTAGAATTCATCTATTCTTCCCATGCTCCCCCTCCCTATCCCACTATGATTCAGGCTCTTTATATCAGAGAAAACATTCAGCATTTGTTTTGGGGGGATTGGCTAACTCCACTTAGCATTATCTTCTCTAACTCCATCCATTTACCTGCAAATGCCATGATTTTATTCTCTTTTATTGCTGAGTAAAATTCCATTGTGTATATATGCCACATTTTTTTATCCATTCATCCACTAAAGGGCATCTAGGTTGGCTCCACAGTTTAGCTATTGTAAATTGTGTTTTATAAACATGGATGTGGCTGTGTCCCTGTAGTATGCTGTTTTTAAGTCCTTTGGGTATAGTCCGAGGAGAGGGATAGATGGGTCAAATGGTGGTTCCATTCTCAGATTTCCAAGGAATCTACATACTGCTTTCCATATTAGCTGCACCAATTTGCAGTCCCACCAGCAATGTATGGGTAGACCTTTTTCCCCACATCCTCCAGAATTAGCTAGTTAACAGTCCTCATTCTTGACTCCAGCCCTACCATTACAGAGTGCTTCAAGTCCAGTAGGCATCTATTTCTGCTCCCCATTAAGTCCTATTTCCACTCAGATCCTCACAGATTTCCCACAATTCAACAAAATGTCTCCTGTTTTAACCAATTTTTTTCCCATCTGAGGCTTCCACAGAGAAGTAACTCCCACAAGTGCACTAATTTATTTGCTCAGACTCAGAGGATCTAAGCCATTTTTGTTACTATATCCTTAAAATGAGAAAAAGGAATACACATCTTCTACTTATTTTTTAATGTGATCAATTTATACAAAGCTTAATATTGTGACCTAGCCAGGAAATATGACCTAGCCTGGAAAGCTTATCCTACAAGACTCAGAAATCAGATATTACGGATACAAAGACTGCTAGTGCAATCTACCAAAAAGAAAATGTGAGGCACAAAATGCGAGTAGGGCGTTGAAAGGTTGTCATTGTTAAAATTTTATGGTGACCTTCAATGTTTACAAATACCAAGAAATATAATCTGATTTCTTTATGCAGGAACGATGAAAAATTTCCCTTGGAAATAATAATTGCAATTGCAAATGATTCACCTCTCTGTCAGAGGAGGACTAACTTTTAAATCCGTTGGAATAAAGACATTACAGCATGCAGTCTTGTAGTCAAAAAACAAATCATTGAATTTCCATGACCCAAATCATAAGGAATCTTTACTTTAAATATCCCATTAACAAAACGCCCCAAGTATGTTAAAAATCACAGGACTCTCGGTTTACATTTCAAAACCAGGAAGCTCAGTGTGTCCCTTTTGTTCTTAGATAAAAATAGTCAAGTGAATTATGAGGAAGGACAAAGAATAAGGTACCCAGACCACCCCTGGCATTACTACTATGGTAACCAAGTCAATGCAATCGCATCTGCTATTACAACTATGAGTCAGAACATTAATAGAATCGCTCCACTGACTGAATGCCCACACTGTGCCAGGTTCTGTCTTTACACACATTGTCTTTAAACTTGGGAAGGATCCTGCACAGTGGACATTATTCTTCCAACTTCACAGACAACAGAAACTAAGGGTCATAAAGGCTGGCCCACCTGCCTGGTTGATGCAGAGAAGCAGGTCATTGTACTTAACTCTAACACTTTCCAAGCAAGTAATTTTTTTTTTCACAAACCTTCCCCCTAAGAAAACATTTAAAGTAGATGAAAAAATGTCAGCCCTTTCCAAGATGTAGAAGCAGAAATAATAGGAAATTAGTTGTAATATCTCTTTCTTACACATTTCTCAAGTGAGATATGTTTTCCACCAACATATCAACTTTATGGAAAAGGGCAGAAATATCATTGCAATGGATATTTTGGAGTTGATGGTTCATTTTTCCTATGGACAACCACTGGCAACTATATGCAGATGAATAAGGGGCAATTATATATTATCTCCATCAGCCAAAAGAATTGATCCAAAATATGTTCATTCACCTGCAGAAAGGAAATCATTTTCAAGTATCTCAAATAATACCCTCTCCCACCTATAAGGAAGATGCAGCCCTAGTTGTTTAAACTAAACTTTTCACTTTTACACTCATTGCATTACCATCTTGCAAAACTCAGAAGACTCTTTACCTAAAAAACAAACAAATCAAATTTGACATCTTCTTCTAAAGCCCTACTTGTTCCTTGCGTTTTTTTTTTTTTTTTTTTTTTTTTTTTTTTTTTTTATTTATTTTTAGTTCTCGGTGCCTCCAAGGTCTGAGTAATGAAACAGAGAGGTCAAGCGATATCACCCCAAGAGCAATGACCTATTGGAAAACAGGAAGTGAAAACAAACTCAGTTGCAGTGGAGAGAGCACCAAAGAGGAGCTAGCAGCCCTGAAGGGCCAGGCTCCGGCTCCGGGTTCATCTCTACATTGTCTCTGATTTCAGCACCTTGCCATCTGATCCTCCTGGCTGATTCGGATGGATTTCCCAGGATGAGAGAACTCACACTTCATTCCAGTGCCTGAGGACAACCCAGTGACTGATTTATGGGGGTGGTTGTCAGAAAGACAAACAGTTACTTGACATGGCCCAAGTAGCAGTGATTTGCACCATAGTTGTTGGTGACCTCCGAAATGGAGAAAGAGCAGGAAATTTCCTCACTTGATGTCAGGCCAGGGAACAGCAGTTCTAAAAGAGGCAAGTCACTTTGTTCTTTCCCTTCAATTTACCTGAGGGGAGGAGGCACAAAACTCAGAGGGATTAGCGCTGGGAGGCATCTTTCCTTATTTTTCTAGACCTTATCTCCTGTTTTCTTTGCCATTTTCTGAAGACATTTTGTTTCTTTTACTAGAACAAGCCTGTCGGTCCCTTTCCAAACCTAAGAGAAAATATCGTCACCTGCAACTTCTTGAGTTTGCCACCTTTCTTACCTCCAAATACCCACCTGCCCACAAACAAGCAATGGTCACCTAAATTATGCACTGTTTGAAAGGCGCATGTCCTAAATGTAAACAGAGTTTATAATTACTTACCAAAATAATGTAGCAGGTCTGTAAAGAATCTGAATCTAAGAAAACACATTGAGAGAGTATGAGCAAAATGATGCTTCTAATAACTGTCTTTAAAAAAATATTAAAAACCTGCATTTAGAGAAAAATTTTGTGACAAGGAGGTTCATTGGAGTCAGTTCCTCATATTTTCAGAGCCTGAAAGAATCCTGAGAAGTTGAAGTGAAGATGTATAAAACCAATCATAATAGAAATGCAAAGGAGGAAAATATTTCTAAAGCCCAGGAAAAATAAATTTTAAACAGAAATTGCTTTAAAAGAAAACAAATCCACAATGTGTATTTTATCTGCCTAATGAATAATTTTAGTGTGGTCAACAGTCTCCAAACATGACTAATTTAGAAAAACAGGAATGATTCTGAGCAAAGATGAATAAGAACGTATTTCTTTTTTTTTTTATTGGAACCACCCATTGCTGTATGTGAATGCCTGGTGACTAAACCTCTTTACTCAGTTTTGACTCAGTTTGCTGCTGGGTTGAGAGAGAGCAGATTCTGACACACTGCTGATGGTGTGCCAAGCTGCCTGCTGACCCCTATGTACCAATTCACCCTGAAAATGCCCATGTCCTAGGGTGGAAGGATGGTTCCCCAAAATGAAGAGGAAAGGGAAGGAGTATTCTGAGGCTTAGGGAATGAAAGCGTGGAAGGTGTGCAGGCTGGAAAGGTAAGGTGTGTTTGGGAACCTTAAATAGATCAGGCTCTTGGAGAAAATGAATGAAAGCTAAGTCTGGAAATGTGCTTAGTGGTTAGATTTTTAGGGCTCTTAATTAATATTTGTGCAGGGGTGGCCTAGCTCGATGTTAGGAAGGTACTGAAGACCAGAAGTTTTCTAGAATCCGTATGATAAATGAGGACATTTAAGTCTCTAGTTTCCTCACTGTCAGCAATTAGAAAGTTATTGTTATCATCGTGGCTGTGCCTAAGATTGCCTATCATTAGAAAACCAACAACTTTTATCCATACCTCATTCTGTACCCCCAAGATGTGAGGGAAATGGAGAGAGGAAACTTCCATTTTTTATTTAATCACACAACATGTGTCTGAGCATCCACCACGCAGCCAGTGCCATGATAGTTGGAAAAGAATAGGCAAGAACCCAGCCCAGCTTCTGCCCTTAGGAGCTCTTCAGGGCCGTCAAAGGCAGGAGCATTGAGATGGGTCAGTGCAGGTGACATGGATGCACACTAAGTCTCCAAGTCAGCCTCAACTAGGAAAGATTTCCTCATGGCCACGGATAGATCCTTACCCATGTCAGTGTACATCAGAGCTAATCCACAACATCGAGATGATCAGGCATGCACAGCTGAACTGTCCCTGCTGACTATAAGAGCAAGAGGGGGGAAAATCCTACAAAACTCACAGATCTAGCAATCATATCTAAGAAATGAAACAAATTATTTTGTGTGTATGCATGTGAAATAAATGAATCCCAGAGAAAAGATGCCTAATATTTTGCTGAGTTTTGTTTTCATTTGTTTTGTTGACTAATGAGTAAAGTATTCTGAATATTAAAAATACTAAATAACTGCTTACATTAAGTAAGTGTGCAGATAAATACTTCTGGAAGAGACAGAGAAAGTTAGTTGAATCAAAGATCTCATGAGAATAATACAATTTTTTTTTTTTTTGCTCCTGGACTGAGTTTAGAGTATTATAAATAACTCAAAAGAAAGATTTTTTTAAAAGATGTTTGTCTGGGTCACTAAATGTTAATACCTACAGCATATAAGAAAATGTCTTGCCTTAATTTTAAGTAATTATGCTGCATTTACCTCCTGTGTCTACTATCTCATTAAGCCTGCGTGAAATGCATAATTACCATGCAGGTGAGCTGGCTTTACCAGTGTATGCATGAAAGTCTCACATCAATTCCCTGTGAGGTCCCCCAGGGCAGAACCAAGACATATTCATCTTGCACACACCACTCTCAACCCTATCCCTGCAACAAGGCATGCATTCCACAAAGGATCTCCAAATCAGTCATGGAGAAGCATCCTAATTATGTCAACTTCAGCTTTGTCTTGGGTAGGGAAAGTAGGTATCTACTGGGCACCATTTTTTCTGGACAATGCTCTCAGTCAAACACTACTATCTCTCCCTAGGATCACTTAATCAGACACCAGTGTCTTCCCACTGATTCCCACTTAACTAATATTCCAGCATGACATTCCAGTTAGTCAAATGAGGTTAGTCCTAACCTCATATTAAAATAAAATCCAGATTTACTTACACACCATGGATAATCTTTTCTTTTCACAGTTTGAGAATGGCCTGTAATAATAATGCTCTGGGTGAGAAAGCACATTAACCTGATACCAAGTATGACAGAAGGGAGAGTGTGGAGATCGTCTCCTATATGCAAGGCTTCTCGAAACAGAAGGTGTGGCCACCGAGAACATATTAGCAGGTACCCAACAATTGTCACTGGGCATGGCAACAGGAAGAAGGAAGCAGGAAAAGAGAAGAGAGACTACACAAAAGGTGACTTTGGGCTATGCTACATGCATCCCAGACCATATTTCATCACAAGGTTGTGGGTTGCAGCGTCACAGGCAAGTGACCACACACCATCAGACGTCACTGCCTTCTTAAGTTATTCCTTCCAGAAATGACTTCATAGGCAGCCGCACTGATGTGAAAGGATTCCACATTGATTCCTGTGATATGTAAGGCATGGCTACTATCAGACAAGCATGAGCACAGGACCCTTTGGTCTAGTCCTACCACACACACCACACCATGTGAACATGAACACCCTCTATTGTTTGTGGAAAATTTCAAAATAGAGTCATGTATCACTTAACAAATGGGGCATGTCCTGAGAAATGCATTCTTGTTAAGTGATTTTCATCATTGTGCTAACATCCATCAGAGACTGTAAAAAAGACAGCTACGATGTCACTAGGTGATCCAGTCCTGTGGGAATATAATGGCATATATGATCCACTGTTGAAAGAAACTTTATGCAGTACATAACTGTATTCTCCTTCCTCTCTGCTATGTTGTCCCTTCCTGACGGATGAATGGGAAAAGCCAGCTCAGATCCTGCAGGTCAGACTTCAAAATGCTCTTAACCTTGAGGAGGTCCTGCCCTCTGCCTCCTCCACCTCCTGCTTCATGTTATTCACATGTCTTGTCTCTTTTCATTTCCATACTGTCCATTCCTAAATGGGCACCCTGACACGTCTGAATAACCATTCCTTTAAACACCCATGGAAAACACAGTTCTCTGGACATGGTTGAAACAATGTTGATGACTCAAACTGTGAAGAGGGCAATTCTATCTCAGATGCCATGCTTGGACTTTCTCCTACTCTGAACAACACCATGATAGGTTGTCGCTTGCATCTTCCTATTGTTTTATAATAATGCCAAGCCTGGAAGGAGAATTCTTTACTATATAGTGAATTTCCCCCAAAATATATCAACTTAAAACAGCATAATTCATCATCTCAATGTCTCTGTGGGTCAGGAATCCAGGAGTGGCCTGTCTGGGTGGTTCTGCCTCAGGGTCCCAAACAAGATTGTGGTCAAGATGGCTACCAGTACTGTGGTCATAGAAAGGCTGGAGGTAGGGGGAATTCTGCATGGCTTGAGCAGAGCAGGTGTAGCGGGCAGAGGGTAGAAAAAATGTAGATTCTCCCCCAAATAATAAGACTTCTCAAGTGACAGATGCTGGTGTCGACTCTGTAGGCAGTGGGAGGCCCTTCTGGGAGTGGTGTTATGACTAAATCTGTTTTCTGTTTGCCATAATATAACACCTGAAACTAGATACTTTATAGAGAAAACAGGTTTATTTTGTCTTATAGTTTGTGAGGCTGGGAAGTTTACAATCAGGGGGCCACCTCTGGTGATGGCCACCTACTGCTTCAACTCATGGCAGAAAGCAGAAAGGCAAGCAGGTACATGTGAAAGAAGCTAAAATTCCCACAATTGCTTACCTTTCCCATGAGAAAGGCATTCACCATTCATGGAGACTCCAACCCCATGACTCAAACTCTCCTGCTAGGCCTCACCTCCCAATGCTGCCATCTTGAGAACCAAGCCTCCATATGAGTTTTGGTTGGGACAAACATAGTGTACCACCATACTACACCTAGAGAAATAAGTTACTGGAACTTGTGCAATTAAATTTGAACTTTTGAAATTAAATTGGACTGAGCTCCTACAGTAAGTTTCCACAGACCAAACCAAAATGGAATAACTCATGCTAAAGTTTCATTTTACCAAACCTAAACTAAGTTCTTCCCAAAAACGAGGGAAGAGATGATAGCCAAACCCCTAAATAGGCCAGTTTTAGCCAGCATGATGGGGAAGTCTTCTCTATTTTAACACTTACAAGGAAAGTAACCTGAGGCAACCTAATATGAACACCAAGCTGTTTAGCTTTGTGTATTATTCTACTTCCTTTCCTGTTCAAGTTATCCAATAAAATCCAATAGTTCCACCATGCCCAATGGAGCAACTCTTTAATCTTTAGATGCACTACTGCCCAATTTATGGATCACTAATAAAAACTAATTAGATCTTCAAACTCAAGTAGATGAAATTTTATCTCAACACACTGTAAAAACAGAGTGAAGGCAAGGTGTGGTTGATTAACTCACGATCCTCCTGTCTCAACTTCCCCAGCCGTGTAATCCCAGAGGCTGGGGAAGTTGAGACAGGAAGATTGTGAGTTCAAAGCCAGCCTCAGCAACTGTGAGATGCTAAGCAACTCAGTGAGACCCTGTCTCTAAATAAAATACAAAAGAGGGCTGGGGATTGTGCTCAGTGGTTGAGTGCCCCAGAGTTTAATGCCAGGTATACGCAGCCCCCTCCCCCACAAAAAGAGAGTGAAGTATGGATTAAGTGAGGAAATGGAGAAGAGGAACCATTCAGAGACTCTACCGAGGCCAGGGAGAGGAATGCTATGTATCCAAAGCAAGGCTGAGGAAGACAACACAAATCACTAGGAATCGGGATGGTTGGATGTTGTGGGTGGGGAGAGAGGACATAACTTTAACAAAATAGGCCTGATTTCACAAAACACCACAGAGGCCCATAAGATTTTTCAAGTACCTGGTCAAAGACATTGTTCCTGGAGATGAGGTTTTGAGTACTCCCCACCCCCTAAGAAAAGTGGCTGCAGGCACAAGTATCCTGCTCCTTAAAACCCCACCCCCCTGAAACCTTGTATGGGAGAAATCGAATCTTAGTCATCACTCAAATAATTTCTTAAGAATGTCCTTCTAAAAGTACGTTTGTCTATGGGTGAAACAATTTAAAATTAGTAAAGTCAATATTTAATTTGGACCTACTTGGGAACTGTGGAATTTTCCATGGAGAATCAGAGCTGTCACCAGGTTATGGTGAATTGGAACAACAGTCCTGGTTACTGCATTTTGAGAAGACAGAACTGCTGGGCTCACAGAGTGATTTAGGGCAGGAAAGGCAATAGCTTCACCAGCCAATGCTTGAGCTAAGACCCTGGCTAGACAATCGTTCGACAAATGTCATCCCCATTGCCACCATTTTCCTCCTGATTTTACTAAATCCAGACTCTACCTTTCCATTCCCACCCAGCCACAAGCTGCTCTTTTCCTCTATAAGATTGACTTCATTGCTCATGTTTCACTCTTTGTGCATACAAGAATATTTAGAGTATTAAAAAAAAAAAGTCTTATTTGACTGGTATTATATAGCCTTCCAGAAATGGCTTGGACCCTCTACTACCCTCTTGTGTCCAAGATGGCACTGCAAAGACTCATGGACCCTGGTGAGAAAGAGACCCGTCTGATGCCATCAAATTCCCAAAATGGAAGAACAAAAAGACCCTGTCACAGTTGACTCCTCTCCATCTAGTTGGTCTAGCTTGTCAACTCTTTGATCTTTTCCAGGAACCAACTTTAAGTTTCAATGATTTTCTCTAATATTTGTAATCATTCTCTTTATCTCCTCTGTAATCTTTGTTATTTTCTTCCCTTGGGGTTTGATTTGTTCCTCCTTCTCTATTTCCTTGAGTTGTACAGCTTGGTTACAAAATCAAGGTCTTTCTTCTTTCTCATGGATGTGTCACATTTATGGTCATCAATTTTTCTTTGAGCACTACTTTCACTGTTTTCCACAAATTTGAGCATGTTGTATTGGCTCCTTTCTTCAATCACAAAATATAACCACACTGCATTGGGAACCGCAGAAGGCACAAAGCAAGACAAGTGGTCATCAAGTTTTGATTTTCCACTCCAGAGCAGGTATTGTACATTTACAGGTGTTTAATATTTGCAGATACTTTATTTTATATTTTCCAATCTACCTATAAACTGAGGACTTTGGTTGCTACTCATGGTTTGGTCTGAAAAGAGTTATTTCCTGAGGACTTAAGATCTTATGACATGTGAGAATAGGTTCATGTGAAGCATAGTATAGACTTGAATCCCCTGAGTTTGTAGATAATGTTTCTGGAATTGGAGAATATACTTTATAAAAACTAGTAAGATCTGGGTGGATTTCTGCATTCTATCACCCAGGGCTTCTCACTTCCAAATATTGTTATAGGGATCAAGCAGCCATAGCCATCATTCACGGCCACTTCTCCATGCCGCCCAGCTTTCACCATCAGCCAGTGAGGAAAACTGGCCACACTTCAGAGGACCATACATCAGCTTGCAGTCTGGGATCTGGATGACTTAGCAGGTGACCATGAGCCAGTGCTGAACAGAAGGGAGGGGGCTTTCCTAGGGAGACATAAAACTGATGTCCTGGACTTCTACAATTACAAAAGCTTCCTCACAGCTCAGTTCTGCCCAAGAAACTTCCCAGGTGACTTGAGTTGGATGTGAGTTTGTCCCTCACTTCCAGGCCTCAATTGTTTTGGAATGTTGCTATGCATTATTAAACAGCTGCCACATTTCGTCCAAGAGGTGGCTGCATTTCAATGGTGGGTGAAGTAATTCCTGTTTATATGTGCAGTTGCAAAGAGTATTGGAACCCTTTGGCATGAAAAGTATCTCATAATACATCATTAATTATTTCTAACAATAGTCAGAGAGGGATGAGGGCTCTCTTGCACATACAAACACTTTGAAAGGTGATAGGCAACCAGGAACAACTTCTGATGGGTTCTCTGCTTTTATCCAGTTGATTACAGCACAGCTGAGAATGTCACTTTAATGGTGAAACTAATCTTAAGGTAATTTCTTGGAATGCGTATCTGATGAGACAAGACCCCCCCTCAAAAAAAAAAAAAAAACTGAGGCTGAACAACCATCGACATATTTAGTTGCCTGATACAATGAGAATCAGCATGCTAGAAAAGAATTTGTCTTCCATTCAGGCAAGTCGCCATTGTGGTCATCAAGGGCTGGTAAATCCAAGTGATTGTGAAAATCAAGTTATTTCCTTCAGAACACTAGCCAAAAAATATTGCTTAAACTTGGCACCTTAGTACAAATCAAAAGTTATGTATTGCCTAATCACATAATCACATTTTGATAGCTCATTTCTTCCGAGGGGATGAAATTATTTCACAGGCAGAAGTCCCAGGTATTATTAAAATTGTTTTATGAAGGTGGGAAACCAAAGCAAGGAGAAATTGAGTCATTCATTTGGTATCTCAGCTGAGTCTCCATGAACCTATGAAAAGAGCTTCCTTGGTCTTCTTTCCATATGCTTGTCCCCTTAAAGTATTATACTCCTGGGCATAACAGCTCCTTACCTTCATTTTGAGTGAATTTTTAGGTTTATGAATTCAAAATTTCATTATGAAGTAACAAGAGGAAAAAAAGAAAAATAGAGCAAACTCTAACAAAAAAAATGGGCAAAATCACCCTCAGAAAACTAACTCTGAGGAATTTCTCTAGAAATAAATAGAGAATGACCTTACCAAAAGAAACGCGTTTTTTAATATAGAGTAAGTTACTTGACATCCTGGTCAGTTCTAACTGTGCAAATGTCCTGACTTCCATTTTTCATGAATTCCTCATCAACATTCATTTTCTTCAAAGCATAAATGTGCACACTCCTTTTAATAAAATTAAGAAGTGTACTTCTGATGTCCTTCAAAAGCAAAGGTAGACATCTGTTATTTTAAATTACCCATTATTGGTGGCTTACATTTGCATCCCCTTCACAAACATAACGAAAGGCATTAAGCACAACACATAAGCACAAGACTATTTTTTCATGCAATTAACAAATGGTTAGTTTGTCTATATCTGCTAAGCTTCTTTCTTATCACATTTCTGTATCTCTCACCCTCTCCCACAACTCTGAAAGCTGTAATTCGAGAGTTCTCAAACTGAACACTGGGTTCGCGCCAACATACAAACTGTATTTGCTTAGCAAACATCCAAGGGTGAATAATGTGTTGTCATTCCCTGACCTTACAAGAAGGTTGAATATGAAGTAACAACCTTAGTCACCATTCAGAGTGGCAGCTCTGAAGCAATTTATCCCCTGGCCAGGATCCTTTCCTTCCTCTTCCAAAAGGGAACAGCCTGGGTGGGTGGGTGCTCAGAAAGTATTGATGGCTTCATTCCCTGAACAAGCCAGGCAGCAAAGACCCAGGAAGATGACAGGGCTTGGAATACAGAAAAACAGGTTCAATTGTGAGCCTCACTGGCTCAGAAAAGCTGTCTGCTCAAGGGTTTGGCCTTCACTTTTGCAATGTTTGGTCTGTTAAAGGAAGAACAGATGCCTTTGAAGATTTTCTCGAAGAGTCTAGAATTCAAAGGCAACAGGAAAAAGTTTTTTTGTTCTCAAGTGGCAGAAGTTGGCTCCTTCGAGACAAGTCTATATTCTGCCCGCCTCTTTTGGGGTTCCATCTACTCAGTTCCCACTAGTCATCTCTTGCCTGTACCTTTAAACCCACATTCTCCCTCTTTTGGAATTGTCTTTCCCAAACTCAGAGGACTCTGTTCTCTCTTCAGGACTCATTCAGCCACGACCCATACCATCCCTGACCATGGTGTCATAATGCGGGATGGGGGTCGGGGGCTCCCTTCCCCATGCTCTGGGCTCACAACTGTGGGTGCTCTGCCCAGTTGGCCCCAAGTCTTCCTCCTCCATGTCATGCAGCTGGTCCCACTCTGCTAACCAGAGTAACAACAATGGCAACCATTTAGACCTGGTCACAACTTCTCTAAAGACAGGACACTACTATGAGCATACAAGACAAGGAAACTGAGGCAGAAAGTTAATTTGCCCAGGATTTCCAGGATGGATAAGTGACAGAACTGGGATTTGAATTCAGTAGTGGTCCTTAGAAGGCAAACTCATGACATCTACTCCTCTGATAGACTTTGGTGTATGTCTCTATGCTCCAAACACCACTGCCTGCAGCCCCTCAGAGGGCCTATATCACTTGGATGGCTCTCCTGACTCCACACCACCTAATCCTGAAGCCACCTACACCCCAGGCTGGCTCTACCCTTTTCAGATGACAAAGACTCACATGAAATCTTGCCTCCTCCAGTATCTTGCTCAAATATTCATTCAGTAATTATTTATTGAATGAATAAAGGCACAAAAAGAACATTAGTGTTCATATATTTATAGATGTGCTGTTGTGGGGTAGAGTGGGGGACAGGGACATCCTGAAGATAGTGTAAAATTGTCCAAAGAATTCCCAACAGCCCTACATTAAGAACACGTGCACGTGTGTGTGTGTGTGTGTGTGTACGTAACTCTCTGAAAATACTAACATCTCTAAACGAAGCTGAAAAACAATCCCCACAACAAAATCATAAATATTCAAATTAATACTTTTTAGAAAAGAAATCAATAAGCTCAGAGAAACATTAATCCATGCAGTCTGTGTAGGGTGGGGGTTGTCACCTACCTTCACAAATGAAAACTCCATGTTCATAGACTGTAGCCCATGCAACTTAAATACACAGCTTCCAGAGTATTCATTTTTCCGTACCATGGTCCAATTGGCAGTTGTTATTTACACACAGGTATCTGTACACTTTAGTGACTTTGTGTGCCTTTGTTACTCTTCCCACCCCCCACCCTTCAGTTTGTGCAATAAGATGTGTTTTTCCTTTTTCAGGGAGCACTTTGTTCTTTCCTACAGTCAGTTGTATACCTCCCACTTCTGTTCCCCTCCCTCAAGTCCTCACTCAATCCAATGACATTTTTCAGAAGTTCTTGTCATGGAACAACAGCAACCTGGATTTATCTGTAATTCATTCTTTCAGTGTCATCTAATGCACACCTCCTCCACCTCCCTTGTGTAAAATCAATGCTTAAAGGCAGAGACAACTTTGTACATTATCATTATGATAGATTCCCTCCATTAAATCATTGCTAAATAGAATCAGCTCTTTCCAGAGGGAAAAACAAAGGCAATATTGAAAGTATTTATCTGGGTGGAGATTGTATAAAAGTAGATTGACAATGAATGCTTTATTGACAAAGCTGTGTGATGGGTGCACAAGGGCCCAGTTCTGTCTGTTCTCCCTTGATTTGCAATGCTTGAAAATTCTCCACCATTGGGCGAGAAACATGAAACCTAAACAATGATAACAAAAACCCGTGTTAGAAAGCAAAAGGCAGAGACATCCCCTAAACACCTCTCTTACATTTGATTCAAAATGTTCCTGACTTATATCAGATTTAGGTGCTAGTACTGAAGGCTGTGTCTCTGGAGGATTTCCTTCCAACGTTGCGCTGTGAAAGCTTGTAGTG
Source organism: Marmota marmota marmota (assembly GCF_001458135.2). Taxonomy (NCBI): domain Eukaryota; kingdom Metazoa; phylum Chordata; class Mammalia; order Rodentia; family Sciuridae; genus Marmota; species Marmota marmota. The sequence goes on from NW_025999943.1 coordinate 9,182,925, forward strand.
CATGTTGTGAGCAGATGCAGAAGTCGACAGTGGCTGTTCTCCAAGCCAAGCAGCCAGAGACAGATGGCAGGCCAGAAAGTCCCCACAGCTGCTGTGAGAGAGCCTTGTTGGTGTAGTAGCTGCAACAAGGCTAACGAGAGAAAGTTAGCAGAGCCAGTGGGACTGTTCTCACCCTGCCATCTCAGGCTGGTGGCCCTCTCTGGAAAGACATGTGGTGGTGGGACCAAACTACTTCCTACAGATTTCAGTCTATGGACTGATTAATACACAGGACTCACTCAGAATAATTACCTCCATCTCTTTATAAGTCTCCTTCCAAATGCATTGCTCATTTTGGAAAAAAATAAGTTTGCAATTTACCAAAAATACTCTGTTTAGGTCAAAGGATCTACCTTGACCTCATTTCAAAAATGAGATTATTAATAACGAGACATAAAGAAGTTGAAGATAATGGATTTGTCAACACCTAGAATTAATACTCTATCCATGAGATAATTGTCACATGGTACATCAGGGACTTTAATGCTATTTTTTTGGAGGGGAGGGGTGGTTTGTTTGTTTGGTTGGTTGGTTGTCCATTCTTCCTACACAAACCAGGGCAAAGTTAAGAAATATAATAGCCGTATCAGTCCATGTCATTTGGGAAGAAACTTAAAAAATCATCTCAGAGTCAGAATTGGCTTAATATACCCCTCAGCAGTGTGGATTAGTATTTTTCATACTTAGTGATGAAAAAGGTGTTTGTTTATATTGATACCAGAAATAAGGCAATGATAGCATTAGGCTTCATCTAGAATCATCCATTCAGCAACCAGGATGGCTGAACCTGGTGTGAAAATATTTAAATACTTCTATACTGGCGAAGAAGTAGCCACTTACCTTGAGTGCTTCCCAGTTACCCTCACCACTGAGCCCTGATTCTGGGAACCCCAAGTCTCCAGCCAAGGGACCAAGGGCACTGTTTCTTGGAAACACATGACATGTGGTCTCTCCTGGAGGTCAGCCATCTCATGTCCCAGCACTTTGACTTGTATCTATGCTAACTGGTTGGCAATTGGGGCCATACTGATTGATAAATGTTTTCCCTTTTAGTCTGGGTTATTCCTGAATTACTATCTTCACGGTAACTGGTTCCACACATGCAGGAGCATCAACACCTACCTCACAGGGCAAAAGTGATATCAAGGTAGATTTTTCAGGAAGGAAAAAGGGCCAAAAGGATATAATAAAGGAAATAAGAGTGATTATGGTATCTCCAGAAACTTCCTAAGGCACTTTCTCAATCTGATGGTGTACTCCATCAGATAAAAATGCTTCACCCCAATGTGAAAATTAAAAAGGCATAAGAAAGCAAAGTTGGCACAACTTCAAAATGTTAATGGTATGTGCAGACAGGGTCCCATAAAGGGGCATGACACTCCTGAGGTCAAGTGCTGATAATCAGAGCAAGAATCAGAGGTCTGCTATTTCAGAGGTTCATTCCAGCTGGATGAGGCAAGGGTAAAGAGCAGATAGCAACGAAAAATGCAAGCAGATGGACCAAAATTCAGATTTTCAGATGCAGGTGGCAGCAGAGTATGGAAAGCTGGGCTAATGGTTACTCCACATTACCATATGCACAGATTTCAAGGAAGAAATGGGTCTGAGCCCATTAAAGCAACTATGGAAATCATCACGACTGACAAGCAGTCAGGTAACATCTCTCATTTGAAGTGGCCAAGCCAAAGGCACTGTTTCTTGGAAACACATGACATGTGGTCTCCCCTGGAGGTCAGCCATCTCATGTCCCTCATCAGCAGTTGCACAGAGATACTTTCTGAGTGTAAAGTTGACTGCAGAGACTTTCAGTCTCTTCTTTCCTTTCGAAGTGCGTAATTGAGACTGAACTCAGAGACGAGTGGTCCATTCAGTTGGTACTCATAGTTGGTGCCTATTTTACCCCTAGGCAGCCTTTAGAATTAATTGGTGCATCTGAATTTCTGCCCAAAGTGTTGATAAGCAGTATACAGTCCTCCCTTTGTATTCAATAGGTACCTCGTCCAAGGACATAATCAATCATGGGTCAAAATATCAGAAAAAAATTGCATCTGTACTAAAACATACAGACTTTTTTCTTGTCACAATTCCCTAAACAATAGAGTATAATGACTATTTTCACAGCATTTACATTGCATTAGTCATTATAACAAGTGATGATTTAAAGTATTCGGGAGGATGTGGGTAAGTTATATGCAAATAAATACTATTTTATATAAGAAACCTGAGTACCTGAAGATTTTGGCATCTGTAGATTTGAGATTTCAATATTTTTGTGCATCCTTGGAACCAATCCCCCATAGATAACAAACGATGACTGGATAGACAGAGAGAAGAGTTTTAAGAAGGTTCAAATTATGCACCATGGCCTATTAGTAGGCTACAAAATCAAATGAGTGCCTCATAGACAACATCTTTTCAATGGAGTATACTATAATGAAATTAAAAAAAATATTATGTTTAATAAGTTTCTCAAATGCACAGGTATTGGGGTTACTTCCATTAAGTACAAACTCTTAGTTTTAGTCTAAATCAAACATGTTTGAAAACAGATGCCACAGAGCCTCCTTCACAAAGCATTAGTGTATTAGTTGATGTGTCCAAATTTAGAAGCGGAATGATATAGTTAAAAATGAAAAAATGTAGTCTGCATTAAAAATTCAAATATGTAAAAGAGGAATGCTCACTTTCATAACACCAAAAGCACAATCACTGTGTAACTAAGGAAGCTGAGCTGGTCTCCTCTGTGATGTGAGAATGAAAATGAAAAGCAAATAGACATCAACCACATATGATGTTCATGCATAAACTGCAGTGTCTGCCATCTTTATGTGATCCCACCTCTAATCTCATGGGCTCCAATCCCACATTTCTTCCTTCTATGCAAAGGAGGGAAATGGTTGTCATTTTTCAAACTCACAGCCTAAAAGTAGTTTTGTTTTTGCTGAATTTTTAAATACATCGAGAAACTGTCATTTTTTTGCATATAATTTGCAAATGTATTCTAAATGTATCTGGTTGCTAAATTTAGTTTGGTGTCCTCCCAGATTATGGAAGCTATTTCCAAGCTACTTGTTCCCTGAGCAATAGTTAACTTTAAACTTCAGCATTAAGGGCCATGATAAAGGCTGAAACCAGAGATAACCACTGAGATTAGGCAGGACCTGGCCCCCCTCAAGGAAAGATAGCAGGATGTGGAAGGAGACTGGCTGAGCAGAGTGACTAATCACAGAAGGCGCAAGGAGGCCTTCTCTTTCCTGTCTTAAACACTCTCTGTTTCCACAAACTCATCCTAGGAGGGAGGTATAAGTGCTATGGTTCATGGCTGACACTGCCCCATACTTAGACGTGGGGAGAAGACTCCAGAACCCATAACTAAAGATTTGATATAAGGAATTGTTTATGGGTGTCTAAAGTTTCTACTGCCCAGAAGAAGCAATCACCCTACAATTAAAGATATACTGAAAGAAAAAATAAAAGAGAGTCAATAGGCTCACAGAAAAAATATGAAGAGCTGGGTTTACTATAGGAAATGGGATTGGAAATTCTTTCAACCTCTAAAACCTCCAGCGGCTATGCTGAAATGTGCCTCTCTGGAGCCAGGTTCTACCAGATGTGATGGTAGGTGCTGACAGAAAAGCCACACAGGCCTTGCCTGGAAGCTGCAAGCGGGAGGCTCACTGTGCCTACCACCTTGAAAGAGGAGAAATTAATGCCTACAATTTGTATTTATTTAAAATGATTTCTCTATCCTGTTAAATTACAACTTATAAATGTGGGTCATTTAAATGGGCTATGGGCTAACCTCCATCAAAGCATGAAAATAGAGAATGATTCAACATCCAATCCAAAAGATTTAACAATAATTTCAGTTTGGGCAATCATAAAGAAGGTGCTGTCCATGATTCCAATAGGCACCATAACATACGAGGAACTGTCTAAAATAGAAAATACTATTGGAAATAACTGCCCATCCTGGCTAGGGTCACTAAGACTCAAAGTTACATAAGAACAGAAAAAGTAAAAAAGACTTTGATCATGAGCCGTTAAGTAGTAGATGGCTCCAATGACAAAGGACATGAAATTGGAGACTGACTAATTTGGCTGCAAAACCTAATACACTGCACCCAAAATATCATATTTTGTATAAAGGTTTGTATTAATAGCTCTTGGCATCTCCAGACTACACTAAAACTTTGCTCAAAAAGAAGTCACTGCAAAAAAACAGACTTAATAGAGGCCTACACTAATAAACATGCAAAGGGAGAAGTCCACTGTTCAGTGGATTTCAGGAACTAAATTGGAGGATCCAGAAAGATTTCTTACGCTTCTGTACTCTACTTTAAATCAGCACCATCATTCCAAAGTGCTCAAAGGCACTTTTTTTTTCCCCTGTTAATGGATTGCTTTAAATATATTTAAGCAAATAGTGTGAGCAAATATTCAGTAGTGTGTCCTTTAACAACAGAGACTGGGATATGTTCTAAGAGCTGGCAGTAGTGTGATTTTGTCATTGTGCAGATATCACAGAGTTTACTTACACAAACTAAACAGCTCCAACATCACCAGGTGTCAGCTCCAGTATAATCGTATGGGTCATATATGTGGTCCATCCTGGATGAAATGTTGTTATGTTGTACATTATTGTAAGTTCAAATATACAAACTTTAGATTTTCCTGAGAACAAATATTGATGGGATAAAGGGGAGAACAGATAACATGGCTATATTGGACACATTCAGAAAGTGAGCTTGAGTCATTTCAGAGAAAATAAAAACACATGATCCGTGCTCCAGAATTTTGCATGACTTTGACCCTGATCTGTATAGTTACCAGCTACAGAGTGGGACTTATGAAAGACATGTTAGTAGTATGATAAACAAAAATTGAGTAAATTTATTGAAAGATGAATATTAATCACATAGTTGCTTACAAAAATTGCCCTAAAATAAGACAAGTAAAGATCATGATGAGATACTAAAACAAATGTGGAAATATCAAGATGTCAAATTACAGCCAGTGTTAATATATCTCTGCATGTTAGGCAAACATGTGAAGTGTTAGGCTCCATTCATGCTTTATGTGCTAGACATAAGTAGTGATACCATCCTCCTGCACTGTCCTTGGGTCAGAAGTGTCTCTGCTGCTTGTGTTGAGTGTGTTTGGTAATCTGTGGCATCACCAGAGTGGTCTCCAGAATTCCATAGTGGTGGTGGTACAGTGACACAAAGAGGGTGAAATAGTTTGGAGGGAAATCTCTGCTGGTAATTAAAAAAAAGAAGAAAAAAAGTACTGATGCATCTGTGCTTAGCAGTTAGCTATAAACCACTGCTCTCAACACAGCATGCAGAATGGATGCCCCTTCTTTATTCCAAACATGCAATTTAGGGAGCATTTTAGTCTTTTGTTATTGCTTTTCACTTTTAAAGTTGCCTTTGATGTTCATTTTAAATGCATTTTTATTCAATGAAAATATTGTGCAAGGGGGAGGTGGTGTGATTTGTCCCAGCCTTTAATCCTTCTGTCTGGCCTGGATCCTGAACTCCTGGGGACGGGCAATGGCTCAACTCAACAAATATTTATGGGACACTTCTTACAAATACCATATTGGGGAACTACAGAGACTCAAGGAGGAGCCAGACATGGCCCCCACCTGCAATATGAGGCCATGGCTAAAAGAATATGTACATTACTACCATAAAACCAGTTACAGTAAGGTAGGTACAGCAAGAAACTTCAAAGAAGTTTCAAATCCCAAAAAATATACTGTTGCTAAGATTAGGGCAGACTTTATGGAAAAGTGGTCTATAATAAGTATGCTAATTGAAAGCACATTAATCTTGTCAATGAAGGGCTGGGATGTAGCTCAGTGGTGAAGCATTTTCTCAGCATGCATGCATGAGGCCCTGGTCTTAATCTCTAGCACTGCAAAACAAAACAAAACAAATACCATCAATGGAGGTAATAATTTGTAAAGACAGTGCACCTTTCATCGAGGGCTTCATAATGCATGACACCTTCCCTTTTAAGTGACAAAAGGTCTCTAGTGTGTCTCATGATGCCACAGCTCACCTGCCCACCAGTACTAGCCTCTCTCATCACCACCACCATTTGGCCACATGTCACTCCCTTGTTTGCCCCCTAAATAAGAGCAGCAAGTAACAAATTAATTTTTTCCATGACTTGATATAATGTTAATATTCCTGCTACAATCATTTTCCTTAAGTACCCCACAACATAGGAGTTCTACTTCCTGGTTGCCATGTCCTGAGTTATCTTCCTCAGCCACACCCTTCTGCCATGATCTTCTGCCTCATCTCAGGCCCAGAGGTATAGAGTTGACCAACCATAGACTGAACCTCTGAAACCAGAAGCCAAAATAAACATTTCCTTCTCGACTTTGCTCTTGTCAAGTCTTTTGAACACAGTGACTAAAAAGCTGACTGAAACAGAAATTGGTACAGAAGTGGGGTCATTGCTGTGAATAACCTGATTCTGTGATTCAGAAGTCTTTGTAGCTGGTTTGCACAGGAAATTATTCTGAAAAGTTTCAAGATAGAAGCTGGGAAAGCTTTAGAATGTTGTAAGGAAAGATTAATGGGTGATTCTGTTAGGAGCTCAAAAGACCAGAATGCTGATAAGACTATGGACAATAAAGACTGGGATCATGAGGTTTCAGAGGAGGGGACTTTTGGAAATTGGAGTAGAGACCATTCCTGTTGTCTATATGTCCTGGGACTTTTTGTAAGACTGAATTTAAAAGTGATGTACTAATTAATCTGGTGGAGGAAATTGCAAGGCAGCACAGCTTTCAGAGGGTGGCATAAATATTGTTGGAGGCTTAGGCAAGTTTACTATGATAATCAGGAGCAGAAAGCAAAGCAGAAAGATTTGAAAATCTTGCAGTTTGGCCAAAAAAGTGTGAGCAAAACTGAGACTGAGAAAGCTGTATTAGTAAAAGACATTACAATCACTAAACATACACTAAGCACTTTAGCCAGAAACAACAGAAATGATGGCCTGAGGACATCCCAGAAAGTGGCAATTGTCATACCCATCTCAGGCTCTAGAATGTAAAAGTAAAAATTCCTTTGAGAAGAGACCATGGGAGCATCTTGTTTACACAGAAGGCCTAGAAAGTTTTTTCACCATGCCCAGATACCCAGGCACTCAGAGGCTGCTGCAATCAGGGTCCCAGTAGGCTTGGCTATTGATTGAGATGATGGCAGACCCTGATGTCAACAACACAGTACTGATTCTGAAGAATTTCAGGAGGCTGGAGTTACAGAGTCATGGAGGCTTCCACAGAGATTTCAAAGGAAGGTCTGGGAACCAGGCAAAGTGTAGCAGGGTCAGAGTCCCTACAGGCTGCCACTGAGTGGGTGAAGCAGGAAGAAGGGCAAAGGAGGCTGAAGTTGCAGTGGAGACCCCTAAAATTAAAAGTTTCCAGTAACATTAAATGTCTGTCAAGGAAAACCACAGGAATCAAGCAGGGACAAGCCAAGAGAGAAGCCCTGTGGGTTGCAACCAGCAAGGCCGTAGGGGTGGAGCTATAGAGTCCTTTGGAGAGAATCCTACAATGTCATGTGTCCCAGATGCTGGATGTTGATCTATAGCACTTGTTAGCCCAGCTGAATTTTAGTCTTGTTTTGGTCATATTCTGTCTTTCTATACCACTATTTCTCCCTTGTGAAATGGAAATATTTATTCTATACCATTATATATATTGTATATATGTGACTTGCTTTTGATCTTTACAGGAGAAAACATTCACAAATTCTCCTTGAGTATCAGAAGAGATTTTGGACTTGGACTTTTGGGTAATGCTAGAACTGTTAAGACTAAGGGGACTCTTGAAAATGGAGTAAATGTATTTTGGATTGTGAGATAGGCATGAGCTTTTGGGGACCAGAGGCAGAAAGTTTAGATACACTGTGATTCCCAAAAGCTCGTGACACAATGTGAGAATTTTCAGAGGTGAAATGATTAAATTATAAGACATGTAATCTAATCAATGGAGTGATCCATGGATGTAGATTAACTAGGTGGTAGCTGTAGGCTAGTAGGGTGTGGCTGGAGGAAGTATGTCACTGGGGGTATAACTTGGGGTTGATATTTTGTTGCTGGTGAGAGGAGTTCTCTCTGCTTCCTTGTTACCATGCCCTAAGTTGTTTTTCTCCTCCATGCCCTTGTGCCATGATATTCTGCCTTACCTTCCGTCCAGAGCTCTGGAGTCGGCTGACCATGGACCAAACCTCTGAAACTACAAACTAAAATAAACTTTTCCTCCTCTCAAATTGATTAATTAATTAAAGTATCTACGCAACATAAGAACTGGCTTGTACACTCAAAAACAGTTTTGAATTGCCCTGGGATCTCTAATGGAAACCAACTTCTCTGAAGTAACAGTATTATTTTTGTCTAAACAATCTAGGCAGGTATGATGGTTCTCATCAGCTACTGATCACCTCTCTTCTTTTTTGCCCATTATAGTAGAGAATTTGTCCTAACAGGAGAATCCAAAACCTCAGCATGCCGAATAACAGAACACCCAGAAGCTAAGACACAATTAGTTTCAATGGTTGCAAATTTTCTACGGCCATTGAGGAATCCCCCTCAGTACTCAGAACAGAAACACACAAAGAGGATTCAAAGTGAAAGACATCTAAGAATAAGTGTCAACCAAAAATCACACTCTGGAACTATTTTGACCCTGAAGAGTCTTAAAATAATTGGGATGAAATGAACAAAATTAAACGTCTTCTACCTCCAAGGAGGAGCTATTGCATACAAACCAGTTGTGGATTCTACAACAACAAAAAAGGCCTCTTATACTAGAAACTTAAGCAGATTGAGTCAGTGAATGCCTATTTTGGGGTGACTTGGGGCAGCATCATCAAGACTGCTTGATCTACTTATTATTTAGTGCCCAAGTACCTGCAAGGTACATTAGCAGAGCGCATTAGCAAAGTTCAATACGAATCCGTTAACCACAGCAATGATCTAATGTACATGCCTTCAAACAGCACAATCATGTAGAGCACTCTGAGCATAACACAAACTGAACATTTGTATCATATATTCACATAATACTGTATTATTCACCCTCCCTGTACTGTAAGCAAAGATATGGACTTCCTTTTGTATCTTTGCCTGATCTAAGCCTAAACTGTGCTCAAAAAGAACTCTGAATTGGCCCAATAGATACAGCTTTTCTTGCCCCTTGCAAAGCATCTGTTGCATTTTTGACTTCATGTTACAAATGAAGCAAGTAACACATCTCCGTGCATGTTCATCAAGGGGCAGATCCAGTAAAGTGTTCCAGTTCCACACCAGGCTTATTAAATTTCTACCAAAATGACAAGTTAAAAGCTAATCCTGGGAACAGTTTTTTTTTTTTTAATTCAAAATAATATATTCTAAGCAAGGTAATTAGTTAATTAAAACATATTTTATTAAGTTGATTTATATGTAGAAAGATGTCTCAATATGGTGACCCTGCTGCTTCCTGGGATAGTTTAAAGTAAATAACAACAACTATAATAATGGAATGTGTAAAAGATCCCTTCAATTTTGCAGGAGAATCTCAGGGGCTAACCATATGCTTATGAGAGCAGGACAGAGGCATTTTGAACACACACAGGGAAATGAGTAGATTCCCCTGAAGAAAAATTCAGAGCTTTTTCCTCTAACCCTGCCCCCACTACTCCTACAAGTCTCTCCCAGTTGGCAATGGCTCTGCCCTGAGGACATGGTGGGGGGCGGGGGGAAGGGGGGGTGTGACTTTCCAAGGTCTTTATTGAAAGCACCACCTGGAAGGAGTGATTACCTAACAACTTGCCAAAAGGGAGGGCTGCAGAACCTTCGGCATTTTTGAATTGCAACTGTTTTCTGTCATCGTAAAGAAAAAGCTAATCATTTTTTTCCAGCAAATCACCACCCCCCTGTCTCCTGCACAGACTATTACGAAATTGCTAAAGACCACACACTTGGCTTTCTCTGTTTTCACGGTTTTTAAAACCATCATCAAAAGGCAAAAGGAGCCCGAATCAAGGATTTCTTTCCAGCACAGCATCTGAAGTGGAATTCCTTTTGGTAAAATGCTCTTCTCTTCTGGCTACTTTCCATAAGTTCCATCTTCTTATTAAGTGTTTATCATCTTGCTTAAAGAAAACGGAGACAAAAAAATAATAATAATCTCAAACTGTATCCAATTGGGAAAAATGCCATTAAACCCTTAGACTCATGCTATCGAATATTCTGGAAATGAATTTTAAAGACAAAAAAAAAATTAAGATCATAATATAAAGTTCAAATTTATGGTAACATTTATCTCCACATTAATAAGGAGGAATTTGCAAACAAAGATGATTATCCAGGTCTTTGAAGATGAACAACCATGAATCAATCCAGTTGCATATTAGTGATACAAGGCAGTCGGTTTTAGCAGAATTGGCCCAATGTAAGATGTTTCTTTTTTTTTTTATGTGAAATTATGTTGAGAGAATTTTGAAATGCACACCATCTGAGTCATCGGCACTGGCTTAGAAGCAAGAATTTAACACAAACATTTTTTAGCGGCACATCAATGATGTAAAGTTTGTTTTCAAGGGAGAATAAAATAAATGTCTCACTTCCAAAACCAACCTGACCCATGGGGCAGGAAAGAAAATGCCATTGGGCCCAAAGTTAAGAAGAGTGATCAGAGCTGCCTGTCAATTCATGGCCCACAGCCTGGCCTTGAGTCCTGCCTTCTGCTGTGCTGTGTTGCTGAAACAAAGATCTCCCTCTACCGGCTCCATGTTCCTTCCCTCCAAATCCATATCCCAGCAGGTGACACCCAGTTCCTCCAGGGTCTGTAAGTGTGAGCCAACCCTCCTTGTCATCTTTTGTAATGTTGTTGACCTCCATCCCAGTCTCAGTTTACCCCCAGCCTCCTACATGACAGTGCATAGGTAATTCAGGCCTCCCTCACAGGCATATTTTGGACTGATATATCGGAGATATCCTTACAGTTTCTTACCTCCTTTTTTTTTATTTCTAACAGTTCAGAAAATTTGTGCCTATTATAGAAAACAACATCTGTAGGGTCTCAGGTTGCTTTATGACAGTGTTCCTCTGTTGACTCTGTTCCTACTACCTGGAATTTCCATCTTCTACCCTTCTTTCCAAACTTAATCCCTTCATCCATACTTAATGGTCTCTGTTATGAAGCTGCCCCTACTTCTCTTGTTTCCCCATCATTTTTCCCTTCCCTCATGTTTCTATTTCACCTACTATCTGTTGCTATAATTTGAGATTTGTTGTCTTACTTGCCCACTTATTGCTCTTGAATCATTTCATACTTATACTTTGGTCTCCCACATAAACATCTCAGGTAATCTGGGTACAGGATTATTTTTCTATATCCCCATAAGTCCTGGCCACAAAGCATCATTCAATAAATAGTAATGGATAGATGGAAACATACCCCACAAATTTTGATGAAAATTATACCAGAAGTAACAATATAGTCATATATCTTACCTCCAAAACATTGCTTTCACTAATACTGAATTTGTTTTGAAACCTATTTTGAATCATTCATTTTGTAGGGAAGTAGAAAAGCAGTGTGACCGGACAAAAGGAAAAGACTGGAAAAACATCTAAGGTGAGTATACCTGGTGTGGTGCATGGCCATAGTTCCCAGATTGCAGTTTATTGGAAAAACCTGGGTAGTATAGTAACAATGAAATTAAAAGCCTCATGATTCATCCAAAAACAGCTTAAAATTTGCTCCCAACATAAGATCAGACATATATCTCAATTTTAACCCACTTCCTAGAGATTCTGCATAGCAGCTTAGTGTAGGGTCACTGGGTTGGCATTGGGAAGCCCCTCTGGTAAATGCTGGGCTCAAATCCTGATTCTGAAACTTAAAAGCCATGTGACATAGGTTAAGATGTTCAAATTCAGATCCTATTTACTTATCTGTAAAACCCAAAAAAGTAAATCCACTAGAGGTGAGGAGATGACCCTGCCACGTGGGTCATGTGGCCTTGTCCCCTGGACCTGTGGGCACAGAGCTATTTCTCTGTTGCAAGAAAAGCCAGTTATATTGGTGCCAATTCTGGGAAGAGAAGCTAAGACTGGAAGTGGCATCTTTGCATGCAACTTTAGACTGAACGATAATCTCAAACTGGGCCTCAACTCCTATGTTTGGGATGCTCCCAGGAATAGAAGGGGAGAGGTAAAGTGGACCTTTTGTAACAAAGAGGAAAGTTTAGAGGGCTCAGAACTTCTGTGAGATTGCTGCAGAGTTTATAAGATGAGTTTATGTGTAGGTGCTTGAGAAGAATCATATTTTAGTAGTATTTTGTAGATTATTCATTTATATAAGTTACTCCTATTTTCCTGTAGATTCTGCAAATTTTATCAAATGTTACAACCTAGTCTGAAGGGTCTATGTCTAAATTTAAAAGGTAAACGGAGACTAAAATACTGGTTAATATTAGCAAACCATGGAGGGAAGGAAAGTCATGGAGAAAAGGGTTGAAACTATGAGGTTTAGAAAACACGGGGTCTTTTTTCTTATACCATTAGAGTAGGTGAGCAGTTTTTCACACATCAATCTATATCTGTTAAAAATGCCTAATAATTAAGCTTAACAATATATAAGCCCACTGCTCCCAAGTTAGACTGCCATAACAAAGCTATTCCTTTAAGTTGACCATGGACAGACAACTTTTGAAACCATGAGCCAAATCAAACCTTTCCTTCTTTAAGTTGTTTATTTCAGGTGCATTAGTCATAGTGACAAAATGTTGACTAACATAGGTAGTGAGATTTGGTGCTCCTGCAATAGAGATTTGGTGACTAAACAACAAGCGTGTGATTCTGGAGACATAGGCATGGACCAAATAAGGACTTAGATGCCCCATTCAGGAGCTGAAACATTTCTTTTGGGCAGTACAGTCAGGGTGGTACACCTGCGAAGCAAAGTCTGTATTTCAGGAGGATCATTATGGTGATGATGTGAGGTTGGTGGGCTTAGGAGAAACTATATTGAGGGAGAATTTATGGCTATCACACTAATCCAGTGAAGAGATGATGGATAAGGCTTGAGCCAAGATAGAGGATGACAGAAGAGGAGGGATTAGAAGGCCAGCAGATGCAGAATCCCTGGGATGTGTGAAGAGCAAATTAGGGAGTACTTGGTGAATCACAGTTCTCTAGTGGAACTAGAGTGTTACGGTTTAGATACAAGTTGTCCCCCAAAATCTCAGGTGTGAGACAATGTTAAGAATTTTCAGAGGCAAATTGATTAGATTTTGAGAGGTATAATCCACTTATATGGGTTATCTGGTTAGTAACTGTTGGCAGTTAGGGTATAACTGGAGGAATTAGGTCACTGGTAGTATGTGTTGGAGGTTTATATTTTGCCCCTGGTGAGCAGAGCTCTCTCTCGGCTTCCTTTTTTGCCATGTCCTGAGCTGGTTTTCTCCACCATACCCTCTCACCACAATGTTCTGCCTCACCTCAGACTCCCAGAGATATGGAGTTGGCTGACCATGGACTGAACCTCTGAAACCTTGAGCCAAGATAAACTTTTCCTCCCCTATGTTGTTCTTGTCAGGTCTTTTGGACAGAGCAATGAAAACGTTGACTAAAACACTAAACATACATGGAAGCAACCAGTTGAATTGAAGTTGAGAGCTGGATCTGATTACAGCCATGTGCCACACCACTTGATGTTTCAGGAGATGAACCACACATATCATAATGGTGCCATAAAATTAAAATGACACCAAAAATATCACTACTGCCTAGTAATGTCAGAAACAATGCATCATCATGTGTTGGTATAAACAAGTCTACTGCTTCCTACTAATGATGACAATAAACAATTATGTTACTGGTTTTTATCTTTATTACACTTTTTATTGTTATTTTAGGGTGTACTTCTTCTACTTATTAAAAATAGTTTAACAGTATGTCCTGTTTTGCCAGCAAAAGTCTCACTGATCTGTGTTTACCATATCTCTAGATTGCATAGAAAAGTTGTGTCAACTGATTGACCTAGGATGTCTATATTTTCATGAGTACACTCTAGGATGCTCACACAGTAATCAAATCACCTAACAACACACTTCTCAGAATTTGCTAACCAATTCATGACTATATATATATTTTTTTTTTTTTGGGGGGGGGTTGTTGGCATTCAGAGTCTCCTATGCCCACAGTTCACAGGGGTCATAGAAAGGTAAAGAACACCTCTAATCACCATTACCAGTTCCAGAAAATTATTACTCAGTCTTTTTTTTTTTTTTTGGCTCACATAAAAACTGTTTGCATCTCATTTCATGCTGCTCCACCACCTTTAATCTCCCCAATTGCTGTCATTTATCAGTTTCCCCCAGTTGGTCTGTTAAAGATTTCCCACTTATTTCATGGTCTTCCTCGCCAACATATCAGTTCACTTTAATCCACCTGGACAATTCAAACAGGATGTGGCTCCATGTTTGCTTGAACTTCTAGAATTCACAGATGGTCTTGGCTTCACTTAAACTCATACCTAGATTTCCAGTGGAAAGAGGAAACTCTGTGAACTTCATTTTTAGTTGATTCACATAGGAACACCATCAGTCACATGGTTGTGAGAGACCACGACGTAACAGAAAATTCTAAGAAAAAATATAAATATATATGACTTTAAGAAAAAGAGAAAATTCTCTTACAAATTTCCATTTTTTAAAAAAATCACAAAATAATAATAATGTCTGTCTCATTCTATTATTACTGTGTGTATATATGTGACTGTATGACCAATGTGATTCTGCAACCTGTATACTCAAAGAAATGAGAAATTATATCCCATCTGATTCAAATGTATGATAGGTAAAGAACACTGTACTGTCATGTGTAACTAAGTAAAACAAATTTAAAAATATATTGTAAATCCTTAAAAAAATCACAAAATAAAAAAGTGAATATGTTCTTAATATTTGTACAACAAACATCAATGAGATTCACCAATCTCTTTCATGAGATGGTAAGGTGTCTTCCAAGAGCACTACTCCCAAATGGATTTCCGTAAAAACAAACTCTATTGGGGCCAAAATAATGCTGTCCCTCAAACTCCCCTCTCAAAACAAAGAGTTCCTTGGTCAAACATTTGGAAAATGGTGGGCTCCATTTGATTGCTAGTCTCATCATGTAGTATGGGAAAGGATGGTTTAAGTGCATTCAGTGCAAACATCCTTAGGAAAATCAAAGAATATTCTATGCTCTCATCCATGCTAATCATTTTTCTAAATGAAACTCCAAATATGTACTTATACATCAAGGCTTTTGGAGTTTTATTCCTGAGAAGAGTCTGCATCAGATTGAACCCTTGTTGCTGATTATACTGGGGGAAAACCACTTTCAAAGGAAAATAACACTTCAAGCTTGTGTCTTCTACTCAGGCCATGGTGTCTTTTTTTTTCTTTTCACAAGTATCCTGACAAGGAAATGCCCCTGAAAGGAAGGTCAGTGTCTTTCATGGTATAGGTGGAATCCCCAAAGAAGTTCAGAAAGTGTAGCAGGACCATGAAGCTCTCAAGACATAGTTGGAGTACATCTCAGTACACAGATAAAGGGCCCTCAACCTCCCCATCCACTCACCCATTCAGGTTCTCCTCCACAGAAGAGGACCATAATAACTTTTTAAAAAATTATTTTCAAATTGTTTATTTTTATTTAAATTTGATATTTGTACATATTTAAGAGGTATGAAGTAATGTTTTGAATCATGCAAATGTTGAATATGATAAATTATTTTAATGAAAAAACAGGTATTTCCTTAACTTAAAAAAAGAAAAAGAAAAACATTCATCAAGAAATAATAGCATATTTAACCCTATTCTCTACTTTGAAATAGACTGATAATAAATAAAATGTTAAGTAATAAACTGATTGCCTACAAAACTGACTTAACTGGATGTGTATAGTTATTGACCCTAAATCAGTTAAATCTTGAGGATTTCTGACAAAAACAATGACTTTACTTACTTAAGGGTGAACTGTAGGCAATTTGAAAGTTCTTAGTTTACAGAATCTGTTGTTCATTATGGTTATTCTTATAACAATGGACTTTCAGCTGCTCTCTAGAGCCATACAAAGCCAACACCGACACATACATCCAAGTGGACAGGTTAATCTGGCTGCAAGAGGGAAACACTTAGGTAAAGGAAATATTTTGATTACAGCAGTATTATGGTTGGATGTGAGGTGGCCCCCAAAAGCTCATATGTGGGACAATGCAGGAAGGTTCAGAGGAGAAATGACTGGGGTATAAAAGTCCTAATCCAGTCAGTGAATTAATCCCCTAATGGGGATTAACTGAGGGGTAATTGAAGTGGTAGAGTGTGGCTGGAAGAGGTAAGAATAGGGGATGTGGCTTTGGGGTATATATCCGGCAAGTGGAGACCTCTCTCTTTCTATTCCCTGATCAACATGTGAGCCTCTGCCACACTCTTCTGCCATGTTGTTCCTGCCTCACCTGGAGCCCTGAGGAATGGAGTTGGCTCTCTATGAATTGAGACCTCTGAAACTGTGAGTCCCCGAATAAACCTTTCCTTTTTACACTTATACTGGTTGGGTCCTTTAATCACAGCAGTAAAATAGCTGACTTTAAAAAGCAGTAAATGAATAAAATTAATAAGTGTATTTAGTAAACAGCCAATTATGTGGCCAATCTACAACAGGTTGAACACACACACACACACACACACCCAAAAATCTTCAATGATAGATAAATGCCTAATTGCTCTATATGAGGTTGGAGTTATATCTACCTAACAAGGTAACACTCATTCCTCTTTCTCTATTTCTTCTCTGCTTTCTTTCCTTCCTTCTCTCTCTCTCCTCTCCTCTCTCACTCCTTTGCTTCCATGATGATCCACAAATACCCATAATGTGTTAGTTGCTGTGCTCAGACCTGAGGATAGAAATAAGAAAAAGCCTCATTTCTACCCTCAAGGAGTTTGCAGTCTAATAAAGATGACCAGTAACTTGATTATTAGCTATTTATATCTTGGATAATCAGACATTAAAAACTAAAGGAGAGAATTAATTATTACTTACTATATTTCATTTGGGAGGTAAAAATATTTCTACTTTAGAATAAACAGGGAAAAAACTAAATGAATGAAAATTTAATTTAATTAAATTGGTGAAAATGTTAGAAACTAGTGTGTCTCCTGGGAAACCAAAACATACGCTTATAATTAAATATCCCTTCAATGATTGTTTATATTTTGGTGCAAGTCACTTCATACCCTATTAATCACAAAAATAGGATTAAAATTATTCATAGTATTAAAAATGTGTGCACATATATTCACATTTTTCTAAATAGGTTATATTAGTGAATGTTTTAATGAATAAATAATAAGTGTGCTTTTAAATATTGTTAAAAATTATAATAGTACTTGATGCACATCCTAAATTGTTTCTCCAACCTTTCCAAGAGATTCTGTGAAATCTCTTTGGTCCTCAGAATCACTCCACTCCTCATTCAGAGGCAGGACCAGGAAGGGTCTGCTCATTGGGTATTCTCTGTAGGCTGAGCTCACCCAGGGACAATCCAGCTAAGTGAATGATAGAAAGGAAGGTGAACACCTGCTTCAGTCGCAGCTGAGGTCTCCATCAGGAGAGGTACCACATCTAGCTTCATGACCAACCTCAGCACACAGTTAGTTGCAGCTCCGAAGCTCTTAGAAATTCTCTTAAATTATCTTCATTTCATTTACAATGGAAAAGGCACATCTCCAACAAGTGAACCATTTAGTGAAACCTCATGATACAAAAAGCAAGAACATCCCGTTTGACGAAAATTGCAGGAGTAATTTAAGAAGTTAGAAAGTCATTACCCTGGTTGGAATGTGACCAGGAAACTAGGATTAACACCCCAAAGCCTTTAGGTAAATTGCCAAGTAACTCTTTAATGACCTAATGGCTTCATGTGTTAAGCAACTGATTATCAGAGGAGCTAAACACTGAAACATCCTTTTGGCTAAAACTACATATAAATTACTGTCCCTACTTGTGAATAATTGTGCGAATAATTTTTAAATTTAACTCCTCAACTGTTTATATGGAGCCCACTTTGAGATATGAACATATCTCATCATAAATTCAACAGTTAAATAATTTAAACTCAAGAGAAAATCACTTAAATATAGGAAAACTCATTTCCCTTGGTGTAGCTTAGTTCTTATTAGAAGTAATTTGGGAAAAAAAGAAGTACAATTGACAAATGACACATTGGGAAACATTAGTGCTCAGTGTGCAGAATAGGACTAGACATGAATAAATACCCAAGAACTCTAAGAGGCTGTGTGTCACTATGTACACCAGCACTTCTGAATCTTCAAAGTTGAATTTACTTGGGAATTCTATGAAATTGGGTGAGAAGCAGCATAAGAACAACATGCTATGACAGGTCATATTATTGTTCCCATCCCCTTTCCTGTAAGAGACATGCATCCATCCATCCTGTTTGTTCCTCTGTGGCTTGTAGTGCCTCCCTGTAGGCAGAACACAACTCCCCATGCTTGACCATATGGGCTTGACCATATGGCTTTATGGGTCAAGGAATGGAATGAGAGAATCAGGGCTTCTGTGCAAAAAATCGTTGCATGTTTCCACCAGATGTCTTCCATTTTTATTCTTCTACAGGATGGCTTACCTCAAGTAGATATTGTTCCATCAGCCCAGGTCCAAGGATGAGAAGATAGTTTTCTGGTCATATTCCAACCAGGATAATAACTTTCTGAATTCTTAAATTACTCCTGCAAGTTTGGTCAAATGGGATGTTCTTGCTTTCTGTCCCATATGGTTTCACTAAGTGGTTCACTCATTATAGAGATGTGCCTTTTCCATTGTAAATAAAATGAACATAATTTAAAAGAATTTCAAACATTGAAATGAAGCTACAGCAGCCATTGCCAACTGTAGTCACCAACATGAAATATCCAGAAGTAAGCACTACTAGAAACCACGGAAATTTGGGAAATGTTCATTTCTACAGAAAAGCCACCTAATATATATCATTCTCTGATGTGGGATTAATAAAAATACTTTTGTAGAAAAGTGTTTGTTTTAGTCAGCTTTGTTGCTGCTGTGATCAAAAGACCCGACAAGAACAATTTTAGAGGAGGAAAAGTTTATTTGGGGATCACAGTTTCGGAGGTCTCAGTCCACTTGACGGCCAACTTCATGGCTTAAGCCCAAGGTGAGGCAGAATGTCAAGACAGAAGAGTATGGTAGAGAAAAGCAGCTCAGGTCATGTTTGCCAATAAGCAGTGAGCATTCCACTCACTAAAGTCAAAATATATATCCCAAAGTCATACCCTCAGTGATCTACCTCCTCCAGCCATACCCTGCCTGCCTACAGTTACCACCCAGTTAATCCCTATCAATAGAATAATGTGCTGATTAGGTTAAGACTTTCATAACCCAATCATTTCACCTCTAAACATTTTTGCATTGTCTCACACATGAACAATAACAGTATTGTTCAAGTAAAAACTGATTATAAAGGCTTGGTGAAGGGCTGGGGATGTGGCTCAAGCGGTAGCGTGCTCGCCTGGCATGCGCGGGACACTGGGTTCGATCCTCAGCACCACATAAAAATAAAATAAAGATGTTGTGTCCACCAAAAACTAAAAAATTATTATTAAAAAAATTCTCTCTCTCTCTTTAAAAAAGAAAAGGCGTGGTGAGGAGATGGGTGTGGTTATCCACACAAAATACAACTCACATAACTCACATTTTTCCATGTTATCTAACTTATCCACGACTATGTAATCAAATTTCCCTAGTAGACTGTGGTCATAAAACATGGAACAATGATATAAAATAAGATTCTACTTATTGCTTCTTCATATTGTTGTTTTCAAAATTCTTCTCAATACAATCTTTGCTCAAAGAATCCAGGACCCTTCTAATCTATCTGGGGTCATTAAATAATATCACAGACCACAACAATGTTCTCACTGCCCATGTCCTATGTCTTCAATATACACTTTGTTAAGGAACCTCAAGACTTGAATATATTCTCTAAAATATCAAGTAAATACTAAAAAATTAAGAGGATTAAAAGGGGGTTGCTTTTGTTGGGGTAGTAAAGATTCTTCTGACATCCCTTCAATACCCCCAAGCCACAGAGACAATGGGCTACCAGTTTTAAACATAAAATAAACTTGTCTGACAAGTTTGCTAGGACAATTCCATAGAGAATATGAGAACCATAGAATCCAAAAGTCAAAGGAACCCAATAGCCAGGTGGAACCTTCCTCCAAGCCTTTGAAGATGTTGGTGGGGGAAGAAAGGGAATGAGGACATTCTTCCCTTGCTCTATTTATGTGAACATTTGCAATGGTTTTCTGAGTAAAGCACAGCTGCTTTCCAATCAGCGGATCAAAGTGTGAGCAGGTGATGTTGACTGCTTTCTAAGAGAAGGCTGCCAAGCACCAAGAGCAAAGGTGAAAATTTGAATGTATGGGGTGAGTGTTGAAATATCCACACAATACTTCCAAAAGTTCGAAGAAGATTACCATAGGTTATGTCCTGGATCTGGGAAACTGTTTGAATTGGGAGGTATTTCATTTTTGCTTGAAATGATTCTTCAACTTTAAATTTATACCTTTATAACTATGACATTTTGTAAAACAAAAGATTTCATTGTTGCTCCTTTCATCTGTGAACTTTCATTTAACGCACGTAGCACACTGGAGTTTTTTCATTTTTCTCTGGTTTCCAGCACAAAACTCTATTGCTTCTTCATAACTGACAGCTAAATGTTTATAAGCTTACCTTTCCAGGACAGATACTTTTTATTTGAAATGCTATTGATAGATTTAATTATGTTCAACTTTCTCAAAAAAGAAAGAAAGAAAGAAAGAAAAAAAGAAAGAAAGAAAGAAACCCCAATCCCATTGGCGCAATGAAATATATTGAGTTTGATGTGTTTGGCTGCAAAAACTTTCATTTGGCCAAGCCTACATAGTCTGAAGTCTCCAAGTGTAAATTATAATGTTATTTGAGATGAAGTATAGAGTCATTTGTGGTGCTCAGGCACGACACATGATGTAATCTTACACTCTATCTGCAGGTGTGATATTGGATTCTGCTAGGACAGGCACCTGGTATCAGTGCTCAGACTGGCATTGCTTCAGCACAGTCGACCACGACTAACGATGACTAAAATGAAATAGCACCTCACTTCAGCAGATTTGTTTTCAAGTAGACGATGAGCAACAATTACAATGAGAAAATGATATCTCTCTTTCTCTTTTCCTGAACAGCACCAAATTCTTGCTGTTCTTTTTGTTGTTATTGTTTTGGTTTGGTTTGGTTTTGGTGATACTGGGGATTGAACTCAGGGGCATTCTCCCACTGAGCTATATCCCCAGACCTTCTTACTTTTTATTTTGAGACAGGGCTTTGCTAAGTTGCCCAGGCTGCCCTCAAACTTGCAATCCTCTAGCCTCAGCCTCCAGAGGAGCTGGGATTACAGGCATGCATGCATCTCTATGCCTGACAAATTCTTGCTCTTTATACTAATATTCTCAGTTTATGATAGAAATGAAATTAAGTCTTATGAATAATAAATATAATAATAATGCATGGATTTTATACATGAAAATGATACCAATATTGATGGCTTATTTTTCAAATAGAGTTGGTTGATGGATGTATCCTGAGCCATGCATTTTCTCCTTATAACATTTATCACACTAGTAATTACTTATGGTGATGTCTATCTCTACCTCTATCCTTTAAGTTGAGTGAGGGAAGGGACATAACATAGCAATGAAACACTACAGGGCTTGATAAATATTTGCTGAATGAAGGGCTGGATTTACATATTCTTCCTTGGGGCCTGCTCTTTGCAGGGGCATACACTTATAAACTAGGCAGCCACATGACTGGAGTTCAGAGTATAGACTCTAATCACGGAGTATAGAAAGTCAAGCTCTCCTATTGGATAACTGAAGCTATGCTCTTAACCTCATTGAGACACCTGGATTGATGCACAAGCATCTGCAAAATGCATAGCTGTGATCAAATGCACCAGAAGGTGAATGAAATCTTTGGGTTCCATGAAGGGAAAGATGATTTGCCAAAATGAGCTCTAATGACCTAGGTCCCTTGAAAGTTTTAGATATTAGAAAATTTATAAAATTGATATTTTAAAAGTTCATGAGATTTTAAATTAAAGGATTTGATTGACATTAATTCAGACATAGGATGGATCTTCACAACACATGCAACAGGCAGTTATGTAAGAGATCAGTTGGGCTGGAGGCCTGAAAGCAGATGGGGAAATCTCAAGCCCCATTTGAACCATTCAAGGAAAATGAAAACCATGCATCTGTTGGTTTACTCATTTAGTTCTTCACCAAAGATAGGTAAGAGATTCTATAATCATTATCTCATCTGATCCTCATAATACCCCCAAAAGGCAAATAGGATTTGCAAGTTGCCTTTTCTAGATTGGGAAGCTGATTTAGCCTGAGAAGAGGGGCAGTTAGATTGGCCTCTATGCCCTGTGCTTCTTCCTCCCCATCAAGCTGCCTCTCCCAAAGGCTACAGTCACTCAATTTGACACCTTGTCCTTTTTCATCAGGGTGTGAACCTTTGAAAGTAAAGCAATTTCAAATTTGACTTTTTATATCCCCACATCCAGCTCTTCCTGTATCCGTCGCCATCCTGTATGTGAGATGGTTCAAACTCGTGGAACTGTGAACTGAAGCGAGATCATTTTTTCCATA
The DNA here is from genome assembly GCF_001458135.2 of Marmota marmota marmota. NCBI lineage: Eukaryota > Metazoa > Chordata > Mammalia > Rodentia > Sciuridae > Marmota > Marmota marmota. The sequence continues at coordinate 9,205,763 of NW_025999943.1, forward strand.
AACCCCACACATTTGAAGATCAAAGCTGGCATCTCACCCTAGTTTATGTGCCAATGGCAAACAGAAGAAATTTCAAGGTCTTCCCTCTGAACAGACTATTTGGGCACAGCAGCTTCCTCATGACAGTTTCAATCAGGAGATTCTGCAGTCAGAGTGGACGAAAGCCACTGTAGCAAGTCAGGGCTTCTACAATGAGGTTTTTTGACAGTGCTGATGAATATCACTTAATATCTCAAATCATCTTTTAATTAGGAAAGTACTGTTTCTGCCTATGTTTGAATTCACAGCTTGTTGCTTAGCAAATCCAACTTCATAAAAGGTTTCGGCAACTTGGGAAATAATCTCAGAGTCATTTTACACATGTTTCTTGAGTTTTTTTTTTCTCTTATAACTTAGCTAGGGGAGTGAAAGTGGTATAATCTGTTGAGGAAAAAAATGCATACAGTTCATTCCTTCACTACAGTCAAAACTTTGCAATTTTTATAATTCCATATAATGAAAAATAGCTATTGAAAGTTAGGAGTCCTGTGACAGGAAGGGAGAGATAGAGGAATTTCCTTTTCTCTCTGTTGAAGTACTTCAAGAGAAATGGGAAAAGACCCAAGATGCAGATATGCTGTGGGTTGCAAAGTTTATTGATGCCTAAGGGTTTAAGCTAGCTCTGCTGCATTTAATACCACTGGAAGAGAAGGAAAAATTAAGAAGTCATGTGGAGAAATAGTAAGAAGCCACTTAACATGTTAAGTCAACTCTTTATAGTAGTCTAGCCATTTCCCAAAAGATTGGAGAGACATGGCCAAAATAGGAGGCATATGGGAAACACAAATGGAAACAAGAAAGATATCAGAAAATCCACTAATGTCCAAATTTGGTGGTGGGGGAGGGGAGTGACACAAATAAAAATATTGATGGAATGATTTAACAAATAACTTGTGAAAAGTTAAAGCAAAGATTTATAAGGGGCAGCTATTAACCTTTATGAATAATCAGTGTTCATTCAGTTCAAGGGAATATCGTGAATGTATTGTATCTAAATTTCCAAACAACATCTGACAAGTTTCATTTGAGAGTCCTGTATACAAGAGGAATAAAATCTGGTTTGATTATGGTATTAGTTAGGCTGTCTGCTCTAACAAACCACCTTCAAATTCCAGCGGCGGATATAATTGAACCCTCAAATTTCAGTGTCTGGACACATGTTGGCGTTTACACCACAATGCAGTGTGGGTCAGGTGAGGGGCTTTAACGGATGTCACCATGCTTCTAGTCTCTTTTCACCTTGTGACTCTGCCTCTTCTAGCTCTTCAGAGACTCCTCCATGGAGTCAGTGGACAAGGATAGACAAAGGGGACCAAGTATGAGAGGCTTTTGTATACCGTGCTTACAAGTGGCTCACAACATTGCCAACATCAGCCCAGAACTTAGTCCCAGGGTCACCCCTAGTTGCAAAGCAAGCTGGGAAATGAGGTCTAGTGATAGGCAAGGGAAGTCCAGGAAAGCATGGATAACTGTGATCCCTGGCAGTTTCTGATTGCAAGCAAAGTACAGTGATGGTAGTGTCTGCAACACTTTCACTAATAAATCTTGTTCAGTTTTTTTTTTTTTTCTCCTAGGGATTGAGCCCAGGAACACTTTACCAGCAAGCTACATCCCCAGCCCTTTTAATTTTTTGAGACAGGGTCTCACTAAGTTGCTTAGGACCTACCTAAGTTGCTGAGACTGGCCTTGAACCTATGATCCTCCTGCTTCAGGCTCCCAAGCTGATGGGATTACATTGCTCCCAGCAATAAATCTTATGTTAGATGTTTCTTATCCTTGTTATCCCAATATTTTCATAAGCGACATAATTGGAAGCATAGATAGAAGAAATGCTGTCCTAATTTCCAGAGGACACACAACTTGGAAGAAGAGAAAGTAATTTCATTTACAAAAAGTGGTAGCTTCCCAGATTTGGTCCACAGATTGTAGTTTGTTAACCCCTGAGCTAGATGACAGAATCATATTTTATAATAAATATATGATGAAACCAAAACAAATAAGAATTTTACATTTAAAATTCTTGATACGATGCATTTCCTGTGTAAAATACCTTCACACAAACTCTGATTAACTGAACCCCAAAGGAGTTAACAGAGTGGCAAGAATACCTAAAAGATCATGAAAAAAAGGTTTGGTATTTGGGACATTCCAATTATCCAAAAGGCATTCATCAATGAGGTAACACAGTTTCCCTGGGGTTACACAGCCAACATTCTCCCAAGAGACCTTCTACTTGGTGAATTTACTAAAGTCTTGCTTCGTTAATTCATTTATCCTTCACAAATAGTAAAACTTACGCATTATCACTCAGTATGTAGATAGCATTTTATCTGTGAATTCCACATCCATGGATTCAACCAACCGCAGATTGAAAATATTCAATAAAGAAAATAATTGTGTTTGTATTGAACATGTAAAATACGATAATGTTCTTATCATCACTCCCTCAACAAAGAAGGGTCACAACTATTTACATAGCATTTTCATTGTACGAGATATTGTAAGTCATCTAGAGGTTATTTAAAGTCTACAGGAGAATTGTTTTGATTCTATTTGTAAGGATGGCTGAGGAGGTGGTCATAGGGAGAAGTCCTTTTTTCACCAGAGTCAAAGAGGCTGCTGTAGAGTTTGAGAGCAGCGATCAGGCAGATGAGAAGAGTTGGGATGCCAGTCCAGGTCTTCATCAGGCTCTCAGGCTTGTGTGTATAGTGTCAGCTGGCTGAATGTGTGTTCATTTGCTCCATTATTTATACCAAATTTGGGAGCTTTTGACCCCCCCCCCCTTTCAATCCCTATCACCTGCCACAGGGTCTCTCAGTGACATCATTTACTCTGAGGTTAAAACATATGATCTGGTGGTCCCCACCCTGATCTTTTCGCCTTTTCCCCATATCAGGCAAGGACAGCATACCAGGGGCTTCTATCTGAGTTTAACAGAATGGGGAGAAGTGACTTGTTCATGCCTGAGGGTCATACTGGAGGGCTCCATTAGGTATTCCTGGTGAGACTGAAGGTTTCAAACTGGAGTTTTAAAATGGAGCTGCTTAGGCTCATCCTTATACGATTAAAATACTAAATCATCTTATGTAAGGAAGTGGCAATCTCTCATGATGTCAAGGGGACAACTGAAGGATTTACAAAAAGTTGGAATGTTACAACTACATCATGGGCAATCTTGCTATGCTTCCTGGCCCTAGAAGAGATAATATGAACCCAATGGGATAGTGAGTGAAATGCTAGATTTGGTAACTTGTGTGAATCTACCCTCATAATCAATGAACTTTAGCTATTGCTTTCTTTCTTCTAAATCCACCAGAATTGAGTATGCAGGAAAAAATGTCTTTGGAAATAATTCTTTCAAACATTGGAGTCAAAGGCCTTCCTGCCCTTCCAAGTCATACAACCACATCTCCATTCCTGCCACAGAATCATGGAATATCTGAGTCAAAAAAAAATTTAAGATTATCTATCTGTACTCCCCACCAAAGGGAAAACCTCCTTGGTATCAGTGCTGACCAACTACAAGTGCCTTCTGCTAGGAAACATTCAGGTCAGAGCACAGGGCCTCATGAAGCAGCCCTAGTCATCCTAGAATGTCTATATTCACTAGAAAAACCATCCATTAATGCAACTGAAATGCATCCTCCTATAAGTCTCATCTATTGCTCCCCGATTTTCCTTGCTTTTATCTCAGTAGCTTTCCAACTCCAATTCTTATTTAATGTCAAGCACAGCCTGGATCTCAGGGCAATACTTTGCTACTATGTTTACTTTGCTGAAGGTGATAGCTCGGATGATGAAGCTATATGAGTATGTATTAAAATTAAAATTATTATTGATTACAGTCATCCCCCAGTATTGATGGAAGATTGATTCCAATACCCTTTTCAGATACCAAAACCCACAAATAATCAAGTCCTTATATAAAATAGCATAGTATTTGCATAAAACCTACACATATCCTCAGATTTTAAATAATCTCTAGATTGCTTATAATACCTAATACAATGTAAATAGATACTATACTTATTATTTAGGGAATAATGAGAAAATAGTGTACATGTTCAGTACAGACACACTATTTCCCCAAATATTTCTAATCTATACCTAATCGATTGAATCTATAAAACCCATGAATATGAAGAGCCAACTATAATAATAACAACTGTAATTTATTAGGTGCCCATTTCCTCAATAGACAAGTACAAGGGAAATGATTTATGTGTATTATCACAAGTTCTCATCACCTTTATAGCATGTATAATAATACCCATTTAGAGTTGAATAAATCAAGAATTAGCATAGTGTAATGACTCACTTAAGGGCAAAAATATAAATGATAAAACAAGATTTAGAGCCAAGTGAATCTGAATCTATTGTGTTTTCTTTCCATTTATTCTCAGGTTATTTGTTTTATCTGTCTAGTTAACTGTACTTTTACCCTATTTAATGGTTTCTCATCCCATTTTTTCCAATTCATGAAAATATCATTATCTTGTAGCCTACAATTCCAGAGAATTAATGATTTCTTAGTAGTCAAACAGGAAACAAAGGTAAATATTAATGAATGCACTGCCAAATCCCTGCCTGAGGTATGAAGGGTACTCTGGTTTGAATCAAAGTAAAACAAAAACACAAATATCCCAAGAGAATGTACATGTATCTACTTTGGAGAGTTCTAGTTGGGGGAACAGAGCATTCGATGCAATAGATATTTACATATTGTAGAGCTCACCAATATGTGTGGTTTAGAGAAAGTGGGACATTTGTGAACAATAGACCCCAATACACCCAGTAGTGCCTAAAATAGTTTTACTACAAAGCAAGTTCATGGAGCAAAGGACATGCAAAAGAGCTGAATTGAACGACTGATGCTCAAAGTGTTGAAAGAAACATTTTTCCCCCTGAATATTTTATACAGTGCCACCCACACAGGAAATTCAACAGACATATTAATTATACTTAGCATGTAATTCAAAAGATCCAGAGAATGTGCTTTATTTATTTTTTCTTTGGAGATGGAAAGAGAATCAAATAAGATGATAGCTACAGATGATGTTGAGATCTGAGTGTGCTGTTTTCATCTCAAAAATCTTAAGTCACACTGATTCTTCCCCAAATTGTTATCTTCCTCTATAAATAAATCTTTACTTTCTAACAACTGGTCCAAGGCAAATAATTACTAAACTCAGCTCTGATATGGACCTATTGCTCAATGTGGGAAAAATTTCCAAAATGACCTTACTGCTCTGAAGTTTGGGGGTTTTGTTTTGTGCTGTCTTTTTTTTTTTTTCCTCACAGATTCACTCTTACACACTGATAGCCACTTTCGTTCATTGCTTTTATCCACATCCTGAAAGGAGATGTGCGTCATATCTGGAATCTTTCCAATCCCCTGACTTGAGCAATCTCAAAACACCTGGTTTGCTAAAAGAACCAGAGAGGAACAAACCCATGACTGAAATTTAGACCACCTTTAAAAAAAGTCTGAAGACAGGGGAACCCTGAGCCAGAAATTGAAAGTTGGTATTTCATTAGCACTGGTTTTATTTTGGTAAATGGTTGTAAAACTAAAAAGCTTTGAGGTCTTGTACCAAATTCCTTGAGGTAATGAGTTTGGCCTGATAGATCTTGAGACTTTACACTTTGGGTCTGTTGATTTGTTTGTGCAGGTAGCACATGGTGTTAGCAGCTGATGGTGACACTCACTTGCAGATGCAGTACTCTCCTAGAGGTACCTCAACTGCATGCCACTTCCTAGGGGACTTGAATTGGCACCACTAAATTCAGCTGGCTCCACTCCCTCCCTGTCTCTTTCACTTCACATACCTATCTTTTCATGTTTCCCAGATGCACCCGCTCTGTGCCACCCTACTACTCTGGCACAAACTATTTCCTCTGCCTGGAATACTTGTCTTGTCCCAACCTCTATTACTGAGCAGTTTTGCTTTTTTTTTTCCTCTCCTTTCACTTGTTTATTTATTTATTTTTGATTGGTGCTTTACATATACTTAAAGGTGCAATTCACTGTGTTATATTTTTATATGCACATAGCATTATTTTGCTAAATTCATTTCCTCTTCTTTCCCATCCCCCCTTCCCTCCCTCTCAATTTCCTTCCACTCCACTGATATTCCCTATATCTTTATGATATCTGATTCCACCCGCTTTTTTTTCCCTTATTTTGCTCTGACTTCCATATGTGGGAGAAAACATTTAACACTGGATTTTCTGAGTCTGGATTATTTCACCTGGCATATAGTCTCCAGTTCTATCCCTTTACTGGCAAATACCATATAATTTTATTCTTTATGGCTGAAAAAAACTCCACTGTGTATATATACCACAATTTCTTAATCCATTCCTCTGTTGTTAGGCATCTGGGCTGATTCCTTAATTAAGCTATTGTGATTTATGCTGCTATAAACATTGTAGGCATGTATCACTGCCGTATAATGATTTTAATTCTTTGGGATAAATACTGAGGAGTGGGATAGCTGGGTTTTATGGTGTTTCCATTCCTAGTTTTTTCAGGAATCTCCATACTGCTTTCCAGAGTGGTTGTGCTAATTTTCAGTCCCACCAAAAAATATATGAGTGTAGCTTTGCCCCACACCCTTGCCAGCATTTCTTATTATTTGTATTCTTGATAATAATTGCAATTCTGACTGGAGTAAGATGAAATATTAAAATAGTTTTGATTTGAATTTCCCTAATTCTGAGTTGCTTTTTCTTGACTATAATTCTTGCTTCAGAATTCAACTGAAACAATTCTTCCTTAGTAAACTCTCTTCTGACACCCCTGACCAGTAAGTTTTCCTATATCTAACCTTTAGGACCTGGGGCTTAACACCCCCAATACTGTGTTTGAGGATGGCTTCTTTATCCCAAGCTTCACTGGAGCAGAAACTACACCTTGCTTATTACCTGCTATGTCCTCAGAGCTCAGTAAAATGGGTACCACAGATGGTGTTCAATATGTATTAGCTGACTGGTCACCAGTTTCCTTTATCCTTCAGTGTCTAATGCAAAAGTAAGAACTTTGTCCTAATCATGCTGGTTTTTCTAAATCAGTATGATTTTCAGCACACAGTGTCTCATAAATACTTGTTGAAATAAATGAATGAGTAAAAGAGGTATATACTTCCAATTTATAACATTGTATGAAGACAGATAATCAATTAAGGAAATGCATTTTCATTCCTTAAAATAGTTGTATTTTTAAACAAAATGTCCATAATAATAAATGTACCAGAGCAAACTTTCAATGTACATGTACCTCCTTTTTTCTCTAAGACTATTTATCAAGAACAAAACTGTCGGTGGTCACAGTTCCGCCTACCTTGCAGGGGGAGGGTTAGGGTTAGGAAGGATAGCATCTTCAACAAATGGTGCTGGGAAAACTGGAAATCCATATGCAACAAAATGAAACTGAATCCCTTTCTCTCGCCATGCACAAAAGTTAACTCAAAATGGATCAAGGAGCTTGATATCAAATCAGAGACACAGCGTCTGATACAAGAAAAAGTTGGCTACGATCTACATACTGTGGGGTCGGGCTCCAAATTCCTCAATAGGACACCCATAGCACAAAAGTTAATAACTAGAATCAACAAATGGGACTTACTCAAACTAAAAAGTTTTTTCTCAGCAAAAGAAACAATAAGAGAGGTAAATAGGGAGCCTACATCCTGGGAACAAATCTTTACTCCTCACACTTCAGATAGAGCCCTAATATCCAGAGTATACAAAGAACTCAAAAAATTAGACAATAAGAGAACAAACAACCCAATCAACAAATGGGCCAAGGACCTGAACAGACACTTCTCAGAGGAGGACATACAATCAATCAACAAGTACATGAAAAAATGCTCACCATCTCTAGCAGTCAGAGAAATGCAAATCAAAACCACCCTAAGATACCATCTCACTCCAGTAAGATTGGCAGCCATTATGAAGTCAAACAACAACAAGTGCTGGCGAGGATGTGGGGAAAAGGGTACACTTGTACATTGCTGGTGGGACTGCAAATTGGTGCAGCCAATTTGGAAAGCAGTATGGAGATTTCTTGGAAAGCTGGGAATGGAGCCACCATTTGACCCAGCTATTCCCCTTCTCGGTCTATTCCCTAAAGACCTAAAAAGAGCATGCTACAGGGACACTGCTACATCGATGTTCATAGCAGCACAATTCACAATAGCAAGACTGTGGAACCAACCTAGATGCCCTTCAATAGACGAATGGATAAAAAAAATGTGGCATTTATACACAATGGAGTATTACTCTGCATTAAAAAATGACAAAATCATAGAATTTGCAGGGAAATGGATGGCATTAGAACAGATTATGCTAAGTGAAGGTAGACAATCCCTAAAAAACAAATGCCAAATGTTTTCTTTGATATAAGGAGAGTAACTAAGAACAGAGTTGGGAGGAAGAGCATGAGAAGAAGATTAACATTAAACAGGGGTGTGAGGTGGGAGGGAAAAGGAAAGAGAAGGGAAATTGCATGGAAATGGAAGGAGACCCTCATGGTTATACAAAATTACATACAAGAGGAAATGAGGGGAAAGGGGAAAAAAAACAAGGGGGAGAAATGAATTACAGTAGATGGGGTAGAGAGAGAAGATGGGAGGGGAGGGGATGGGGGATAGTAGAGGATAGGAAAGGCAGCAGAATACAACAGACACTAGTATAGCAATATGTAAAACAGTGGATGTGTAACCGATGTGATGCTGCAATCTGTATATGGGGTAAAAATGGGAGTTCATAACCCACTTGAATCAAAGTGTGAAATATGATTTGTCAAGAACTATGTAATGTTTTGAACAACCAACAATTAAAAAAAAAGAACAAAACTGTCAAATATAATGTGAAAATTTTAAATCAGCCAGTTATTTGGGATTTGATGTATTTTAAGGCCGTTTTATTTTTTTAAACTAAGTTCAAACTTTCAAAAAAAATTTTATTTGAATTTAGGAAGCTTATAAAAGGTAAGATTTATCACTGGGTATTTTTATTCCTACAATGAAATTAAGTTTAGGATTCTGTCCTGATGATTAATCTGGAAGTATTCAAATCAATAAAAACCATAAAATAAAATAAATATAAATATAAAAATGAAAAATAATCTACATAGTACATTATCTTTCAAAGTCTATAAGTAGACATCATACCTTAAATTTATTACCCTAGAGGAGAATTAACCCATCAGACCTAAGGATGGGCAACTGAGAGGAATAAGCAAGGAGGAAAAGTTTCCCTAACTGTATTTCCATTTTTAAATGAATGAAAGGCTGACAACTTGATCTTAACCAGGTTGCTTTCTCACCATTACCACAATGAATAAAATTTACTTAGTCAATACTTACAAGTGAGAGTTTTTAAAAATCCATTTAGACTGTTAAAACATGCAAACTATATGGAAATGCTCAGATATTAATGACAATAAAAATCAGAAATATTCTGGAAAGGATAAAGGACATTTTCTCAAGCTGTCTGCAATAGTTTCTTTCCATTTTTTTTTTTTGTATTCAGTCACCCCATAAATCAATTAATGGCAACCTTGAACAAATGTACATACTTTCTCTAGTTAGAAACTCCTCCAGGCTTTAACTTGTTAAATGCACACTGTGGACCATCTATAAGAAAGATGAGCAAGCCAACAGTTTCTGCCTACCTGTAGAAATTTTATAATACCTGGAGAAACAGTGATATAACTAAGTATTCCAATATTTTCCTGTATTCCATAAAAGCTCTAGCAACTGTAATGTAAAATCCTTCCATGTGCTTAAAACTACATACCTGCCCAGAGTTCATCAACTGTAAGTTTAAAAAAAAAAAAAAAGGCCATTCTAACATGTTAAAAATTCATTATGTGCTATCACTGCCACCTCACTAGCCAATAAAATTAGTGAGCTCTTGGCCTTTGTGGGAATGGCCATGCATCCTGCTGCTCAGGGAGCACCCCAGGTTGAGAGACAGAATCTGCCAGACAAAAGTTTCCCATTGGGTTGAGTTTCTCTATCTTTAAGAAGTATTGTTTGGTTTTGTTTTAAAGTAGAAGGGAAAAAGAGAAAATAAGAGTATATAATAACAGACACAGTGGCAAGCTAATTCAGCCTAAAACCTTTGTTTTTCTACCTTTGCCCAGGTCTCCAAACCTCTGAGGAACTCAGTTAGGTTAGTCTTCATAATTCATTTTAATGCATAAAGACATTGTAATGCTCAACTTCTGAGACAGAGTGTTGTTGTTGGAAGATGGAACCCTAATCACCACCTTTGGACTTATTTCTATAAGAAACATCAGTAGACTTGGTGGTATTTAGGACTCCGTTCTGATGCTTTGATAAGGACTTTTTCCCACCAAACTTACACTACCACTCTCCTGAACATCCTTAAACTTCTATCTTGGAAGCTCGCATTTGAATTAGAGTAAAGGTATGAGAGAAAGTGAATTAAAAATATTTTCTTAGTAATTTGATCAACTAGCTTGTATAAATTATAATATCTTCTTTATCATCCCAGCATATTGTGCAATAAGGTGCTCAAATGGTTTTCACTTAGTAAAATCAACTCAACATGCAACAAAAAATTATGCTGAAGAATAAAAACTGAATGGCTCACCTCACTCTCTCTAACTCATTTCCATGGATCTCCATCTAAGAAGGACAGCAGGATTCCACACTCAATTCTCAGGAACATCAGAGCCTACCACAGGCAGGGCAAGAAAAGTTTTTGGACTTTACTATAAAATTATGATGGTAATTCCTGAAAATTCACTTATTCACTCAACAAATACTATTGAAGACACTGTGTTTTAAGTATGTTGTACCTCTTACAAATACTGAAATAAGGAATGTGCATTCCATAAGACCTATGCTCATCTACAAAACAGATGGAAGACAGAGAAATGTGACCTAATGTCTGCCACTTTCTAGTTGTGTGAACTCACTCAAATTCTGAGTCTTAATTTTCTTACTAGTCAAATAGTCACAAAATAGCTATTTCATAGAGTTGCTGGGAAACCTAAGTGAGATGAATAATATACAATTCAAAGCATAGTGTCTGATTTCCAAGACCAATGTCATCATTCAGAATGGTTATTTTTGTAATGAAAGGACAACAGAAGAGTACCAGAGATGGATTTGGATCTGACAAAGAACGAAACTGATTTTGCATGAAGTCAAAGCCTTGTCTGTCAACAGAAATTCTCTGAGGTCTCCTGAGTTTCCCTGGAGAAGTCAGTTGCTGGCTCCTTGATCAAGCAGACTCAGCACTTTCCAAGGAAAATGATGTTTGGGAAAACTCACTGAAAACCTTCATTCTAGAAGTGAAATAGCAAGTATGTAACTTTCCCCAGGAATGATCTCACATCCATTTGGACATTAGATAGAATAATGTAGATGAGACCAATGAAAACCCAATAGCAACATTTGAAGCTCCCCAACACAGAGAAACTACAGATTTTTAAGGAAATGGAATTGCTGATTAGTCTGATTTGATCAATACACATTGTATGTCTATATTGAATTATCACACTATCCCATAAATATGTACAATAATTATGTATCAATACTTTAATTTTAAAAATTTAAAAAATGCTTTAGAATAACTTATTCAAAAGAACAAACTAACCAAACACAGGACCGAAGCTCAGAAGGGATGAGCTGTAAATTACAGAACATAGAACAAATCCTCAGTTTGGTTCTTCTTTTCTTTGCCAATACAGATTTTTTAAAATGGGAATATTATATAGACCCATTCTGAACATCTTTCCTTGTCAATATTCACCTACAAATTGACTTTAATGGCCTCATTGCAGTCTGAACAGAACCCCCTCCGACTATTTGCCTGCTTTTGATGAATATTGTTTTCACTAAGCATCCTGTGCTGCAACCAGGGTAATTTTTTCCACCAAAATTATTGATCATATTAATCCTATGCTAGCTACCCTTCAGCCAAGTCCTTCACCCCTATATTAAATCCTCTCAGTCATCCCACAAGCCCCATACATGGCTTCTTCACCCTCTGCCTGTCCTTAGTGAGGAACACTGGGGGAAACAAAAAGCACCATGCCACAGAGAGTTATCTGGATCTGCAACCTTCCTACCACTCCACTACATTAAACCCCTTTCTTAGTGGACCTCTGGAATCCTAGCTCCTTAGGAGTTTCCTCTTGAGTAACAGGCACACCGTCCCTGCCCTTATCCCTGCCAACACTTTCATGAAATTATATTCTATTTATTTAACACTATGCATGATTCATTTCTCAACTTTTCTTTCCATTTTCTCTATTTAGTTTTTTCATCTACACATTTCATTAAATGTTTTAATTTGCTGATTGCTCTCAGTTTATAGCTCTGCCTACTACATTGTAAATTATTTCAGAGTTCAGAGCATTTCATTCATAAACTTACAGTAGAGACCCTAGCTCTAGTAAATGCAGATGAGGAAATTAAAAAGGAGAAATCAGTTAACCAAAAGTTTGCTTTTATCCCAAAGGAGACATCTCTTCGTCTATATTGTTTTCCCTCCAGCATCCAGGATTGAACCCAGGGGTACTCTACTACTCGGCTACATTCCCAGTCCTTTTTATTTTATTTTGAGGCAGGGTCTCACTAAGTTACCTAGGCTGGCCTTAAACTTGGGACCCTCCTGTCTCAGCTTCCTAAATCACTGGGATTACAGGCAGGCACTGCTACTAGACTGAAATGTCTATTCTTACATCCAACCTAGAGTGACTTATCAAATAAATCATGTTTTCACAATGATTATACATACCTTGGTGATTGTTTTGCAATGAAATCTATAGTCCATGTGAAACTCATATGAAATGACAAGAATTTTGTTTTTCTCCAATTTTGACTCAAGATAAAACAAACCAGGGCTGTGAAGGTAAGGATGTCCATGAATCTTTACAGAGAAACACACAAGCTTACAGGAATTTGAGAGGTGTGGTGGAAAATCACAAAAATTCATCTCTGATACGTTTCTTTTGCTCCAAGGCAAAATTGTTTGTAAAAACTTTTCTTTTGATTTTTGTTATCCAAATAATTCCAGCTTAAATTGGAACTCAAATATTAATCTGATAATGACACCGTTGAGACACATTCTCTGACAATTGATCTCAAATGACTTACAAGGCTTTACTTTACCCCATTTTCTGCATTCCTTTCCAGTCAGGGGTTTTGCCCGTCTTTAACACCAATGGCCCTTCCCCCCAACCTACCATCACCATCATCAGGGAGGAAAAAAAAGACCCTGAAATGTAAGTATTAAGATGATTACTATGTGCTTGGGAATATCCTTTAATTTAAATTTTGTTTTATTTTATTTTTAGCTTCAAAGCTTTTACAGGAATGAACACCTGTCTTTCAGGGCATTATAAGAAATTGTCAGGTACCTGACATACTTTGTTTTGTCAAGTCCTCCAACAGTGACACTGTGGGTAGAAGTCACATTTTAATTAATGATCAAAGCAAAGGACACCTGTAAGGCTGGGTTAGACTTCTAAATTCTTTGATATTAGGTTTACAAATCTGAAAGAGCCCTTTGATTCTCCCATGTGTTTGTCCTTTCTTGGAGATCAACTTAATTCTTTTTTTCAAAGGCAACATATTTAGCTAATCTGAGCACCGGAGTTATGGGTGACAATGTCCATTCACAGCAACTCTTAACACTTTATAAAAGTCATACTCTATTACAAAGGAGGCAGGGCACTGTCCAAAAGACTCTGTTGCATGGAGATTTGTTGTGGCACATGCTGCTGAAGTATGAGAGCCCTCAAGTGGGCCTCAGATTGGTTTAAGGAATTGTATGTGGGAAGTATCATTAGAGAGGGAATAATGATGTAGGATCTGTTAAGACAACTCCAAATTAAGTTCAAATGCAATTATCCCTTTGCTATAGACAGAAATTCACTATTTTATGTAAATTAAGATATATAAATATTGCTATATCAATATATGTTGCTACTGTACAGTATATATGTTGATATATTATGCTACATGTCATATTAATATATTATTAAAATCATGCAAGTTGATGAGTATTAATGTTAACACTAATATACTAACATATTCATATGAAATACTATGCATACATTACTACAGAACATTAAGCTATAAACATCAACAATATATACACTGATTTTATATAAATACACACTTTATGAACCTCCATGGAGATAACTGAATTAGGCATAAAGGTTCATACCCATATGTAAAAATTGCTTGGGAACTCTGGACACTCCTGGAAACATACTAAATACTTCATAATAGGGGAAATACAGGAAGCATAAAGAACGAAATCCAGAACTAATTGCCTCCATATTTTGATATATCTGTATGCATTTTTAAATGTAAACAGAATTATACCTATTTTGGCATACTGAATGCTTAACTTTGTATGCTTTTTATAATTAACCTGTGCATTTTTCTTTACTATTAAAAACTGTCCATGAGTAACCATTTAATGAGTCTGTTTTATATATCCTAGAACCTGCAAGAATTTTCTTGATCGTTTGATTACTTCTAATTAATTTTCTAGTAGGCACAAAAATACTGTAATGGATGACTTTATGCATACAACTGGAATTTTCCTAATGCATAGTGCCAAATTATCTTTCCAATAGGTCATATCAGTTTACAATTCTACCAGTTATATATAGAAATGTCCAATTGCTATGTCCTTGTCAGCAATTAGCATTTCTTTTAATCCTTTGATGTTAGTTTAGTTTTCTTTGCAATCTTTTCAATTGCTGATTACTAACACAGTATTTTTATGGTTTAATCAGAAAATTTAATTTCCTCCTATATCATTTATGTATTCTTATTGACTGCACTCCAATTATTGATTTGCATGAGTTCTTTAAATTTGAAGGACAGTGACTCATGCAAATCAATAATTGGAGTGCAGTCAATAAGAATAAATAAAAATATATAAGGATTTAAAGTCTTTTTTAAATGCTCAATCTTTAATCTAATACACATAAATATTATTGATTCTTAAATATTTCTCTATCATAGAACCAAAATAAAATGCAAACATAAATTTTAATAAGATTTTTAAAGTCTTAGGTGAACAAATCTACCACTCTCTTCCTTTGTGATTTCTCTAATTGCTTATTATTTTGGAAAGTTTTTCCCATAAAAAGATTAGATAAATATGTGCCTATGTTTTCTTATTAATTATCTCATATAAGCTTTACCCAAATTCATATTTGTTTAAATAGTTATTTGTAGGAAAATTAAGCTTTTATTCTTTAACACAATATATTTTGCATATATTCCCATTATTTTTCAGAAGCTACCAAGAAAAATCCATTTCTGGGCTAAGAAACATCTGCAAGCATAAAGCTATAGGTTTTAGAGGTTTCCAATTCCTTTCCATCCTGAGTTCATAAAGAACCGTTGTAATGGCTTAAGTCACAATCTATGATACCAGGAATTGTAATTTCTCATGGAACAATAATTTAAGCATGATTTTTCACTTTCTAAAGGAGATGGTAATTTTGATGGGCTGTTTTTCTCATGTTATGGGCTTCTGGTTCCGTGTGACAATTTGAATAAAGGAAAGTTTTGAAGAGTTACATATGCTTCTTTAAGAGGAAATTTGATGAGAAGTAGCAGCTTAGTGTTTGTTATGAGGTCACTGATCTTAAAGCAGCTTTCAACATCTTTTGAAGAAACCACCCTTTAAAGTTTAACTGATCAAAGTGGCATCATGTACAGAAGTCAGAGTCTCTCACTGGCCTATCCATTACAGAGGGGTCCCATGCAAAGGTTTAGAGCTGGAGGTCAGTATAAAATCCAAAAGTGACGTTATCTGCCTAGTGAAGAAACAGAAGCTTGTTTTCTTTCTTTTTGCTTCAAAGTGAAAATAAGAGCCCATGCAAACAGACCGACAACAATATAATCTTAAATTCAATTAAAAGAAAACTTTTCCCCCTCAACACCAGTCAGATCAAAAATGGTTCCTCCTCTTTATTCATGACTTCTGATTTTATGGAAAGAAAGAAACATACTCTTCACTCAAACTTTTCATTTACTTTGAGACCAAACACTAGGGTCCAAACCAATTTCCTAAAACATGGGGGGGTAAGTACCAAGTGATTTAAACCTACTGGGAGAAAGGGAATATGACATGATAATTAGAGAAACTCAAGCGACTTTAAAATGTCAGAGTGGAGCTGTGGCTAAAAGAAATGTCATTATGAGAATGAATAACCTTCATTTGGAAAAAAAATTGTTGGGCATATGAAAAGAAAGGAGAAATGGCAACGGGGAAGGATTTCTCAAATGTCTTACCTGTCACACAGTAACTCAATCTCATTTTTTAATAGATCTGAAAATAAATAAGATGTGTGGATATGGTCACTCTATTGTCTCATAGTGTTTGCCTGAATTAATGGCAGTGCAAATTACCCTATTATGCCCTATGCAAGGCATATATGATACTAATTCTTAATTGTCATATATTATACAAAATATTCTTAAGTGGGATCATGATATTTGCGCATAAGAAAGCATGAGTACTCCACATCTTAATCTCATTTATTAACAAGAAAATGATAAATTTCTTTGATTAAAAATCAAGATCATTACATTAAATTTTCTCCCATTTCTAAAATAATATTAGCATAAATAAGGCGACAGGGAACTGATGAGGGACCTAAGGAAGAGAATCATAAATTACTGGGGGAATGCTTTTCCTGAGTCTATAATCTGATTAAGTTGGCCATTCTTTTCTCCCTGGCTTCCACTCCCAATCTGTACCTGTAACTCCTAGGCCATGCAACTAACTTCACTATACTTTAAGCAGTTGTTTGTTTGTTTGTTTGTTTGTTTGTTTAAGGAAGGTCAAGAGAGACCACATATGAGGCATGATCATCTAGCTCAGTTTCTGAGTCCAAACCATGGAAGCATGTAACCCACACAAAAGGGTTTATGGACACAGATGGGACTGACAAAGACAATGCACCCAAGTCCAGTGTTTTAAACCATGTCACCAAGCTCAGTGCTCAAGGAGGGCTCCCACCTCTGGATCCTGTCCTGTTCTTAACTAGTCTTCAAAGAAAGGGGATCAAATCTGGCACTGTCCAAAGATGTGTGCTTATTTTTCTCTTGATCTTCTCCTTCAAAATCTCCCTTTGAACGGGATTTTCACATGCAGGATGAATAGAGATTAAGGGCAATTATGGTTTTTGTTTTGCTTTTAATGGCCCATGCAACTGAAATTTGCTCCTGAAACCTATGGTTAATACTGCAGTATTGCCTGTCTCATCTGTCGAGTGCCATGTTTCATTGCTTCCAAATGCCATTTCTGGTATTTTCTTTCAACTTCAATCTAAAGTTTTCTTTTTCATGTGCTTTAAGTGCTGGGCACCAAGGATAAGAATTAAGATATTCTGGAGCTTTGAGAGAGGGAATGCTAAGTTAAGATCTCCCAGTTAAGATCCTTGCCCACCCAAGATCCTGCTCATTTGAAAAAACAAAGGCAAGCAGAGGAGAGAGGAGGAGCTGAGAGCACATTCCTGGGATTTAATAGTGACGCCTCTGCAGTGGATGGAGTCCTGGCACACTGTTATCTTTGTCTGCCTTGACAGACTCTGGAGAGAAAGGCCCCCAAGAATCTATTTCACTGACATAGAAATGGCAGCTGGTGCTATTTCACTTTAAATAAATGTTTGGTGCTAGGGCTGTCTATATAATCTCCCCGACAGCAAAAGCCTCACCAGAACAAAAGGCATTACAAAAAAAAACTAGGTGCATGCCAAAGTGTCCTGAAGTGGGAAGGTGTGAGACATTTCCTGATCCAGGCCTTCACCCCCTAACACCCCACCCTGGCTCACTGGCATATTCCCCATGGGAGACATGGCCAGGTCAATCACCCGCCTTGTTTCCCAAGGAACAAATGGGGATTGTTCCCTCTGCTCATGGTCAGCACAGTGAACCTCCTTTCACAGGCAGATTTTGTGACACGAGGAACAAATAAGTAGTTGGGGAGTAAGTAATAAATAACCTATGTCAAGGTGCATTGGTGTGACTATACGCATGCTCTCACTTAACCTGCAGTGCCGGGGGGGCCCACAGGAATGAGTCCAGACCCAGAATTCAGAGCCCTGGCTTCCTCCCTAAATTTACATAAAGATCTTATGCAACCCTACCATCAATGAGACCATAAAACTATTGTAAAATTAGTCCTCAAATTATTAACCAGTTGGTGATTAAGATAATCAAAATGGCAGGTGAAATCTGAATTCCAATATGCAATGTATGAAATATATATTTATGTATTTATTTGATTCTAGTGCTGGAATGTACAATATGTATATACATGTGCACATTTTATATATATATATATATATATATGTGTGTGTGTGTGTGTGTGTGTGTGTGTGTGTATACATACACACACATACACAGATATGTGTGTATATATATGTTCATTTTAATTTTAGGGCCATTTAACAAGTG
The DNA here is from genome assembly GCF_001458135.2 of Marmota marmota marmota. Classification (NCBI taxonomy): domain Eukaryota; kingdom Metazoa; phylum Chordata; class Mammalia; order Rodentia; family Sciuridae; genus Marmota; species Marmota marmota. Next base: position 9,224,281 of record NW_025999943.1, read on the forward strand.
TCTAAAATGTATATAAGAACTGATGGATATAACCTAATACTAAACAAATGGGCTTTATTCTCAAGAAGCATGCAAACTGTCAGATGTATTTAATATGTTTAAGCATCTCTGCTAATAATTGTCATAATAATAGCTGCCACTTGTGGATTACTCTGTGTCAGACATCATGCTACTACCTAACCTGCTTTTACATCTACTCTTCATTCCAAACCTCCAAGGACAAATCTTACTTCCATTATCTATGGAATGGAAGTAATGAAATAGAAAGTTACATGAGAGAAGTTAACCCCTCCAGGCCTCACAGCTAATGAGTGCTGGGCACAGGCTTCCTGTCTGTGTAGCCCACGTTCCTTTCACTCTGAAGGGTGAACGACTGACATGGGGCCAGGCACACCAGGACTATAAGGATGTTCCCAGCAAAAGTCATGATGCTACAGAGACCACTGTTTTCTAGCAGGAGTGAGAACTAGAGGAGCTTCCTAAGAGACCACAGCATTGGAGTTGGGCTTTAGCCGTGTCACCGACAATCTGCTCATTGTCACAGAACTGAAGATGATAAATGTGTAAGAAAAACCTGGTTGGTCATACATTAAATTATTACACAGTCAGAGAAACATTTCACCAAAACATTTGCTTCAACCCAGAGTATCCCAACTTTAAAAAACCAGGTCATTTCTTGCTGGGGTGTTTCATTAAAGCCCAGCCTCCACATACCCATCTTTGTTCCTGTTGATTAAACCAATGAGAGCAGAATGATGCAGGAGAAATATGTGCCCTTCATTAAAAGCCTTCTATGGATCCTGACCACGGGTGTTCAACACACATTTATTTCACACAAAGAAGCAAAAAGTCCCATTAATTATCTAAGTGTTTTTGAACAAACGAACAAAAACAAAACAAACAAAACAAATCACCAGCACTGGACAATCTGAGCATTTGCATGACACCTGGAAAGTTCTGGCATCTCAATGACTGACTCAGAGATAACAGCAAATGAGGTGAGTTGTCAGAATCTTTTGCTCAAGATCCTGATTAGACCATTAATCACGTGAACTTGGACAAATACACTACCTTCTGTAAAATTTTCCTACATTTAGAATAGTGATAACAATAGTATTTACCACAAGACTCTTTCTGAGGACTAAATGAGAAGATATTATATAGTATACCATGCTACAAACACCCCAGCTTGTGGTAAGCACCCAGTAAACATCATTGTCATTGCAATTCATTATGAATAAGACAATTCTTGCCTGATCAAGTGTATTTACCCATGTCATTCCAGGATATTTGCTTCCCTTTATTAAACAATATTTTAGAATGTATGAAAAGAAGAATATTCTAAGGAAAAATTAAGTTGATGATTAAACACTGGCTTCTACATAAGTTTACATTTTGAGTCCCCTCACGACATATTCATCTATCTTCACTGCAAACATCTCCCCACCAAGCCTTCTCCTTGTCCATGCCAGTTCGTATCTGCCCTGAATATGCACTGTATTCTCAGTGGGTAATCAAAGGTCATAATGGTGAAGCTAACAGCCACAGACCAGAGAAGTCTTGAGAAATGATACCTGAGTTGGGCTGTTGCAGAGCTCAACCAACTATAGCTTCCAGGCCTGAAATTTGCAAAACAATGCTGAATTGGAAGACTCCTATGGATCCTTCAAGGTTAAAATATATATGTGCATGCAACTCAGCTACAGAAAAAGAAAAAAAACCTTCTCAGTTCTTCTTCCATCATGGAAATGAATAAGTGAGTGCATGAAATGTTAGTATGTAGACTATTATCAACATTTGAGAGATAATGAGAGAGAAACAGAGGTACCACAAGATGATGTCAACTGTTTATGGTCACTTGCAGACTGCTAAACATCCAAGGGATTGAAGTAGCCACTTCTTAGTGTCCTGATCCTGTTCTTTCTCCACTCCTTTCAAATGAGAAAGGTCCTATTTCAAAGCACAATTTTGTTCCATTCTGGCCAATTCTTCCCAAACCATTGAGGTAATGTTTATTCAGCCTCACACTTTAGCAACTATTTATGAGCAGTGTTTACAAGTTCCAGAGATTGCCCCAGCGGTTATTAATGCTATGCAAACCAAAAGCCGTCTAAATTTGTTAATCTAGACAAAACACAGGGGCAACTCCAAACCAATGTGCGATATTCTGTCTCTGGGTTTATTCAAGTGTAATGCACCTTTAATGTCAACCTCGATTTTTCAACTCTCTTCACAAGCCTCACAGTAATTATAGTCAACAGTAAAGTTGAACTCAGCCAAAGAGGCAGCGCTACAGGAAATTGTGGGGAAATTTTAAAAACAAAACCAAAACAGAGACAAAAACTCTGTCAATTTAAAAAAAAAAGTTTAGAAAAATAAAATAAAACTTGCCCCAATGTAATAAAATAAGAAGAACGTGAAGAAGTGTTTTAGGGACAATGGCCAATTCTCTTTTGGCTGAAGGGCTGATACCATTCTGGGCTAGAATCAGCACTGGCCTGAGATGGGTCCATACTTTCTCCTCCAAGCGGAGTGTGCAATCCAATCATCAGCCTATTTTTGGCTACACAGTTAATGATCTGTTGGTGCCCACACTTTTCACTTTGTCACAACAACTGGAGCCTGCAGCTGAAGCACAGCTGGCCTCTCATTCCCCCAGCCCTATAATTTAGTTTAACAGCTTTAGGGACAAGAGGAAATGGCAGAGTGCCCTGGAGCCCCCACACTTGCTTCAAAAATTAGTTCCGTACCATGCTGTATATATACTCCCAAGTATTTTAGGCAAACAGTGTAGGCAGGTCAGGCCCACATGGGCGCATGGTACTGCTGACTGTGCTTCTGGCTGGGTGGGTTGGTTTGGGGAGGGAAGGAGAAGTAAGACAAGAGCCTAAGTATGAGTCCATGCATGGGTGAGGTGTGTGAGAGAGACAGAGAGAGAAGCCTGGTCCCAGGGATGTATGTGTGATATCTTGAAAGGTATAGGAGGCCTTTGTTATTTTTACTTTTTAATTGTGCATATTTATAGAGGACAGTGTGATAATTTGATACCTCATACAATGTATCAATAATCAAATAAGGGTAATTAGCATTTTCATCTCTTTAAACATTTATCAATTGTACTGGGAAATTTCGAATTCCATTCTTCTGGTTCTTTATGAAATACATAATAAATTGTTGTAAAGTATAGTCACCCTATAGAACACTAGAACTTATTCCTTCCACCTAATTGTATTTTAGCAACCATTACCCAGCTGTCCTCTATCCCTACTTCCCCCACCCCATCCCAGCTTCTAGGGACTGATACTCTATTCTCTACTGCTATAAAAATCTCCTGTTTCAGATTCTACATATGAGTGAGATTAGGTGATACTTTTTGTTTCTGGATTATTTTACTGAACATAAAGTTCTCCTGTTCCGTCCATGCTGTGGAAAATGATAAGATTTCATTCTTTATTTTGGCTGAATAGTATTTCATTTTATTTACATACCACATCAGTTTTATCCATTCTTCTGCCTTTTCTTTTCATAAACATGCATTCCATACTGTCCTAGAACCTGAGGTTGGAAATCTTTCACTCTTGAGCTGATGCCTTAAAAATAGTCATGGTTTCCTGTTAGAGGAGACCCAGTGCTTCAGCTGAATTAGCTCAGCTCCCCAACCTCAAGTTGAAACTTTGTGATATCCCCAGGGATTGGCAGGATGAAACACATTTCCCATCTGCTTTGGTGCACTTTGTAGTCTACCCAAAGTGCACAGGTGGAGGGAAATCAGTCATTCTCCCCTGATACTGGAAAATGAAGGGCAGTGAGAACAGAGCCTAGGATCTGTTCTCAGTGTAGCAAGGGAGTAAGGGTGGGGCCCAGGCAGCTGGAGGAATAAGGGTGTGGGGCTAGAGGAAGGCATGGTGACACAGCTTCCCCAGGAGATTCTCAAGGGCTGGGCAGGGGTGAGTTTCACTGTGACTTCTCCTTATTGATTTTGCCAGAAGCAATGCCTGGTGGTTATGGAGTTGGATTGTCAGAGGAGGATATGAACAGGTGGCCTCCTGCCAGGTGAGAGCAGAGTGCTAGGTGTGCAGACAGGTGACTCTTGGACAGGAAGGTATGGAGTGCTGAAGCAGCGGGATTCTCCTTTCAACTTCCTGAGTAGACCATTCCTCATGCACTCACCAAGCACTGAGGTGGGCACCTGGGGCATGGTGGAGTTTGAAAATATAAGATGTCCCCACAGAGAAGCACATACTTCAGCAGAGAACAGATACGTAAAGCAGCTCAGCCAATAATTATTTAGTCACAAAGGCAGAATTAAAATTCTTCCCTTTCTAGGACACCACTCATTTCTTTCTTTCTAGGAGGAAGACCAGGCTGTTTGTTCCAATCAGCCTACAAATATATCATAACTTCTTCCCTATTTGAAAACAATTCCCCTTCACTCCACGTCTCCCTAGAATCATTCAAACACCTCTTGGTTCCTCTTTAGCCCAATTATTCACAAGAATTGTTTATATCTTCTATCTTCAGCATTCATCTTCCTGTTTCTCATTGACCCCACTACAATCCTTCTTTTATTTCCATAACTTACTTGAAGCTGCTCTTCTGAGCTCACCAAGGATATGTATACTGCTTACTCTGCTTGGTATTCTTGGTTCTGAGCTTAGCCACCTGCAGCATTTGGGAGAAAACCATGATATGTTAAAGACCAAGAAACCTGAGACCAGAGAGTCTTAGTTCGAATTCCAGCTTGGTGCTTATGAGCTATAGGACTGGGCAAGCTTATTTATCTCTGGGCTTTATTTTACATCTGAAAAATAAATGAGAATACCTCATACCTCATAGGAAGACTATAAAGATGCAACAAGTTAATGTATATAAAAAGGCACAGAGCCGTGACTGGCCCGTTTTAAACACCATATAAGTAGTAGAGCTAGTAATGCCAAATAAGACTCACAACTCCCTCATTCATTTGGTTTCCAGGATATTAGACCTGCCAGGTTTTCTTCCTTCATATTCCTTAGTATCCTTTGCTGGTCATCTGGAGAATGCAGAGGGCCCAGAGCTTAGTCACTGAGCACCTCTCCTCCTGAGATTTCACCTAGCTGTGTGTTTTCAGATATCGTCTGTATGCTAACCACTCCCAATTCCAGCTTGAAACTTCCTTACCTAAACTTGAGACCATTATAAATTGTTTACTTGGTTTCTAGAACTCTGTGTATTAGTCACCTCAAACTCAACCTTCTTACTGTTCTAAAACTTATTGTGCATTCACTTTAATCAAGATCCCTACCTGGAATGTTCTTTCCCCAGATACTGGCATGGGTTATCCTTCCCCTCCTTCAAGTCTTTGCTTATGTGTGACCTTCTTAGCAAGGCTTTCTCTGATTATCCCATTTAAATTAAAAACTTCCCCAACTTCATGCACACCCTACTGATTGTTTCTTACTCACTTTTTTTCTTTCTGGTATTTACCAGGATGTTATACTAGATATCATACTTACTTATTTACTATTCTGTCTTTTCCATCAGTCTATAAACTCTAGGTAGAAGATGACTTTATTCTGTCACATTCGCTGCTCTATCTCTAGCATCTGAACACTCTTGTGTTAGTCCAGTTTTCATTACTGTGACAAAATACCCAAGGAAAACAACTTAATAGAGGAAATATTTGTTAATAGAGGTTCCAGTCCATGGTAGCTGGTACTATTGCTATGTGCCTGTGGTGAAGCACAGCATAATGGCAGAGAGGGCATTGTACAGCAGAGTTGCTCACCTCAAGGCAACCAGGAAGCAGAGAAAAAGAGAGAGAGGAGAAGGAGGAGGAGGAGAAGGAGAAGGAGAAGAAGAAAAAGAGGAGAAAGAGGAGGAGGATCAGGAACAAGATACACCGTTTCAGAAAATTCCCCTAGTGACATAGTTCCTCCAACTTGGTCCCACCACCTACAGTTTTCACCACCTACTGGTAGTCTATTTAACTATGAATCCCTCGATGTATTAATTCATTGATGTGGTCAGAGTCCTTATGGTCCAATCACTTCCCAAAGCCCCACTTCTGAACATTGCTGCATTGGCAACCAAGCTTTCAACACCTGGATATTCCAGATCCAATCCATAACAACTATTCTGTCCCATAATTAAATGCCAAGCAAATATTTGTTGGATGAATAATAAAAAAAATAAGCAAATGAATCAATAAAAACCTGTACTGAGGATCTTACATGAACATCCACTGTCCTCCCAAGTAAGTCCTCCTAATGCAGTGACATTTAGTAATGCAAAAATGAAAAGAAGGTATCTATACACAGTGGGTAGGAGAAAAGAAAGCATCCAGGTAAGAACATATTTACCTAAGACCTTTCTAGTAGACTTATTTGAAGAACTGAGCAAAATTCCTGTTTCTAGATCTCAAGAGTACACAGGACGTCAACTCTAGAGAAGTATGTGAGAGATAAGTCATACCCTGTCTGTCAGCCTTGATAAGAATTCACCTTGAATACAGTAGGATATCCAATGGTCTTGAGCTGGTAGAATGACATGCCAGATGTGCTGAGTTTGCTGCAAAGAAGATAGAACACTGGGATGTTGAAACCAGTATGGCAGCCATTGAAGATACCTGACCAGGAGATGTGGCTTGGGACAAGGGGAAGGCAGACTATGAAATTATTAGAAGGCAGAATTGAGAAAATTTTCTCATTGATTGGACACTGGTGTAAAGGGAGAGTTGAGGAAAATATAGCAGCTTCCGGGTCTTTGGTATTAACAAATGAGTAAGAAGGTGAAGTTATTGCACTGAGATGAGAGTAAAAAAAAAAAAATGGCTCAGGACTGGCAGGGGTGGGAGAAGATTATAGTTTAGTTTCAACCCAAAGCCTGAAAATTTTTCTTTTCATCAATGTAAACCCTTCAAGCTACTTGTAGGCCTTTCCCCACATAGAATTAATTTTTTCCATTCTCAGGAAATTTGCAGTTGCCAGGATTTCAACTCCAAATGTCATTCCTGTTCATTATCCACTGTCCTCTAAAACCTAGCTTACACAGTCAATGCCCAGGTTTTTCTTCATATCACGTTACCTTAAAAAAATCACTCCTCCTTGTAGAATGCCTGCTACTAGGACTGGAGCAGGGAATATGTAAGATGAGCTTGGAGCACTTTATAATGCCAGAAAGTGAAGAAGTGCTCAGAAACACACACACAGTGATTGATCCATATGTCAGAGAGTTAGGAGCCCACAGGGAATCAGGAGTCCACTGACAGAGCTCCCCATGGCTAAAGCTCATATAATTTGAGCAATCAAGGAAACAACGCAGTATTGGAATATAACCCAGAGTATACAATAAATACCCATGAATCCATATTAATATAAATCAATTATTGAATAAACAAACAAACTTAAAAAATAGACAAATATCCCATGCTGAAGAATCCCAAATAATGTCTGTAGCTCTTCCACCCCCAGGGAAGTGGAGCTTCACTCCCCAACTTAAGTGTTGGTTGTGCAGATTCACTTCCTTCCAAAGAAAACAGAATAGAAATGCAAAATATGAGTAACTTTGTGGAGAAGCATGGCAAACACTACCTCAACCAAGTAGACAAGGTTAACATCAATGGTGACAAAACATGTATTTGCCTTTAATATGGTGCAATAAAAGTATTTCACCTCTGTGATCTTCCTCCCCCAAACCCATCACCTCCGTCTCATCATGAGAAACATCTGATAAATTCAAAACTGAGAGATCTTATAATACATCCATTTTGTATTTTTCAAAACCTTGATCAAGGTTGTCAAAGACAAGGGAAGACTGAGAAACTGTCACAGCCCAGAGGAGTCTAAGAAGGCACATGACCCAATTTAATGTGGTCTCCTAGACGTGATTCTGAAACAAAACGGACATTTGGGGAAACTAATTAAGTCCAAAAAAGTATGGGCTTTGGTCAAAACAAATGTCTTGGTCCATCAGTTGTGACAAATGTACTCTAGTAAAGTAAAATGCTAACAATAGGGGAATTCTGGGGCATACATGGGAACCCTCTGCACCATCCTTGTAACTTTTCTATAAATCTGAAACTATTCTGAAATTGAAAGTTTATTTAGGAAAAGAGAAGAAACCTGGCTTATATCCTACTCCTCCAGAAAGCCCTCCCCACTCCTCTCCCTCTCAGAGTAAACCCAGGCCTGGCCTAGCACTAGGTCCTCAAGCCCCTCTGGATGGCATCCTGTTATAATTAAAGTGTCCTCACTGTCTGCAGGTCGCTGAGTCCTTTTTTTCCCTCTTAAAGGACACACTTCCTGAAAGCAATGGTGCTGTTCTCTTTGACCTGAGTTTGTCTCCATGACAGCACCTCAAGGATTCCTATGCAAAGGGAACCCAAGAATCAGTTTTGAGCAAACCACCTCACACTTTTGCTTTTTCCTCTTCAGGGTTAGAACAGAGACTGCGGCAGACCTTGAAGAGATTAGGAGCAGATTTTCTGAAAATTATTTAAATAAATAAATTACATAATTCTTGCAAAGTTCAAAACTGAAGACATGGGAAATAATAAGTGTTTGCTGGGATTATCACTATACTGCACAACATTTGGCTTTTTATATCCTCTTTTTCTCCTAAACACACATATTTCTGAGATCCAACCAGCCCTCATCCCTGCAGCCTATCAATGCTCTGTCTTAAACATCCTTTGCTGGTGCCCACTGCTTGCTACTCCCCTGAGTACTAATGTCTCTGCATCTAAGGCAGAGACATTGCTCACTGAAACGTGGTCATTTGGAGTTACAGTTTGTCCTCTTGTGAACACTCTGGTCTTGTCCACACTAATTCCTACATGATCATTTCAATACAACTACCTCATCATGTCATCCCCCTGTTAAAACCTGTCTTTCAGACTCAGTTTCAAAATCCTGATCAGAGCCACAGGGTTGTCACAGCCCTAGCCCTACCTACTCCCTCCTTCTTCAATCACTGTGATCCAGGGTATTGGACCTTTTTTTCACTTCTGCCATTTTTTTCTCACCTTTGCCATTTTTTCCCAATCTCAAAACCTTTATAGATGCTGTTCAGTTCATTCGGCCTAGAAATACTTCCTCCTGTTTACCCTCCTCCCTGTTTTAGCCTGAATAATTTACACACCTTCTCCAGATACTAGAATGCAAATTACTTTTTCAGGGAGCTATTTCCTGAAGAAGTGATATGTTTTCACCCAAACTTGCTTCAGGATCCATAGTATCTTACAAGCCCATTGGGTAAAGCCAGGGAAGTCTATCCTGTGTATGCTTAATATGATTTCATGAGGGACAGACAGCTCCATGTCAGTGTTAGGTGCTGCTCTGTCCTTAGGACCCAGCACAATGACTGGCATATCACAAGTACTCTGTAAACACAAGCAGACAGTTTGATTAAGGAATCAATCCATTAATTGATTCCTTCACCTGGCTTTTATTCATAATACAGCATTGCTAACATTCTGTCTGCTTCTTTTCTTTCTTAGTGTTCTGTTTCCTTCTTTGAAATGAATAGCCAATGACAAAAATATCCAAAAACTCTTTCAGAATACACAGGGGATTCTTTGAAGATGTTTCATTTATCTGACATTATTGAATTTTTACCAGGTGAGAGGATTGTCCTTCTTTATCACAGCCATTTGTTCACTGTCATTCAAGTCATAATGATACGTCACCACATTAGACATGATTCAGTAAGAGGAAGTTTCATCTATTTTGCACAGCTAGTTTTGTAAGACTGGAGTCAAACAATATTCATTATGCATAAAGGGCACATAGAGCTTTAAGCTAGTCCCTTTTAAGATGATGACAAAATTTCTGGGATAGACAGACGTTAGGACAGAAGGTCATATGATGCATTAGTGAAAATGTTCTTTTGTTTTCTTCCTTAGCCTGTCCAGGCTTCCATGAATCACTGAAGAAACTGCTTTATTAAGGGAATAATAGGTTATGTGCACCCCTCAGCCAAGAAACAGTTCCTGTGGTTAATTAATCTTTTTGAGCTCCTGACCTATTTGAATTTTGCCAAATGCCTGGAGAGGAGGTTTCCTTCACACATCTGACAGACTCAGTGAGAAAGAACTGGGATCCTCTAAAATAAAATGTCCTCATAATAATTTCTACCACCATTGCTTTGTGGACCATCGCTTCCAATAAACGAGAAGATCATGCTGAACTGAGCTTCTTTCTTCCTAATTATGATCAGGAACCACTGCTAAGATCAGACATTCCAAAACATGTGGATCTGGGAGTGTGTGTGTGTGTGTGTGTGTGTATGTGTGTGTGTGTGTGTGAGAGAGAGAGAGAGAGAGAGAGAGAGAGAGAGAGTCAGAGAGGAAATAACAGAGAGATGAAATTATACCGGTCGTACATTTGATTTCAAAGAACAAGGTAATTTGAATCTCATGGGGCCCAATTTTTTTCTTCCAAAATTCCAGCCTTTATTTCTGAGTCAGAACACAGTTTTCCTCTAGGTAAGATTGTATTGATTTTATTAGAGATTACCTGTCTTCCAGGAATGATTTTAAAAGATCATCGAATCCCTTGACACTGCTTGCATGTTGACACATCACTCTGGAAAGAGGGTCAGAAGCTAATGTTAAAGTCTCAAAAAGACTGAGGACTTTCCTGACTTCAAGAACTTCTGATTTAAATAAAAGGGAAATAAAAGTAGTTTTTAGGATCCTGACCTCTGGAAGTAGACTAACCAAGGTATTTCACCTCTCTAAGCCTTTTAAAAGGTACAGTAATATGTATTCCATAATACACTTGTAGGTGTAAAGTGCATGATGTATGTACAACTATCTATGAAAATATAGTACAGAGCTTGCCAAACAATAAACACCAGTTAGTATTATATTTTGGCCCACCTCTCAAAAGATCTTCTTCTCCCCCGATTGGGGACAAAGATAGGGAGACAATTCTCCCATCCATAACTCAAGTTCAGGACACCTAGTGTCCACTCCTTGTTGCTAGTAGATGCACAATCTTCCCATAAATTGGAAGATGAGAATGTACATTCCTAGCACCTTTCACTCAAGAGATAAAGGTCTAAGAAAAATTTTCTCCAGTGATGAAAGTGCTGAAAGAAACTTCAGTGAGACTAGCCACTGGTATGGTTTGAGTATAGGTGGTGCCCCCCAGAGATCCCTAGGTAAATGCTTGGTCCAAGGCACAGTGTTGGGAGGTAAAGTGTACCTTTTAAGAAGTAAAACCTATGGAACATTCATATCTCTCTGGAAACCCTGCCCATTCCCTTTCCCCATTTTTTTATGGCTTCAAATGTGGCCACTTGCTCTGACATGAAGTCCTATCAATACTATCTATAGTCTCACCAGAAACCCAAAGCAATGGGCCACCCATTGGATTTGAACTTCTAAAACTACGAGCAAACTAAACCTTTTTTTTTTCACTAATATCCTATCTCAGTACTGTATTGTTATAATGTGAAGCTGAATAATATATTCAGCTCTATCCTGAGGTTAACCACAATGAGCACACCAGTCTTTGGAAATTATATTGTGGCCGTGATTATTCAATTTACCAAAGGCCTTTAGAGCCATTTTTGGTAGCACTCTATTTCCAGTGTATCCAATGTGTAATACGAGGTAGGAACCAAATCTTGGTCTCCTGGGTGGCAACGTTAAGAGATTGAGGAACCCTTAGTGGGTAGGACCTGGTAGAAGGTGATTAGGTCATCACAGGCACCGCCTTCAGAAGAGAATAATGTGGATTTTGTGAATAATGTTGATGCTGTGAATTCTCACAAAAGGGAGTGTTATAAAGGGAGTATTATAAAAAGAGCAAACCTGATGGCCCCTGAATGTCTCTGTTTTGTTTTGTTTTGTTTTGTTTTTCTCTGCAGATTCCCACTGGTGATGGCATTCGCCAGGAGAATGTCACCAAAGCCAAACAGATCATGGCTCCATGCTCTTGAGTCTGCAAAACTGTGAGCTAAATAAATTTCTTTTCCTTATGAACTACCCAGCCTGTGGCATTTTACAATAGCAACAAAAAACAGACTAATACTCCATATAGGAAAGTCCAAGTCTTCTTATTTTAAATCTTTCTCATAAAGAAGCAGGGAATGTAACTAGATGGTTAAGAGCATGTTCTGTAGGACCAGACAAAAATGACTACTCATTTTGGATCTTCCCTTTACAAACTGAGTATCCAGGACAAGCTACTGAAGTACTCTAAGGTCTGAGATTCCTCAAGGAGAAAATGAAGATGGTAATAGTCCTTCTGTAGGATTGCTTCAAGGATCAAATGAAGTAAAGCAATTAACATAATACACATCCCATGAGCATTAGCAATCATAATAACCAATATTTTTAAGTCAGAACAATAAGTGAGAAAGATGAATCCTTGTACTCAAAGGAACTTTTACTATGAAGTGGCAGTTAATTATGCCACACAGCTCATTTTCATGTCATACATATGGAAATAGCACAGAGCCTTCCTTCTCCATCCTACGAGCCAACTCACAGGATATCAGTCCTCTTGGGACCTCAGTTTTTTGTTTAGAAAGATAAGTTGTCTGCTGGCAAGCTGTCAGGCTCCACTTCCTCATGCTCAATAGACTACAAACCAGCTTCATGAGCTAGAGAGAAGCTATAATTAAACTCAAAGTCAAAATACTCTCTCTACTTAACATGCCGTGCTCATATCCTACTGAAAAAGACATGGCGCTTTAGAAAGAATATGACTTATTGATTGAGTGTCACTATCTGAAGGGTATGGCTGGGTTGAGGAAATAAAATAAAACCCAGCTAGCATGAATGCTCAAGAATTGACTAAGTGGGTTGTTTTATTTTCCTTTTCTGCCTCTGTGTCATGGCTCCTTCCTTTCTTTCCTCTAGACTTGTTCTTGTCCTTGCCTTTTCTTTCTTATAGTCTTTTGACGTTTTTTTTTTTTGGTCGGTGTATGCCACATGCCCCAGTACAGCAATGACAAAGGTGAACAAGGACCCAATTTTACCCTCAAGAATGTCACACTACAGTGGGGAGGATACACACTTACAGAAAATTCCAAACCTATGTGGAAGGGCAGCAATAAAGATATCCAGAGATGATTTAGGAGCACCACTCTCTGGATTTAAGACCTTCACACAAGAACGAAGCTGAGTCTTCAAAAAAAAGCATAATTTGTTTCCATCTTTTTTGGATTGAAAATTTGAAACTAGACACTGGATAGCTCTTCCAAATTTACTTTCTCTAAAGTGCAACCAACATGATTCAAGTGAGTCTTTATTAGATGATTGAGACTCATAGAATACAAATAAAATTTTATTTTACAGCAATAGAAAAATAGGCAGATGTTTGGGAAGATTGCTCTGAATGTTAATAAAAGAAACCTACCTGATCTAATATGTCCTTGTGTTATCTGCTTTCCTTAAACATAGGAAAGGGCAATTTGAGTGAAATGAGTGTTTGGTGAACTAGGTTTTTAACTAAGACCTCAACCCAGGGGCATGAACTGCAGGTTCTCCAGGTTGGTACCCAGATGGTGTGTGCATGAGAACACAAGGGTTCCTATCTCAACTATCCTCTCAGTTCCTGATCTGATAAATGGACACAGTGAGGCTAACACTGTAATACAATTACAGTGACCAAGTAAGGTGACACAGTTGCACCCTGAATTTGCAAGCTCAGAAATTTGTAAGCCTCCCTCCTTTTCAGCTCTATGAGATGTACCCATGCTGCCCTTTATCCAAACTTATCTACAAAAAAAAAAAAAAAAAAAAAACCTGAATCTTGAAATGATTAGGAAATCATCTGAGGTCAGATAATGATGGCAGAACTAAGACTTGATTCCAGATTTGCCTGACTCCCAAGATAGGAAGTAGAAGAATTCAACAATATTTCTGAGTTTGCATTTGGTAATACCTTTAAGAACAGAATGTGATGGTTAATTTTATCAGTCAATGTGGATAGATTATGATGCCCAATTTTGAGTAAAGCAGATAACGTTCCATAACATGGACGGACCTCATTCAATAAGTTGAAGAATTTAAAAGAAAAGACTGAAGGTTTCTGAATAAGAAGTAATTCTGCTTTAAGACTACAGCACAAAAACTCTTCTTATTTGTAAACTGGCTGGCCCACCTTGCAGATTTTAGACTCAAGACTACAACACCAGGGCTGGGGATGTGGCTCAAGTGGTAGTGTGCTCACCTGGCATGCGCGGGGCGCTGGGTTCGATCCTCAGTACCATGTAAAAATAAAATAAAGATGTTGTGTCCACCGAAAAAACTAAAAAGTAAATATTAAAAAATTCTCTCTCTCTCTCTCTCTCTCTCAAAAAAAAAAAAAAAAAAAAAACCAACCCTAAACCTTTGACCTAGTTCAACTTTTTCCCATCCNTGTGAGGGGAATGGGAAACAAACAGGGAGAGAAATGGATTGCAGTGGATGGGGTGGAGAGAGAAGATGGGAGGGGAGGGGGGATAGTGGAGGATAGGAGGGGTAGCAGAATACAACAGTTACTAATATGGCATTATGTAAAAATGTGGATGTGTAACCGATGTGATTCTGCAATCTGTATTTGGGGTAAAAATGGGAGTTCACAACCCACTTGAATCAACAATGTTTTTAAGTGCACAATACAGTATTAACTCTAGGCACACTGTTGTACAACAGATCTCTAGAACATATTCATCTTGCATAACTGAAACTTTATTCCTATTTAACAGCAGTGCCCTATTATTCCCTCACCCAGATCCTGGCAACTATCATTCTACACTCTGCTTCTATGAGCCTGACTATTTTAGACACATACGAGTAAAACATGCATTATATGCCTTTTTGTGACTGACCTATTTCACTTAGGATAATCTCCTCCACATTCACCCAAGTTGTTGCATATGGTGGGATATTCCCCTTGTTTAAGGCTGAATGATAGTGCACTGGATGTATATATCACATTTTCTTTATCTATTCATTTTCCTCAAACATTTAGATTGTTTCCAAGCCTTGGATATTATGAATAATGCTTCAATAAATACGGAATAAATTAATATCTCTGAAGTCCTGATTTCAATTTTTATACCCATAAGTAGAATTGCTGGATCATACAGTGATTCATTCCGTTTTTAATTAGGGATGGAGGGATTTTCCATACCATTTCCATAGCTACCACAAAATTTTGCATTCCTACCCAGTGGGTAAGTGTTTCAATTTCCCCACATACTAATACTTATTTACTGAATTGCTGAATCAGTTTGTAGAAAGAACAAACATGAAGGCATCACACTTCCTGATTTAAAAATATAAAGCTACAATAATTAAAACAGAATGGTATTGGCAGAAAGACATATAGACTTTAGAGCAGAACAGAGACCCCAGAAATAAATCCATTATCTTTTAAAAAATACCTTGAATCAAACAGAATTTATTTCTGCTGCTTAAAACTATGACCACTGACTACTCAGCAGCCAATGTCCCTCATGCAGCCAGGTTGGCAGGCCAGACATTGCTGTCTCCATCACAATCCCCTCTGTCAGCTTTACTGCCACATGAGGGAGGGGTTCTGTTCTTCCCTGGATATGGGACATACCCTCCATAAAACCACTCCATACAACCAAGACTAGGATAATAAGATGTTTCTATTACTGTGGTCAACCAGAGAGACAGCCGTATAGATACTGATAGAAGTATGTGCTCAAACTCCTGGCAAAACCTGAACTGAGAATTTTTGTAGTAATCAAAAGGGCTCTATGCCAGCTTTTGACCACCCTCCATGGAGCAGGGACCTGTGGAAATTTCCGTGCATCCTGATGCCAGATACAAGAGGATATGCAATAATTGCTTTTACACTTTAAGGCCTCCCCTTCCCCCCCCCCAAAGATAAACCAAGCATTCAAACTCCAAATTGTGAGTCATTTTGTTCATTCTCTCTTGTCTTAACATATATAGTAATATTTTATTCTACCTTAAGAAAGAGGTATCTTTCTTCTTCTCCTTACTAATACCCCCTGGGTAATTCTAAATACTGCCCCACCCTACCCCCATACACATACACACACACACACACACACACACACATATTATCTTCCTGTGTCCAACTTTCCTAGAATCAATGTCTCTTTATGGCCTATAAACATCTGATTTTAGGCCACCTTTCTTCACTCAGATTTAGAATCTCTTCACTGTTTGCAAAATAAAGTTAGATTTCATCTGCCTGGCGCTCAGTGGCCCCCATGATCCCACACTTCCATATGTATTGCCATCTTCCACTAGAATCCTACTGATCTGAAATCTTTCTCCAAAGTCTCTGAGCATTTCATTCAGGCTCCCACTTTTGATGGAATGATCATCCTAGGTATTCATTTATCCCTTCAGAAATTAATCATTCAATAACCAAGCCCAGTACTTACATTGAAACTGATCATGTATAATACACATATATCTTTCCCCAAGCTTCTAGCAGTGCTGAGTTATTTTGTTTCCTCTTTCTTTCTTTCTTCCCGTCATTTTTCTATACAGTTCAGCATATCTCCAGAAGTTTGTCAAAAGAATCTGGATGCTTTATCACATTGTCCAAACCTAAGGTCACACTAACATTGTGTCAACAATTTTGGACCGAATGTCAGTTCCCTTTCCTTACCACCAAAATAAACTCTCAAAGCAACTTCTGTTTCCTAAGTGTTAAAGCCAACAACGTCATGTTAGGTGACAGGTTGGGAAACCCATTTCCTAAGACCTTATTATCTCTCTAACTCACTATGAAGAATGAATGGGTTTGGTTTATTCCCAGTATCATAGAGGTGTTTTGACCATATTTGAAATATATGATTTGACAGTAGAAAACATTTGAAGAGAAATTCAGAAATTCAGAAGGAAAGATTGTATCTCATATCAAAGCAGGTTTTCCTAAAGAATCACTAAACATGAAAAACTATAAATAAGTTTCAAATCAACACAGTATTATAAAGAAATTCCCTTTGGCCATTATTACATCCCTTAAGCTCATTCCAAGTCTGAAAAATCAAATTCAGGAGTAATACCAGCAAGTAACCAGCCAAGACATTTCAGAGACTGTCACTCAACTATCTGCTATAACGGAATGGCATTTTTATGAAATAGTCAAGATCCCATGAATGGAATCCAGTACAGTAGCATTTATACTAAAACTAAAATGATAAGGAAAATATTAACCTGGTGTCTGCCAAATGACACACAAATATGAAAGCATTTTATATTTAAATAATAAATTAAATCTTTCTATTTATTGTAATATGGATAACTACATAAACTAATATGACTTCCACTATAAAAAAACCAAAGACTCCACAGTAGTCTGCATTTTATTAAATACCTGATGAGATCACAAAAAATAAATATCTAGATGATAAAATTAACAGCACAAAAGTTAAAGAAGTAGACACATGAACTAATGAATCCAGCAGCAGATATGGGTTGGGGAAGTAAATATAGAAAGAATGAGAGATTTTCATTTTGATAGAACTCTCCCACTGAAGAAAAATGCAAAAAAATGCAGCATGAAACATTTTTAGAGTATATAACTGTTCATTAATTAGTTAATAAACATAAGGCTGTTTAAGAAAGTCCCCCACCCCACAGTTAAATGAAAGTGGAGATCCAGAGAAATAATATGAGCTCTGGAAGCTGTATTCAGCCTAATAATCTATTAAAAGTGATGCCAGTATGAGTTCAAAGATTATAAGAAAAATTATAAGGGCACAACAGAAGTTGAAACTAATTAAAGACCACAAAACAGTTAAAATGTCAGATTTCAAATCAACAGTAAATGGTACATGTCCAAATTCTCAGGAACCCTAAAAAGTTACCTGTAGTAAACTGACACTGAAAGAGAGAAAAAATATATTTCCCCTATAATTTGTAACCACAAGTTGGATATAATGTAAGTTTGCACCCTAACTGGATGAACTGAAAACCACAGATTTTAAAATGTAGATGGTAATCCTAGGTTGTTTGTGACCAGATATCCGGTGAAGGTAAATGCATCTTCTCTCTAGAAGAATATGCAAACATCCCAGTGTCAGATAGTTTCCACAATTAAATTCCACTTTTTTCTCACAGTGTAAACATCTCAAAATACATAAGGAAATAAGGTAGTACCAGCAAGCAGGCAGAAATAACAGACAGCAGAATCCAATGGCTTCAATAATTAGAATTATCACACACAAATATAAAATAGTCATATTGATTATGCTTAAGTAAATAAAATAAGGAAGTAAAATATGAGCAAAGAACAATTTTTAGCAAACTCAAAGAAAGGATATTCTAATCAAAATTAGAAATTCAATGGATGAATTGAATCCATTGAATTAATAGAAGCTTAGATTTATTTGAAAGTAGGATTGATAAACTGGAAAATAAAGATTTAGAAATTTTCCTGAATGGAACATTTGCTAATCATATATTTTACTTTGTTTTGACATCATGAGAGGCCTTGCTGACTGGAGAGAGAAGGTCACTCCCAAGGCTAGTGAATTACTTGAGGTAATAAGCAATTCTCCTGCCAATGTACCTTTCATATATAAACCAACCAATCCAAGTCCATACTCCCAACCACTTTCTTTATCTTATTCTTGCAAACTAAGCCAATTTATTTCTGACTCAACCCAAGTCCAAATACCAGACAATTAGGAACAGTCCCCATTCCCTGAAGCCTGCCAGAATTATTAAACTAGTCAACCTTAAGCCATTTATGCTGGCCTGCCCCTGCATGGAAACTTCAACAATTCTATGGTCCGTGATTTCCCTTTACTCCTACCCTCGCTTCCTAATCAATTCTGATGCTTCCCCATGTTGCCCTGCGTTTCATGCCATGCCTCTCATTTCTAGGGAACTGAGATTAACAATGAACTTTTGTTTCAGTGGCACTGACCTCTCCATATCATCACTCATTCACCCCTACAAACTAAAATTTTGTAGGTTCAGTTTAACACAAGCATAAAAATAAATAGAGAAACAATATGAAGAATCTAAGCGACATCAAGTGTAGTGTGAGAACTTACAACATATTAGCTACTTAGAATTCACAGGAAGAAGAGAGAATGAGTAATGGAAATCAAATATGAAGAGACAATAGTTGAGAATTTTCGAAAATTGTCCAAGTGTCCAAGTACTCAAGTTCAAGGAGCCCAAGAATCCTAGGAAACATGCACAGACCCATAGGAAAACTACCAGTATCAGTGATGAAATGAACATTATAAAATTAGGCAGAAAGAAAACAGAAATCATTTATAATGGATCAACAATTAATCCAACCTTGAATTTTCAGCAACAATCACAGAAAGAGGGGTGAAATGATCAAAGTGTCAAAACGCTAAGAGAATAGAAATTTTAACTTAGAATTTTATATCCAGCAAAAATATCATTCAAGAATGGGATCACGTATTTTCAGAAAAAAAATCTGAGAGTTTATTACCAACAGATCCTTACTAAAGGAAATTTTAAGTGCAGAATAATACTAAACTCAGATGGAAGAAATGATTGATGAGCAAAGTAGCAGTAGATAAGATTTTTCTTTGTACTATTTAGAAAAATTAGATTCCTTTCTTCCCCCCTCCTTCCTTCTCTTTTTTCTTTCTTTGTTTCTTATCCTCAAAGCATATAACCTCAGAGCTGGTATGTGAGGTTATGATTTATAGTTTAAGATTCCTTAACTATTCAGGAGAAGGACAAAATTATTGATTAACTTACTGATTAAGCTTACTCACTAATAGAATAGACATTGAAAGTATTGTTTCTCATCGGGAAGAGAGGAAAGTGGAATGGAATAAAATACTCAATCCACCCAAAGAAAAAAAAGGTAGAAAGAAAATTAAATGGAAGAGACAAGACTAACAGAAAACATAACTTAAAGTGGTAATTTAAACCCCAATATATCAGGAAATTGCAAAATATAAAAATAGAAAAATTACTCAGCTAAAAGATAAGATTATCAGATAAGATTGTTTTACAACTCCAAATCTATCATATTGTAAGAGAGTTACAAGATGATGACAAATAATTCAACAGAAATATATGATAGCTTCAATCTTGCATGAATCTTCAAATTTAACAAAAAAATACCAATATAAACTGACAAAAATATAAGAAGAATCAAAACAAGTACATTAATTTAAACAGAAATTTTATCATATTTCTCTCACTAAACTAATAGATCAAGCTTTCAAAAGAAAATAGCAGTAAGTATGTAGGTTTGGGCAGCACAATGAATAAGCATGATCCAAAAAGGAGAAAACACATTCTCTTCTCAAGCATTCATGGATTGTTTCTACTTGTGTCCACACAGTGGGTCAAAAAACAAGTCTCAACAAATTCCAGAGGGCTGGTGTCACCCAGACCATTTTCTTTGATCACAGTGAAACTAAGGTAAAAATCAAAAACAGAAAATATTATTAGTTATAATATATTTTAAAATAATTCATGGCTCAAAATAATCAAGACAATTGATCATATTAATACATTTAGAAATAAATTCCATAGACTCAACTGAATACATTCAATAGATTGAATTGATTGAATAGATGGAATCAACTGAAAAGATTTATAGTCAAATAATTAAGATATGGTAAAAATTATTTTGAGCATAAAAAGAAATTCTTGGAGCTCCTAGAGTATAAATCCATCTGTAAAACATTAAAAGTCTTGAAAAACCATTCAGTTCTATGTTTAAGGCTACAAATAGCGTGGTCCTACTATAAAGAAAAGCTCAGAGAAGCTCTTCATGATTCAGGCTGACTGCTCTCTAGCATAGGAAAGGATAAAGTCAGGCTCAGAAGGGCTTGTGAAGACAATGGTCATTCCTAGTCCTTAAACTGAGTGTTGGGTACATGGATGTGGATTACTATTATTCTTCACACCTTATAATATTTATATCTTTGTATATGTTAATATTTAATAAAAAAATGAAAAAGACAGAAGTTGAGGGTGAGTTTCCAAAACTAATGTTTCTTTCCTAATGAGACTTTCCAAAGTAGATATTAGAGGAAGAATGGCAAGATTCAAAAAGGATATGGATGGCTAAAATGTTTTCAGAACTTTAAAAAATCATAAATCCTCCATCTGAGGAATCATGGAAGAACTAAGGCAGAATAAATAAATGCACCCCCTAAACATATCATAATGTACATTCAGGATATCAAAGACAAGGAAGTGATCTTAATAGTAATCAAGGAGTAAAAATAGACAAAGAGAAGGCACATATACTGATAGCCTACATTACAACTGAAGGATGAGACATAAAAAAATAGAAGAACATCTTTATGTACTGAGATAAATATAAAAACCTAAAATTTTTTACCCAATTAAGCAAATGTTCAAGAAAAGGGCTGAAACAGTCTCAGAGAAAAATCTAAGTCATTTTACTATTACAGACCTTCACTGAAAGACTTACTTTATCTAGAGGAAATGAAATCAGCATCTCAAAGACATACCTTGACTCACATGTTTAGTGCAACAATATTCACAATAATCAAGATATGGAATCAACCTGAGTGTCCATCAATGGATGAACAGATAAGGAAAATATGGTATATATGATATAGTATATAGACAGAGTGGAACATTATTCAGACATACAAAAGAATGGCATCCTGTCATCTCTAATAACATAGATGAACCTGAGGACCTGATAGTAAGTGAAATATGACAGGCACAAAAAGTCTAACACTTAATGATCTCACTCATATATGGAATCTAAAAAAGTTGATCTCAAAAGTAGAAGGTGGGAAGATGATTATGAGAAGCCAGAATCATTAAGGGGAAAGAGGATGTGAAGTCAGGTCAAAGGATACATAATCAGAGTGAGATAGGAGGAATAGATTTCAAGAGATCTTTATAACAGAAAGGTGACTATAGTTAGTAATATTATATAGTATTCCTGAAAAATAAGGACAGTGGGTGATATTTGCATCTTACCACAAAATAACTAAGGTGAGATAGTACACCTCTTAACTAGCTAGACTCAATCATTCCACAATGAACGCATACTTTAAAACCTCATGCTGTACACAATAAAGACAGACAATGTTATTTGTCAACTTAAAAAAAAAAAAGAAGAAGAATTAGACAGGTAGAGAGTGGTAGGAAGAGAGAACATTCTAGATTTAAGAAAGAATACAGGGGCTGGGGTTGTGGTTCAACAGTAGAGCACTCGTCTCGCATGTGGGAGACCCTGTGTTCGATCCTCGGCACCACATACAAAAATAAACAAGTGAAATAAAGGTGTTGTGTCCAACTACAACTAAAAAATAAATATTTTTAAAAAAAGAAAAGAAAGAAAGAATACAGGAAAGGGTTCTGGAGTGGTGCACTTGAGAAACTAAATGGTAAACCTGAAGCATGTGTAGTAGAGACAAGATGGTGTGAGACTAGGTTGTAGGCAAAGCAGACACAAATTCACGTGGGGCCACATATGTTATATTAAGTGCAATGGAAAACCCATAAAGGATTTTTTAAGAAAAAGAGAAAAATAAATACATCAAATAGACATTAAAAAATAAAAATTGATATTAGTTCATAAAAAATATTTTAACAACAGAAAGACCTATTTAAGAATGTATTCAGTGAAGAGGGAATAAAACAAATGCAAACACAAATATTTAAAAAGAAATGATGATCACAAGTGTGTCAAACTTGGTAAATCTAACTCATCCCTATCTGGTGTGGATAAAAATGACAAATTGAGATTTAAAATACATGGAAGAGGAAAAGACTCGTAAGAATTAAGGTATTGTATGTTGTCCTGTTCAAGAAGAGGATACAGGTATTGACTAACTTTAGAGTTTATTTCAAGTGTGCATCTTAAAATAGTATGGGTAACTACTAGAAGAATAGAAGGAGAATGAATAGATAAAGTCCAAATCAGAAGGCAGAATAATGATAAAATAACAGTATCAGGGGAAAAGAGAAAAAAATATATAGAAAAAATCAGGATAAATAGAAAGTATAGCATAAGGTGGCAGAGATGAAGGCAAATACATTCGAAATTACAATAAATAAAAATGGACTTGACAGTCAAAAGACAAAAATAATCAGATAGGATTTTTCTCAAAAAGCACTTCTGCAATATCTAAAAGAGTGGAAGATGCACGTGCCCTTTTGATGCAGCAATCCCCATTTACCTATGTGCAAATGGGGGCATGTACAAGAATGCTAATTCCCACATTGTTCATAATAGCAAACTTACAAAAAAACATCTAAATGCTCGTCACTAGAGGTCCTGATTAACAGTGGTGGGTTTATTCACACAACTGAATCCCATTCTGCAATTAAAGTGATGGTCTCACTACAGCAACATCCATAAACATGGACTGATTTCAAAACCATGACATCAGTTGGGAAAATCAAGTTGCAGAAGTGTACAGAGAATCGTTTACAAATGCACAAAACAATATTAGATGTTGCTTAAAAATGCATTCAGAGGGACTAGAAACCTAAAAAAACAATCCATGTGGAAATACTAAAGCATAAATGCAGATTGTGGTTTCCTGGGGGAAATGAGGGAGATAAAGGAGGGTAAGAGAGTAGTACCAAGGGCCTTCAACTAGTCCTATAATATGCTCTCTCAATAAAATTTCAGAAATTATGAAATATAGTAAAAATTCTACAGGAGAAAGAGCAAAACACTTTGGATTTAAAGCTTGGTGGAAGATGCCATATTTGATTGATACTTAATCTTATTTTATATTATTCATTCAAGAGTAATATTATTTACTCTATTTTTCATGGTTTGAAATTTTTATACTAAAAAAAATTAACTAAATGATACCAAGATAATGTAACTTTCCAAAAAGGTTTTATGTTATTACTGAATCAGAGGGGAAAAAATTTACTGGGCCTTAGTACATGTAATGACATTGCCAGGTACCATAATGCAATGTCATTGTTCTTCCTGTTGAGAGTCTAATCTAGTAGACAATTAACATAAAATAATATAATATATGCAGTAAAAGTGTTAAGCAAAGGGCACCACAAAAAATACGATATGGAGAGTGTTTAATAAATAATTGATGAGTAAATGAAAGGTACTAGGTGAAAGGGAAGCTAATAGAGCTCAAATATAAACTGAAGTTTAAACATCCCAGATAAGAAGAGATTTTTTTTTTAAATCCTGCACCAATCCTGGGAAATCTCAGATTAAAGAAGACTGCCAAGAAACTCAAGGGAATCACAATCACTTGCTGATTATGAAATACAGCAGACAAGGAGAGTGAAACGTGTGGGTAGGAGACAGGAAAAGAGAAAAATTACCAAGAATACAGGCCCACCAACAGAGACCTAAATAGTCAATGAATCAAAGAAAATGCATTGCCAGGAGAAAAGTAGGACAGAGAAAAGATGCAATACTACTCATAAATTATAAAACAGTTCTCAAGTACAGGTTTAGCATTTAGCTTATAAAAAAAATCACATTCAATTCCGTTTCTGCCACGTAACTAGCCAAGTGTCTGGTCATATTTGCACAGGATGTAGGGCACCAGCTGCTCTACATCCTGACACCCTCTCACTCATGGTGCCCACTGAAAGTCCTGACACAAGGATTCTGAAGACTGGAATTAGTGACTTGCTGGCACTAACATACATCAATTACATGAAATCTCCTATAGAACTCACAGTCATTTAATATCAGATCTAAGGCATAGACTTAAAGATCCAAAAGTAATCTACATTCTAAATGTATGTGTAATTAGGAAATAAATTTCGTAGGTAGTTTAATTACTACCAATTACCTCACATTGTGTCTTTGTTTTATGTTCCTATAACAAAATACCTGAAGCTGGGGACTTCATGATAAAAAGAGGTTTATTTAGCTCTCTTAATTCTAGAGACAGGAAAGTTCATGATCAGATTGCTGTATCTTGTGAGGACCTCATATTGCAACATGACAAGGTGGATGGCAACACATGACAGGTGCAAATGTGAAAAGGGTGACTGAGTGTATGGAAGAACAAGTGCGAGAGAGGAAGCAAGAAAGTGAGCTGATAAAGCCAAACTTGCTTTATAACAACTGGTTTCCTCGGTTAATACCCTAGTTCTAAGATATCTAATCTACCCCCAAGATACCAGCATTAATTACTTCTGAGACAGGTGTGCACTGTGACCTAATCACATCCCAGAAGATTTTCTTCTTATAAGTTCCACCACCTCTCAATACTGCTACATTGGGGACCAAGGCTCTAACACATGAACTTTTCGAGGGCAGATCATATTCAAACAATTGCATATTACTTACGTCAACAGTCATCTTCCCAGGGCATTTTATTTCATTAAGAGTGACGTTTACGCATCTCTGCTTCAATTTAGTCTTCAAAGTACCCTGAAGATGCACAACCACCCACCACCTGGCTGGAACTGATATTCGTGACCCATTTGGCTCCCTCTCCTCCAAGTCTCTGTTATAACTGCAGTCTCAGTGGTTGTCCATCTTCTCTTCTGCCTTGAAAAACCCAAAGTCAGGTCAGCACTAATGTTCTTTAATATTCTCTTTTCCTTATGCCCATTAAAAGGCATGCCCTATGGGGTACCATTACTCACACGGCAAAAATGTTATCAATCAAGAAAACTTCACCTCTAATAAAATCCCGTGGGAGATATTTATTTATGGACACCATACTTTTTCAGTTCCCAGTCATTATTTTTCTAATATTGATGCCCTACCACAGACCTCCTAACTCATACAACAATGAAAGACCCAAAATGATAGATGTCAATGAATTTAGTCTCTTTCTACATTTCTCTTCTCATAAATATAACTCAGAAATTTCTTTATTTCTGATATACATCTTTATTTACTAAAACATGCTTGGAATTGCCTTAGAAAAAGCCTAAGAATTTAAAACACTAGATAGGTAAAATGTTTTACCAAATTAAGTTTAAATTTAATGTCCCACAATAATGAAAATCATTAGTCTAGATTGAAACCAGTCTCATTCTTTCACACCATCTTGACATGCTATAGTAAACATTTTTTTTGTAAGCAATGAATTCAGTGAATTTGCAGTCACCTAGAGTTGATTTTGATTTTGATTAGCTAAAACTCACTGACTCCGAAAGATCTATTGAAACCAGAGGATGATGGCATTTTAGAACTAAAGGATATCAATCACAGAAACCATCTACTCAAACAGCTTAACTTTACAGACAAAGGAACTGAAGCACAGAGAGGGTTAGAGCTTTACCACCATTCCTTAGCTGGTGAGTGGCAGAGGAGAACAGGAGTGGGCTCTTAGCCCAGTCCTTGTTTGATGCCCTTGATCTTACCTTGTTATTATAGTGCAGATGGTTCTGTTGTCATTGAACACAGAAAGAATTCTATAAACTCAGTTTTAAAAGTGAGGAGTTTAATTAATGACTAGGATTCCATTAGCTGATTATTTTTCATCTTTGCTCTATTCATGCCAAAAATCATTCCTGTGTTAGCAAGAAAAATTAAAATCACTCTCTACCAAACATATTTGGCCTGGGAAACATTTTCCTTTAAAAGAGAAAGAACCTAAAAGAGATGCAAAGATTAGTGGGGAGGGGGGAATGCAATCTTAAAAATAACTCTCTCAGGAAAAAAAAAAATGAGCATTAGATAATTCAGATCAATGGATGATGATACAGCAAGACAATTAAGCAGCACAAAAAGTTGAAGCAAAGTAAGATTTGTCCAGTGCACCTGTACACACACACACACACACACACAAATAACAACTCAC
The DNA here is from genome assembly GCF_001458135.2 of Marmota marmota marmota. Taxonomy (NCBI): domain Eukaryota; kingdom Metazoa; phylum Chordata; class Mammalia; order Rodentia; family Sciuridae; genus Marmota; species Marmota marmota. Next base: position 9,250,972 of record NW_025999943.1, read on the forward strand.
AAAGACAAATGGCAAATGACCTGAAATTGAAAGAAACACAAGAAAGGGAAATAGAGAATTACAGAGAGAGAAAGAGAGAATAAGAGAGACAGAGTTGCTCTGTGTGTGCTGCTGAATGTACAGCTCTGATCAAATGAGAAATTGGCCTGAGTGTTTCCCAGAGCTGTGGACATAGCTTAGAGGTAGAGCATTTGCCTAGCATGAACAAAATCCCAGGTTGGATTCCCAGAACCAAAGTAAAAGTCCTGAAAGTGCTTCTCATTTCAAGTGTCTAGAAAAACTTCAGTCTTAGTATATACAGTTGGGAAGTTCCAAGTCAGTTAGTAAAAAAGCAGAGTATTGTCATATTGTTTATATTCTATAAAAGAAGTTAAATAGTGAAAACTGTTTTAGGTTAATTAGAAAATATAGATCTTTGTTTATGAAATTTCTTTAAATCTTGCTTCATAGGCTAGATAACCTTCATACTAGCATTTGAAAACAATAATTCTCTACTCCTATATTTCCTCTCGGAATGAAAGATTATTAGCAAAAACAAAGTATTTTTTAGCACAAAGTCTTCAGATTTGGTAAACAACCAAATAAATGTAGTTTCCCCCAAAATAACTCACAGATTCCTGAGGTAATCAAGATTCAAAAATAGGACAATTTATGTACCCTCTTTTGTAGTGTGCTTTTCTCCAAAAAATGATAAAATAGCATTAAGATATTTTGAAAAATATTGTTGTCTTTTCATAAACTAAAGCACAATTTACAGAATTTGGGCAAAAATAGCTCTCCATACTCCAAGCCTTCCCCACAGTTAAGTAGTGTAAAATGTCAAAATCGCTACATTGTGGATAATAGTAAAATATAACATTAGCTAAAACATCAAGGTGTGGCCATTAATACAATACATAGTACATGGTAAGGGCAGGTACAAGATGTACTCTAGAGCCAGTTTGTGGGGGTTTATTCTGCTCTTGGTCCACTCTGGACCTCGGGCAAATAGCAGCATGCCTGCATGTCTTGTTTCTTCATCTGTGGAAAAACAAATAATCATACCCATATTTTTATATTTCAGTACATATAGTCTGTCTCTGTGGTGCAATGGAATAAGTCAATACATATCAATTCAGTCGATTCTTAAAACCAAGTCTGAAACACCATAAGCACATATTTCACATTCTTCTTCACATGTAGGCTCTGTCTGAGGCACTCTACAAGCACTATCCCATCTAATTCTCAGACAAATGATGAAATAGGTTATGGAAGCCCAGGGCGTTATGTAACTTGCCTAAGGTCATATGGCTAGTACATGGCAGAGCTGGCATTGAAAACTTTGGAGCAGAGTCAGCACTCTAAAACACCAATGCAGCTGCTTCGTTGAAATAATCTCACCCAAAAAATAAGTTGGTCCAAAAAGCTCAAGTTGGAGATGTCATTTTATTTAGAATAGCAGTAGTCAAGCTACTTTCCTCAGGAACTTGGATTCATACAAATAATCTACAAATCTCTTCAATTTATTTCATCATATTAGTAAAAAAGATAAAAAGGAAGAAAACCATATGATTATCTCAGTAAAAAACAGGAAAAGCATTTGATAAAATTCAACCTCATTTATGATTTAAAAAAAAAAAACTCAGAGAACAAGAAACAGAAGAAAACTGTCTCAGCTCAAAAATGGCATTTATGAAAAACCAGCTGGCATTACACTTGTGATGAAAGATGGAATGCTTCCCTCCTAATCAGGAACAAGGCAAGAATTTCACTCTCAGCACCTCTACTTAACTGTACTGGAGGCCCAGCAGGGAAGTAAGCAAGAAAGAGAAATAAAGGCTACAGATCAAGGAGGAAAAAGTAAAACTTGCTACTTAAAGAGACAACAAGATACAGAGAATCCTAGGAAATCTATTTAAACAATTACTAGAAATTATGAATAAATTTTACTAGGATATAGGATAGGTGGTCAATACTTAAAAATCTATTGAATTGAAAAACACGACAATGTTCAAAATCATCAGATACTTTAGGATACATTTGATAAATATGAATAGGCAGGACACCAAAAACAAAGAAATATTACTGAGAGAAATTAAATACATACTATATATTAAATAAATGGACAGACACACTATGCTCATGATTTAGAAGAGTCAATATTCTCAAGATGACCATTCACCCCAAACTGAGCCCCAGAATCAGTGTCATTCTAAATAGCATCCTACAGATTCTTGGTTGGAAATGCAAAAAGCCAGGAAGCTCTAAAACAATTATGAAAAAGAACCATTTGGAAAGAAGTATACATAGGATCTCTTGACTTATAACAAAGCAATAATTGTTAGTACAATTATTTAGGACTGGTGTTAGGATGACAAATTCATCTGTGAGCAGGGCAGGGAACAAGAAAACACCCAGATATAAATGGTTATTTGGCCATTGTTTTGTCAATGAAATTCAATGGATAAAAAACAGCCTTTTCAGGAAATGGAGCTAGAACAAACAACTGTATGGAGGAAAAATTCTCATCTCTCTCTCTCTCTCTCTCTCTCTCTCTTTCTCTCTCTCTCTCTCTCTCTCTCTCTCTCTCTCTCTCTCTCTC
>NW_025999943.1:9253571-9349456 GCF_001458135.2 Marmota marmota marmota
CAACTCTCTCTCTCTCTCTCTCTCTCTCTCTCTCTCTCTCTCTCTCTCTCCTTGCCTCCCTGCCCCCACATAAGCACACCTCAAAATAGAATATAGACCTAAACTCTAAAGGTACAACTATAAAATTTCTAGAAGAAACCACAGGGAACAAATCTTTCCACATTTGGAATAGGCAAGGTTTTACTATATGGGATAAAGAAAGAATTAATGACATAATAAATTTGTAAATTAAGCTTCTTCACAATTAAATATTTTCTTTTAAAAAACGTCATTAAGAAAAATGAATAAAAGCCACAGTGTAAAAGAAAAAACCTGCAATACATATATTGGACAAAAAACTTGTTTTTAAAATATATGAAGAAATTTTTTAACTTAATAAGGAGACAATCCAGTCTTCAAAATGGGCAATTTCTAACACATGCTCATGAAAGAAGATGCCCAAATGGCCGATAAAATCATGAAAAAAATATTTAACTTCATTAATCATCAGGTGAGTCAAGTAAATAATGATATACTACTATATATTCACTAGAACGATCAACTGTTTTTAAAAAAAATGCTAACAATACCACACATTTGTAAGGATGTAAAGTGACCAGAAAAGTTATACATTGCTGGTGGGAATGGAAATGGTATAGCAACTTTGGAAGAGATTCGGTCTCTTATTGCACTTTCTCATAGAGAAAGTGTGCACCTGCCATGAACATGGCACCTGCCATAAGGACTTTTTGAAATAAACTTTATAATTTATTACTACTTACTACAATATCCTATACTGATCCCAATCTCTTTTAAAGTTTAATAATTCTACTCATAAGCATGTTACAAAGAAAAGTAAAACATTTGCCTACACAGTGACTTATACAAAAATGTTCTTAACATTTTTATTCATATTATCCCCAAACTGGAATCATCTCATATGTCCTAAACAAGTGAACTGATCATGGTATATCCATTCAATGGAATGCTAGTCAGCAATATAAAGACAAAAGTTCCTGATACATACTACAGATGGATATACCTTAACATTGAGCAAATTGAGCAATACTGAGCAAAAGAAAGCAGAGACAAAGCAGCCCTATGCCATTCTATTTATATGAAATTCTTTAAAAAGTCAAAACTAATCCTCAGTTACATAAAGTAGGCCAATCACTTCTTGGTGAGATGATATGGCAGCAAAGGGACTTAAGGAAAATGTACCTAGAGTGAAGGAAATGTTCTTTTGATCACAGTGGTAATTACATGGGCATAAATATTTGTCCAACTCTTTTAACTGTATGATAAAATGAGTATATGATATGGTAGTAAGTGGATTTCAAAGTACCCTCATGGCAGCTGCAATATACATGGCAGGTGTAGACTTTATGTCACAGTTAGAGAGTACATTGAGAGATTCAATCTCTTCAGGAATATAAAGCAGGATTTTCTTGAAGAAAATTCACTCTGGCTGCAGTAGGGGATCTAAGGATGGATGTAATAAAATAGATTAAGTAACTATTTTTATGGGCCAAGTGAGAGAGAACGGTAGTTAGACAAGAGTAATTTTGTGTGAGAGATGAAGAGAGCAAGGACTACCTGAAGATATTTTGCAATTGAAATTAAACCAGGTATGGCAATGATATGAAGGAGAAAGGGCATCAAAGATGAGAAGCCAGAGGTGTGGGAGCTGAGGCAGGAGAATCCAAGTTAAACCTAGCCTCAGCAATTTATCAAGGCCCTAAGCATTTTAGCAAAACCCTGTCTCTAAGTGAAATATTAAAAAGGACTGGGGATGTGGCTAATTAAGTGCCCTTAGGTTCAATCGCAAGTGCCAAAAAGAAAAGAAAAAAGAAGACAATGTCCCACACTGACAAAAGAATACAGGGTGGGAGGTGAACTGAGGTTCCACTTTGAACAGTTGAGTTTGAAGTGCCTTGAAGCTTCTGAGATGTCCAATAGACAAAATTAACTAGTTCTCAATTATAATGGGACCTGAAATTCAATTCTAGTGAACTATTTTGTTTTGTTTTATTGGTGCTGGGAAACAGAATTAGAGTTAAGGGAGGACTGACTTCCATTAGAGCTGGAATGGAGATTCTTTAGGCAACAGCAGGCAGCTGACATGGCTCAGGACCTCATTCTATAGCTGATATTTCTTAACTTGTCATTCCCGACCAATGTCAGAAGCTCCCCCAACTCCAGGTTAGTATCCTAGATGAAGCTGAGATATTACATGGCATTTAGCCTGGTTATTTCCGATGTGTTCTCAACAGTCTTACAACCAAGTTGAGCCATGAACACACATTCCCTCTACCATTGTTTACATCAGGATAGGGGGTCAATAGGATAGGTAGTCAATATTTAATATTTGCATAAATAATTCCAACATTTCTTACCAAAGCACGGAAATGTTCTTGCCTTTGGATAAAACACCTAAGCACAGCAGAAACTTCTCCTCATTCCACAAATTATGTGTAGCAGCTGACTAGAAACACATACCATAAGATGGCAAAATAGCAATTAAAAATTTAAAAATCAGGATTAGGGAAAATTCAATTAGAATAGAGTGTCTATGCCAGGTGGGAAAGTAAACTACCTTATAGGTAAAGTAAACTACTTTAAATGCCATAAGCTCCTAGATTGATGGTGAATCAGGCTATGAGCAGATACAGAGAACATAATTGTAAAATAATTTTTCTATAGAGAATTAAATCCATCCCTCAAAGAGAACAAAGCTTCTCTCAGCATTTACATTGAAAATAACCCTCTCCCATGGGCCTTCACATAAAACTTGCTGAGAAACAGTGAGCCATGCCTTTCATAATGTCAGTACAGCAAATGCCATCCATTGCAAAGTTGTTTCTCACAGTATCATTCACTTCTACATCACTTGCACTGGAAAAGCCCCGTTTAATGAATTTCACTTTGAACAGAGCCAAGCACTGTTGTCCAAAAAAAGATACTACCTGAACATCATTACAATAAGCTTATATATTTTTTAATCTATTACCAGTTGTTTAAAGAAGAATTTTTAAATAAGCCATTGTAATAGCAGAAGAAATTCTCTTGTTCTATAATTCTTCCAAATACTCTTTGCCTTTTGAGTTTCTCTTAAGGTCGCCCCTCACCCCTGGATGAACAACCTTCTCACAGAGTGCAGTCAAAAATGCAGACAGACTGACTTGGTAGCAAAGATAAATCTCAAACCAGATGCGAAATTTTTATGCACATTTCACTAGATTTTACAATAGGCCGTGGTGCTGCGCGTCAGTGTTTCCACTGGAAATGATGGCTTTCATCCAGGGCTCGGTGTGATGCTTTTTCCAGTAGTTACCAAGAACCAGCCATGTCTCTTTTCCAAGGATCTTTTTCTTGTGCAAGAAGAAAGAAAATGTTTGATACGTAGGGACTAGCCAGTCTCAATCCTCCAGGTAGCCCTAATTTTGCCTTTTATTCATGATTCCTCACACCTGCTCCAGCAAGTTGGCATTTGGGAATTCAAACTCCACAGATCTTCTGAACACAACTAAGTTGTTCAAAGTTGTCCAATTCTTTTGAAACTTCGACAAGTTAGACACATTGGTGATATTTATATAATTACAGCTTGCTGGTTCTAGAATAAACAAACAAACTTTCTAGAGGTACTCTTAATGCAATGCAAGTCTATGGATTGATTCATTCATTGGGCAAAAATGTATTAAGTGCTTCATATACACAGGTATGGCATTAGATGATTATACATTAGACACAAACGTGGATGAGATGGAACCCCTGTCCCTCGGTTGTTTACAGAGTGTACAGATGATGAGACATATAGTTCTGATGAGAGTTATCAGATTCCTATCATTATTTTCTTGGATTTTTGTACAGACCTAAATTACAAAACAGAAGATAAGTTAATTTTCACCGTCTTCAATAGCAGATACTGAGGAAGACATAGCCTGCTTATTCTAGAGCATTGTTTCATAAACTTTAGTCATTTAAGTATGTCATAATTTGGGCACACCCATATACATACAGTGCTTAATAACTTGATTTCAATTGAATACTTTTGTTGAAATTAATAATTCAAGAGGAAACTCATTGTTAAAAAGAATGAACCCACCACAAATGGATCCTTATTATAAAAATAAATACAAATAAGCCCACCATCATTATCTCAAGATGCAGCAGCCTCTATCTGGGGATACTGGTCAGGGCCTGGAGGTAGCACTGCCCATCACAGTGTGCTGCATCTTTGAATGAAGCCATCCACCATCACCTGCACCACTGCACCACCTGCTGTCACTGCTCCACCTCTGAATGTGGCTGCTTCCCTGCTTCCATCTTGGGACACCTCTGCTGCCACCATTACCATCTCAAGAAGCAGCAGCCTCCATCTTGGGACACAGGCCCGGGCATGGAAGTCCAACATCGAGGTACCTACAGGTTTGCCCCAGCTGCTGCCAACTCAAGATATAATGGCTTCCATGTAGGGATACCAGCCATGGCTGGGAAATCCATCATCAAGGTGCCTGCAGGTTTGGTTACGCATCAGGTCTTTCTGGTAGATGTGCTAATAGCCACCATCTTGGTGCAGAGGCTGAAGAGAGCCAGGCTCTACCCAGCTCTGGAAGTCCTAAAGTGCAGAGACACATGGGTCTGGCTTTTATGGGTCAGAAGGTTGGAAGAGGGTATGAGGGCACCTTGCCCTCTTCTCACCCAGCCAACCAGTCCAGTACCCACCAGGTTTCCAGGGCCCACTTGGCCCAGTACTCACTGGAACCCAACACCAGCCTTGTCCCTGACTGCTCCACCAGTCCTGCTTCCACCTATCCCCTGGTCCTGCCATGTTTGGCATTAAACAGGGCCCTCCAGCTCCCCAATACCCATTCTCCACTCTCCAGCCACCAAACAGGCCCAGAACTCACTGCTACATGGCCTGCCCACAGCTCTCAGCACCTGGTTGTGATCTGCCCAATAGAGAACAGCTCTCCACAACAACAGATGCACAGCTCCCAGTGCTCAGCCTTCAGGACCGCTGGGGAGAGAGGTACCTGACCTAAAAGTCAAAAGGGGAGGGGCAGGAAAGATTGAGTTTGGAAACTAAGTAAGAGACAGGAATTTTGAGGCCCACAGGTAATGAAAGTGTCTAAGATCAGACTCATACATAACAGGAAGAGAACGCAAAGGAGATTCTTGGGGTACAGTCTTCCAACGTGGACCAGCAATTGCTATATTCAGGAGTTCTACCTCCAGGACAAAGTTCCCATGCTAGTAACCCTCACCATCTTAAGGGTGGAGCTACCAGCAAACTCCAGACAACATTACCTATAGGCTGAGAAGGGAAGCTGAGAGGCATTTGAACTCCAACAGAAATAATTGTTCAATTTTCCTTCTAGAATTCTTTTCTTTCCCTGCTCTCACATTGCCACCATTTTTGAAATGAAGTATTTTTCATATATCAGGTTATTGAGAACTGGGATGTTTGAATAGTAGATTTCAGTATTGTTGTGTATTCTTTTATTTTTTTTTCTTTTCTTTTCTTATTATTTTATCTTTTTTAATTTTATTCTTTTACTTTATATGGATTTTTCCTCTCACATATCTGTTTCCCTGGATTCTCTTTCTCTCTTTTCTCCTGCTAACAGCTTACTTATATTGATTCCTCTTTTACTCTTCCTACAATCTTATACTTCAATCTTCTCTCCTTCTTCCTCATAAACATCTCATCCTACACCACTCCTGTTCCCTCTTTGTCCACCATTAGAAATGGTAAAGCCTTTTGCAAACCTACTGTTCATATTGCAGACAACAATTGAACACATTATTTCTATTCATCATGACAAAACTATAAACATTGCAATAGGAGCTATTTGGCCTAAGGCTGTATATTGTTTGCACGGGTGCTATTAATACTGATTTATCCCTTAAAGGCAAGGTACTGGAGACCTGCAGGGACACTCTAAGCCTTCAGGATACAAACTGTAATACCTCAGATCCACACTGCCAGATGGGAAGACACACAAACAACATGAAAAAAACAAGGGAACAAAGCACCCCAAACAAACCCAGACATTTCAATAATAGAATCCATTGACAATACAGAGAAGAAATGTCAGAGGAGGAGTTCAGAATTAAATAATTAAACTGATCTGAGACATAAAGGATGATGTAAGGAGTGAAGTCAGAGATAAATTTCAGGAGGTAAAAGATAACCAAAATAAAAAGAGACAGAGATTAGTAAAAGAAATAAAGCAGAAATCCTTGAAATAAAGGAATCAATAAACCAAATTAAAAGTACAATGGAAAGTGTCATCAACAAACTAGACCACTTGGAAGACAGAATCTCAGACAATGAAGACAAAATCTATGATCTTGAAAATAAGGTTGACCACACAGTACAGATGGTAAGAAACCATGAACAGAATATCCAAGAATTATGGGATAACATGAAAAGACCACTTTTAAAATTTATCAGAATAGAGGAAGGCTCAGAGATACAAACCAAAGGAATACATAATATTTTCTGTGAAATAATATCAGAAAATTTAACAAACGGAAGAATGGAAAATCAAATATGAGAGGCTTATAGGACACCAAATGTACAAAATTACAACAGATTTACACCAAATTACAACAGATTTACACCAAGGCACATTAAAATGAAAATGACCAACAGAATAGAATAGAATTTTAAAGAGAAAAAAAATCAAATTACTTATAGAAAATCAATTTGGATCTCAGCTGATTCCTCAACCCAAAACCTAAAAGCTATGAAGCCCTGGAACAACATATATGAATCTGAAAAAAAAATAAAGATGCCAACCAAGTATTTTGTATACAGAAAAATTTAGCTTGAGATTTGAAGATGAAATAAAAACCTTCCATGATTATTAAAAGTGAAAAGAATTCACAACTAGAAAAAGAATCCATGAGGAGGAAATGAAAAAAAAAAAGTGAAAACCAGCAAAAGGAGGAACTACACTAAAGGAATAGTCAATCAAAGGAGAAACTAAGTGAAGTTAAAAACCAGAAATAAACCAAAATGACTGGGAATACAAATCATATCTCAATAATAAACCTGAATCTTAATGGCCTACACTCATCAATCAAAAGACGTAGACTGGCAGATTGTATTTTTAAAAAAGATTCAAAAATATGCTCTCTCCAAGAATCTTGCCTCATAGAAAAAGACATCCACAGATTGAAGTAAATTGATGGGAAAAAAATATATCACTCACATGGATCAGGTAAATAAGCAGGGGTTTCCATCCTCATATCAGATAAAGTAGACTTCAAGCCAAAGTTAATCAGAATGGACAAAGAAGGACATTTCATACTGCTTACCAGAATCATACATCAACAAGATATAATAATCATAAATATTTATGCTACAAACAATGGATGATCTACATATTTCAAGCAAACCCTTCTCAATTTTGAGAATCAAATAGACAACAACACAATAATACTGGGTGACTTTAACACACCTCTTATCACTGGATAGATCTTCCAAACTAAAACTAAATTAAAAAGCTATAGAATTAAAAAATGCAATTAATAATTTAGACTTAACAGACATATGGAGAATATTTCAACCATGACTGAATATACTTTCTTCTCAGCAGCACATGGAACCTTCTCTAAAATAGACCATATGTTGTGCCACAAAGCAACTCTTAGCAAATACAAAAAAAAAAAAAAAGAAAGAGAGATACTACCCTGCATTCTATCATATCATAATGGAATGAAATTATAAATCAATGATAAAATAAAAAATATAAGCTACTTCAACACCTGGATACTAAATAATATGCTATTGAATGATGAATGGATAGCAGAAGACATCAGGGATGAAATAAAAAATACTTAGAGGTAAATGAGAATAGCACTACAACATATCAAAATCTCTGGGACACTATAAAGGCAGTGTAAGATGAAAGTTTATTGCACTGAGCTCATTCATTAAAAGAATAAATAGTCAACAAATAAATGAGTTAACATTACATCTCAAAGCCTAAGGAAAAGAAGAACAAATCAACACCAAAAGCAGTAGAAGACAGAAAATAATTAAAATCAAAGATAAAATCAATGAAATCAAAACAGAAGAAACAATTCAAAAAATTGACAAAACAAAAAGTTGGTTCTTTGAAACAATAAATAAAATTAATAAACTCTTGGCCACACTAACAAAGAGAAAGAGAGAAAACTCAAATTGCTAAAATTCGTAATGAAAAAGAAAATATCACAATGGTCCCTACTGAAATACAGAAGATAATTAGAAACTATTTTGAACATTTATACTCAAATAAAATAGAAAATTTTGAAGACATCAACAAATGTCTAGAGACATATGGTCTATCCAACCTGAACCAGGAGGACAACACAATTTAAATAAATCAATTTCAAGCAAAGAAATAGAAGATGCCATCAAAAGCCTACCAACCCAGAAAAGGCCAGGACCAGATGGATACACAGCTGAGTTCTATAAGACATTCCAAGAAGAATTAACACCAATACTCCTCAAATTATTCCATGAAACAGAAAAGGAGGGAGCCTTTCCAAACTCATTCTATTAGGCTAGTGTCACCCTGATACCAAAACAAAAGACAAATCAAGGAAAGAAAACTTCAGACCAATATTCCTGGTGAACATAGATGCAAAAATTCTCAATAAAATTCAGGCAAATCACATGCAAAAAGCATATGTAAAAAAAATTGTGCATCACAATCAAGTGGGGTTAATCCCAGGGATGCAAGTTTGGTTCAACATATGAAAATCAACATAACATTAACAGACTTAAAAGATAAGAATCATATGATTATGCTCCCATGCTTTTGGATAGATGCAGAAAAAGCATTTCACAAAATACAGCAACCCTTCATTTCAAAACACTAGAAAAACTAGGGACAATAGGAACATAATTCAATATTGTAAAAGGTATATATATGCTAAACCCAAGGCCAACATCATTCTAAGTGGGGAAAAATTGAAAGCATTCTCTCAAAAAACTGGTACAAAACTGGTACTCTTTCATCACTTCTATTTAATATACTCCTGGAAACTCTAGCCAAAGCAATTAGATAGATGAAAGAAATTAGAGAATATGAACAGGAAAAGAAGAACTCAAACAAACACTGTTTGCTGATGAAATGATTCTATATTTAGAAGATCCAAAAAATTCCACAAGAAAATTTCTAGAACTAATAAATAAATTCATCAAAGCAGGATATAAAATCAAAACACATAAGTCAAATGTGTTCCTATTCATTAGTGATAAATCCACTGAAAAAGAAGTTAGCCAAACTACCCCACTCACAATAGCATAAAAAAATAACATACTTGGGAATCAATCTAACAAAATGAGTGAAAGACCTCTACAATAAAAACTACAGAACACTAATGAAAGAAATTGAAGAAGATCTTAGAAGATGAAAAGATCTCCCATGTTCTTGGATAGGCAGAAATAGCATTGCCAAAATGGCAATACTACCAAAAGTGTTATACAGATTTAATGAAATTCCTATTAAAATCCCAATGACATTCTTCATAGAACTAGAAAAATCAATTATGAAATTCATTTGGAAAAATAAGAGACCCAGAATAGCCAAAGCAATCCTTAGCAAGAAGAGTAAAGCAGGAGACACCATGATACCAGAACTTAAACTATTGTACAGAGCCATAGTAACAAAAACAGCATGGTATTGGCACCAAAACAGACACATAGACCAACAGTACTGAATATAAGACACAGAGACAAAGCCACATACATACAGTTATCTTATACTAGACAAAGACACCAAAAACATTCACTGGAGAAAAGATAGCTTCTTCAACAAGTGGTGCAGGAAAACTGGAAATCTATATGTAGTAAAATGAAATTAAACTCTATCTTTTATTCCGCACAAAACTCAACTTGAAATGAATTAAAGACTTTGGCACTAAAACAGAGACCCTGCACCTAATAGAAGGAAAAAGAAGGCCCAAATCTTCACCATGTCAGCTTAGGACCTGATTTCCTTAACAAGACTCCTAAAACACAAGAAGTAAAATCAAGTATCAATAAATGGGATGGATTCAAACTAAAAAGCTTCTTCTCAGCAAAGGAAATAATCAAAATGTGAAGAGAGAGCCTTCAGAATGGGAGAAAATCTTCACACACACCTCAGGAAGAGGATTCATCTCTAGGATATATAAAAAACTCAAAAAGCAACAAAAATCTTTGATTAGTTTTGATTTGCATTTCTCTAATTGCTAGAGATGTTGAACATTTTTCATATGTTTGTTGATTGATTGTATATCCTCTTCTGAGAAGTGTCTGTTCAGTTCCTTGGTCCATTTTTTGACTGGGTTTGTGTGGTTTTTTTGGTGTTTTTGATTGCTTTATATATCCTAGAGATTAGTGCTCTATCTAATGTGCTTGTGGTAAAGATTTGTTCCCATTCTGTAGGCTCTCTATTCACCTCACTGATTGTTTCTTTTGCTGAGAAGAAGATTTTTAGTTTGAATTCATCCCATTTATTGATTCTTGTTTTTAATTTTTGTGCTATCGGAGTCTTATTAAGAAAGTTGGGGCCTAATCCAACATGATGGAGATTTGGTCCTACTTTTTCTTCCATTAGGTGCAAGGTCTCTGGTTTAATTCCTAGGTCCTTGATCCATTTTGAGTTGACTTTTGTGCATGGTAAGAGATAGGGATTTAATTTCATTTTGTTACATGTGGATTTCCAGTTTTCCCAGCACCATTTATTGAAAAGGCTATACTTTCTCCAATGTATGTTTTTGGCACTTTTGTATAATATAAGATATCTGTAGTTATGTGGGTCAGACTCTATGTCCTCTATTCTTTACCTTTGGTCTACCAGTCTACTTTGGTGCCAATACCATGCTGTTTTTGTTACTATTGCTCTGTAGTATAGTTTAAGGTCTGGTATAGTGATGTCACCAGCTTCACTCTTCTTGCTAAGGATTGCTTTGGCTATTCTGGGTCTCTTATTTTTCCAGATGAATTTCATAATTGCTTTTTCTAGTTCTATAAGGAATACCATTGGGATTTTGATTTGGATTGTGTTGAATCTGTATAGTGCTTTTGGTAGTATGGTCATTTTGACAATATTAATTCTGCCTATCAAAGAATAAGGTAGATCTTTCCAACTTCTAAGGTCTTCTGTAACTTCTTTCTTTAGCCTGTAGTTTTCACTATAAAGGTCTTTCACCTCTTTCATTAAATTTATTCCCAAGGGTTTTTTTAAGGCTATTGTAAATGAAGTGGTTTCCCTAGTTTCTTTCTCAGCAGATTTGTCACTGATGTACAGAAATGTCTCACTTCAGTCAGAATGGCAGCTATCAAGAATACAAACAACAATAAGTGTTGGCAAGTATGTGAGGGAAAAGGCACACTCATACATTTCTGGTGAGACTACAAATTGGTGCAGCCAGTCTGGAAAGCAGTATGGAGATTCCTTGGAAAACTTGGAATAGAGCCACAATTTGACCCAGCTATCCCACTCCTTGGTTTATATCCAAAGGACTTAAAAACAGCATACTACAGGGACACAGCCATATCAATGTTTATAGCAGGACAATTCACAATTGCTAAATTGTGGAATCAATCCAGATGCCCTTCAGTAGATGAATGAATAGGGAAACTTTGATATATATATACACATATATACATACACACACACACACACACACACACACACCACATAAACATACACACACACAGTGGAACATTACTCAGCATTAAAAGAGAATAAAATCATGGCATTTGCAGGTAAATGGATGAAGTTGGAGAATACAATGCTAAGTGAAGCAAGTCAATCCCAAAAAAACCAAAGGCCAAATGTTTTCTTTGATATGAGGATGCTGACTCATAATGGTAATGGGGGGGGCAGAGTATGGGAAGAATGGAGGAACTTTAGATAGGGCAAAGGAAGGGAGAAAAAAGGAAGGGGCAAGTGGGTAGGAATGATGGTGGAATGAGTTAGACATTATTACCCTAAGTACATGTATGAAGACACGAATGGTGTGAAAATACTTTGTGTACAGTGACTTGAAAAATTGTGCTCTATGTGTGTAATATGAAATTAATTGCATTCTGACATCATATATAACAAATTAGAATAAATAAATGAAAAAAAGCACTTGAAAAAATAAAATTAAAAAAATAGCTCTTTGTAGCAATGCCTACAGATTCCATTGATTCCGAACATTAAAGAAAGTAATAATAAGATGAATTGAGAGAAAATTATACACATACTTCAGGATGTACTATGTCCCTTTTACCAATGAACTTGAACATGGATATGTGTAAATAAATTTAAATGCAATTTAACAGTAAACACACACAACCCCCCCCCAAAATAACCCAATCAGTAAATGTGCGAAGGAACTGAACAGAAACTTCCCAGAAGAAGAAATACAATTGATGAAAAAACATATGAAAAACTATTCAGCATCTCTAGCAATTAGAGAAACACAAATGAAAACTACTCTAAGATTTCATCTCACTCTAGTCAGAATGGCAATTATTAAGAATATAAGCAACAATAAATATCGCTTAGGATGTGGCAAAAAAGGTACACTTATACTTTGCTGGTGAGACTGCAAATTGGAGCAACCATTATGGAAAGCAGTATGGAGATTCCTCAGAAAACTTGAAGTAGACCCTCCATTTGACCCATATCCACTTCTGATTTATATCCAAAGGATCTAAAATCAGCACACTACATTGACACAGCCACAATCAATGTTTATAGCAGCTCAATTCACAATAGATAAACTATGGAACCAACCTAGATGCCTTTCAACAGATGAATGGATAAAGATAATGTGGTATATATACACAATGGAATATTACTCAGCTTTAAAGAAGAATGGAGTTATGGAATTTTCCAGTAAATGGATGGAGCTGGAGAATATCATGCTAAGCAAAATAAGCTGATCCCATAAAACCAAAGGCCGAATGTTTTCTCTGATATGCGATGCTGATTTATAATAAGGGAGAGGAGGGCTATGGAAGAATAGAAGTACTTTGGATTAGGAAGAGGGGAATGAAAACAGGGGAGGGGGTGTGGGGGTAGCAAGGATAATAGAACAAATCAGAATTATTACCCTATGTATGTATATGGTTATACGAACAGACTGATTTTACATCATGTAGAACCAGAAGAATGAGAAGTCATATTCTCTATATATGTGATGTGTCAAAATGCATTCTACTCTCTTTGTTCTAATATAACTAATTAGAACAAATTTTGAAATTATAAATAAATACAAGTAATATTTCATTCAAAATTTTTAAAAATTAAAAAAATGAGTGAACATTGTAATAAATCTGGGCAATTTACATATATTTCAGAAAATGCATTCTTCATTGTGAAAGATGCAATTGCTCATTACGAGAAAGCTTAAATTTTTTTCACTGCTGTCACTAGTACTCAAATTTTCATCATATTATTCATTTTGTCATATTTTCCATCTCTTTTTAAAGTCTCTGATCTACAGTGGGTCCAAACGAGGGGAAAAAAATAAATTCCCAGAAACTGTCTGCCCTGGCATGACCCTTCGGACCTCCCAGACTTAGAGAAAGGAAACTTAGATTCCAGGGTGGGATGATGGGGAGTACAGAAGGGGAAGAGGGTGATTAGAAATGAGAGAAAAAAGCTCGGCCTAGACCCCCCAAAATAAATATCTCCTAGGAGTAGCCAGAAGGAAACCAAGCCAGTTCTCTATGACTGGTAGGTTCATGGTGATCACCAGTCTGTGACACTGTGGCTAATATTGGAATTATGACCTTCAGGCCTTCTGGTAGGTCTCCTGGACAACATGGCACCTGGCATTCTAACTCCACATTGTCCCACACAAGATTGTGCTGAAAGCATTCACCTGCTGAAAATCTTTGATAGGTTCCCCCATAGCTGACAGACCCAGGGCAAATAAATGCCCCAGCCTTCAACCATAGCCCTGCATATTCCCTCACTGTGGACTGGACTTTGAAGGAGGAGCCATGAATTTCCAGGACCTCCAAGAACCATTCCCTCCCTCCTCGTGATACTTTTCATTACCTCTGATCTGAGTCCCTAGACCATTTGCATCGATCTTTATGCCCAGCAGTGCCCCAGAGCACCTTCCTTTTCTTTCTCTGCTTATTCAAATAGAACAAATAGATTGTTCAAATAGAATACAAGCCCTTCTGTCTCTGGCATCTTTCTCAAAACATCTCAGCCATAGCACCTGCTCTCTCCTTTGTAACGCTAAGTAGCTTCTTAGGGTCTATAGCACTCAGGCAGCACTTGGCACAGCCACCTGTTGTGATCGCCCTTCTCAGTGTCAATAAGCCTTTCCAACTAGATTATAAGTGTTTCAAGGGTAGGAACCCTTATTTATAACATTGTGCATCTCTTAGCAAAGGGGAAAAGTTCTGAGAACTTGTGTCAGGCGTTTTCATTGCTGTGTGAGCATCCTAGCGTGTACTTACAAGCTTACATGGTCTATGTCAATCACAAAACGTGGCCTCTTGACACAGTTGAAAAGACACAGGAGGCTGCTGCCAGCATAACCCAGCATACTGTATATATTAAACATTTTTATAAGTAAGAGGAGTACACTCTAAAATAACAATAAAAAGTAGAGTACAATAACAGCATAAACCAGTAACACAGTTTTTATTATCAAGTCTAATGTACTGTGCATAATTGTATGTGCTATGTGTTTATATTCCTGGCAGCACCGTAATTTTGTTTATACAAGCAAAGTGAGTAATGTGTTGTGCTACCACATTATGACAACTGAGACGTCACTAGGTGGCAGGAATTTTTGAACTCGCTTATAATCTGGGGAACCATTAACATGTGGACCATCACTGATTGAAATGTCAGTATCAGTATGGGATTCAACATCTTTGATTCTTGCACAACGCCCTATACTTAGCATGAATTGATTTGATTGTGCCTGTGGATTGCTGTAGTCACAAAACATCAAGCCAATTTCAGTTTTTAGTTTTCCAGTTTTCCCCTGACTTCTCAGGGACTGACCCACAGGGTGAACACCTATGAATGTGAACTTTCAGAAGGAGCAGGCAAGTGCACTTACCTGACAGGTTCAGATGGAAACACTGAGTACCCCGGGGGCAGTAGAATCAGCCGTGGAATTTCCAAGTTATTTTCACATTTTTAAAGAAAGGCAAAGGAAGGTGAACCCAAGTAAACAGATCTCAAAAGGTCTGCCAAAACCTCTTTGAACCAAATATAGCAAATTGTAAACTTCTTTGATTTCCTCTGTGGGTTCTTATCAGAGCCACAAGAACCTTTGCCATATCCAAAGTAGACAGCCACAATCCCCTGACTCATAGCCACTATCCTGTGATCAAATGGACTGAATGTGCTCTGTGGGAATGAGAGGAGGAAACCCCCACAAGAAGGTTTATTGAAACCTGAGATAGGTTGGAAACTCATATGGATAAAATCATTTAATCACAAACTATCTCAAAACAGAATGGCTGCCATACTATTTGGTGTTCTAGTCAACTTTTTTTGCAGCTGTGACTAAAAGATCTGACCAGAACTATTTTAGGGGAAGAAAAGTTTATTTAAGGGCTCACAGTTTCAGAGGTCTCAGTCCATAGACAGCTGGCTCCATTCCTCAGGGCTCAAGATGAGACAGAACATCACGGCAGAAGAATATGGCAGAAAAAGCAGATCACAAGATGATCAGAAAGCAGGAAGAAAAATCTTCACTTGCCAGATACAAATATATAACCAAAGGCACACCCCCAATGCCACACCTCCTCCAGCCTCACCCCACCTGCCTTCAGTTACCACTCAATCCCATCAGCTGAGTAATTCACTGATGGGGTTAAGGCTCATATAACCCAATGATGTCTTCTCTAAACTTTCTTGCATTGTCTCACACGTGAGATTTTGGGGGACACCACATCTAGACCATAACTTCTGGTCATACAAAATCTGCCAAAAAGAAAAGCATGTGTCTTTGGAGAATGATACCATCTTTGAATTAACAATTGTACTTTTTAAATTACCATCAATTCAAATACCTTTGGTCATCCTGACATGTCATTCCATTCCCAGAGATAGGTAGGGAGGGAGGTAGGTAGATAGATAGATAGAGAGAGAGAGAGAGAGAGAGAGAGAGAGAGAGATGTCATATTTGCTTTCTCACTATAGTGTATATCTAAATCTGGATTTTTATTTTCTCCTTTCAGCTCATTCATTAGACCATTTGAAGCACTTTGATCTCCTTGCATCCTCTGCTCCCTGCAAAAAATTCAACTTACTTGCTCTTTTACCTGATCAATCAGGTCCAGAATCCAAGTTTTAACTTCAGCCTGATCCAGACCTCCAGCTGCTCCCATTCCCTTCTGATTATTCCTTTTTCACATTGACAGAACTCCTCTGAAGCCCTTAACTCCCAGAAAACCTGCCTGATTGGAAAACTGGAGATGGTCTTCCCTGGAGAAATTGATATCTCAGAATTGTCTTTAGTTCTGAGCATCCCTATTGGTCTGGGGCCTGTCTCAGCCCCACAGCACCGAGACTGCATTCTGCACACCACCCAGCTGCCAAGCAATGGATCTCCCAGGTCCGAGAGCCCAGACACTCTTCCACAGTATTCAAATACTTGATGTGAAAGAAAGCTGGAACACAATTCTCCTTTCTTAGTAAGACCTCTTATCCAGGTGTTCTGAAGGTTTCTGCACTTCTAAAGACTTTCATTACAATTTATTTTGTGTCTGGCTGATTAACCAATAGGAAGAATGCTGAGACAGAACACAAGGTGAGCGGTGAGGGGAGATTGCATGAACAGAGTAGACTTCTGCACTTGTCAAACACAAAGAAGCCCTTCAGACAACAGTGGATGCTGAATATCCCAGGAGTTCACCTTCACAGTGTGGTCAGACATCAACCCCTTCTCAGAGAACACACAAAAAAGCATAATTTCCCCTAAAGGACAGATGTCTAAATGTCCATCAGCCTTATGGGGTTGACCTTCCATCCCTGTGGAAGTGATTAATAAGAATAGAGTGGGAGGGTGTCACTGCCTATTAATCATCTTGGAAATGACATAAGGACAGGAAATGTTTCACCAGCTTCAGATCAGCACTTAGGTGCTCAGTGGGGGCTTGCTGGGTGATTGCCCTGGGGTAAGAGCTTGCTGCCTCCCAGCAGCAGAGGAAGCCCTGTCCCTGCTTGGGGCTGGGAATAAAAACTCTCTTAGTGACTAATTGGAACAGCAGGGAGAATCAAGGTAGGCAACAACATGTAATTCCCCACGTTGGATGTGAGCCAGCAAGCCTTCCTACTCAGGAGGAGAGGCTTCCTTGCTTTGAAGGCGGTGCCTTTTTGGTAAGCCTGAACCAAGGAGGCTAATGAAATTAATTGGGAAATAGAAACCTCATATTAAAAGCCGTTTGCTCTGACTGACTCTTTTATTAAAAGAAATCACCATTCTCCAACTTTAGCTGTGTGCTTTCTCAATGTTCAGAGGAATGATATTTTTATTCTTCTGGAAACTAAGTGAAGATGTGAGATAAATACCCTTCAAGGAGGAAATCCATATAGCAGAGCAAGTCTGGCACAGAATAAGAAGTTCCCTCTAGTTTGATCCTCCAGGCCCTCTGCATCTATTAAGTCATAGCAAAATTGCATCCTTTTCTAATTTTCACTATTTCTAAAGGCTCTTAGCTGCCTCTCACTGTGACCTTCACGTGCCAGTCTTCCCATAACCCAACCCATGCAGCAATCAATAAAATAAGAGCACGCCAAGTCATCTGATTTCCGTGAATAAGGAATTCCCAGAGCAATGCAACCTGGAGCCATGGAGATCATCTATGCCATTCTCAGGAGGGACACTCGACTTTCACAAAGGGTCAGAAGAATTTTATCACATGATCTTTGAGTCAGTGCTCAATTAGCCACAGAAGGAACCTTCTAGATTTTCAGTACCTTAATGAAGTGCTGCATGTCAATCACATCATCCTCAGTCTGTCCTTCCACAGACTTTCTCATTTGAAGTATATTGGGCAACATATGGCCACTGTCTCTAGAATGACACAACAATGTAAGGTGTTTTTCCAACTTGCGACTAGCACTTCTGTGTTCATTGAGAGCTTGTTGGGCCATCACCCTAAGGTGATGATAGTAGTGGGTCTGGAGACTACAAACTTTAAGTATAGGTCAATAATATACATTATAATTTCATATATTTCTTTTCATGATTGAGTGACATTTTCATTTCAAGTAAGATCCTTATTAAATTTGTGACAAGCTATAACTTTGTCACTATGCATTATTCATTTTTATATTGCAACCTTTGATTTGCTAATATTTTGTTAAGAATTTCTATATCCACATGTGTTCATGGAAAATACTGATCTACAGTTTCTTCATCTTACAATTTCTTTCCTTCTTGTGGGGGTTTCCTCCTCTCATTCCCACAGAGCACATTCAGTCCATTTGGTCACAGGATAGTGGCTATGAGTCTGGGGATCGTGGCTGCCTACTTTGAATATGGCAAAGGTTCTTGTGCCTTTGATAAGAACCCACAGAGGAAATCAGAGTAGTTTACAATTTGCTATATTAAGGATTGATTTATCATACCTCACTTTTTCTGTGAGAAATAGACAAATACATATTATAATAATACAAATGCTGAGAGAAGAGAATTGCTTCTGTTAGGTATGGAAGGCTCTCATTCTTATATTTATGAATTATATTTGAAGAGGGACCAGAACTTAGAACATTGGATAATTTTGATGACATTAGACAACCCCAGTTAGCCAGGAGTGGCTTGACTGACCCCAAGAAACACATTTCAGATTTCTACATTCACTTAAACTTCAAATACGTATTTTTTTCCACAAAATGAGAAAAGCACCAGAGCAGCAAGATGTTCCAATCTCTGAGCAGAGATGCTCATATCTAATGAGAAAATATTCATTAGATATGATCATAATGGACAGAGTAATTTATATTCTAAAAAGTGTGAGGAAGAACCTAAACCTGCCTCTACCTGGGAGTAGAAAGAAGACAGAGAAGAGTAAAGACTATCTGAGTTGTGATTCAATGAGTAAAATATCACTAGGAAACTAAAAAGGGTACAGGGCAGAATGTTCTAGGCAGAGGCAACACACATTGTGTTAGTCAGATTTTCATTGCTATAAAAAATACCTGAGATAAATTAACTTGTAAAGAGAGAATGTTTATTTTGGCTCAAAGTTTTGGAGATTCCAGTCCATAATTAGAGAGATTCATTGCTTTCAGGTATCATGTGGTGAGGCAGCACATCATGAAGGGAACACATGAGGTAGCAAACTGTTCACCTCCAGGCTGGAAACAAAAGAAAAAGAGAAAGGAACCACTGTCTCACAATCCCTTCCAGGGCACACCCGAGACCTCAAACCTCCCACGAGGCCCCCATCTTAAGATTCTACCACCTCCCAGTAGCACCAGGCTGAGGACCAAGCTTTTAACACATGGGCCTTTGCAGGACACTGCAGATCCAAACCATAGCACACATCCAAACACAACTCCTAAAACTGCCATTCTCACTACCTCTTCAACCACAACCACCGTTTGTTGAACACTTGCTACATATAGACCCAGCACTGTTCCCATAGGCATTTTCTTTTTTATTATTAAAAAATTTTATATATAAATTTTTTAAAAAAATTTTTATTTGTTCTAATTAGTTATACATGACAGCAGGATGCATTTTGTTTCATTTAACACCAATAGAGCATAACTTTTCGTTTCTCTGGTTATACATGATATAGAGTCACACCATTTGTGCAATTATATATGTACCTAAGGAAATGATGTCCTTCTCATTCCACCATCTTTCCTACCCCCCCCCCCGCCCTCTTCACCTCCCTCCTGTTTGCCCAATCCAAAGTTTCTCCATTCTTCCCATGCCCCGCCCCCTCCATTATGGGTCTGCATAGGCATTTTCTAGCTTCCTCCTCAAAACAAATCTGGAATGTAGGCATTCATACTCCCATTTACAGGTGAGAAAGCTGTGGTTGAAAAAGTTTATGTAACTTGCTGAAAGAAAGAGTTAATAAGTAATCAGAGCAGAATTTACACTGAAATCCTTCTCCTATCAAAGTGCTTACTACTATCTACCACA
Organism: Marmota marmota marmota; assembly: GCF_001458135.2. Classification (NCBI taxonomy): domain Eukaryota; kingdom Metazoa; phylum Chordata; class Mammalia; order Rodentia; family Sciuridae; genus Marmota; species Marmota marmota. The sequence continues at coordinate 9,273,681 of NW_025999943.1, forward strand.
TGATACTATGGAATATAAGACAACAGCAGTCAAACATCTCTTCAAATATACTGTGTTTCCTTCAATTATTTGTCAGAACTGGTCTACATACAAAAATATAGATCAACAGAGGATTAGATGAGTGGAAAGAAAGAAAGAAAGAAGGAAGGAGAAAGGGCATTTTATAATGTAAAGCAAAATTTACATAAAATGTGCATATCTTCAGTGTACACTTCAATGAACGTCAAGAGCTGTATATCCTTTTCCATGGAGGAGATAAACAAGCCTCCCAGTGGATGCCTAAAACCATATTTAGATATATATAAATATATAAATATATAAATATATAAATATATATATAACACTAATATACCTGATATATTATTTAATAATATATATACACTAATAATATATGTATGTTATTTTATTTACATATATACACATATATATAAAAAAGTTTCTCATCAAAATTATAAATCTCTGCTCATAAACAACACATTATTAAGAAAGTCATAGGCCAAAAGGAAATGTTTGCAATACCTATTCCGTGTCTAAAAAAAGCCTAGTGTCCAGAGGATATAAAAAAATTATTGCAAGTCAATGATGAAAAATATACAAATAAGCCAATAAAAATGGTCAAGATATTTAAAAAGACTTTATACAGAAAAGAATGCTGGAGGTCAATGAGTACAACAATATTACAAATAAACCAGAATGATTATAACAATATACTACAATAAAAGTTATTTAAAACTTATGAATTGCTTATTTATGAAATTTTCCATTCATATTTTTGGACTTCAGTTGACATTGGGTAATTGAAACTGTGGAAAGCAAAAGAACAGATGAGAGGGGACTACTGTATGCACCCTGTAACCCTAACCCAAACCAGACGCAGAAAGAGCATTCCCTTCACCTGGAAAGTTCCTTCATCCTCCTCTGAGTCAATCCCCCCACCCAGCAGACATTTTCTGTCCCCACTATGGTTGCTTTGTCTGTTCTGGAAGGATACAGAAATGGAATCATAGAATATGTTCTTGTTTGTATTCTATACCTTTTACTCAATATAACATATTTGAAATTCATCTACATCATTGAATGTTATCAGTCATTTTCCTTTTCTGCCAAGTATCATTTTACTGTGTGGGTACACCACAATTTGATTATTCATTATGCTGTGCATGGACTTTGAGGCTATGTCCAGTCTGAGGGTTTCATGAATAAGACCACTGTAAAAATTTTTGTAAAGTCTCATTGTGGGCATATGTTTTTATTTCTTTGGAGTAAATACCCAAAAGTGAGATTGCTGGATCATGTGGGAGATGGATGCTTAGCTTAGGAAAAAACACTGGTTTTCCAAAGCCCCTGTGCCATTTCATAATCCCTCAAGCAGAGTATGAAAGTTCTAGTTGATTTATATTTTTGTCAACTTTGGTGTTAACAGGCTCTTGATTTTAGCTCTTCTAGCTGTGTATCAAGTGGTATGTCATTGCCATTTAACTTGCATTTTCCTTGTGTCTAGGGATTATTGACCACTTTTTAATGTATTGATGCAGACATTTATAATTTTGATGGAAACCAATTTATTATTATTAAATGTATTTTGTGTTCTCTAGGAGAAATTTTTGTCTATCCCAAAATTGGAAGGTATTCTCCTATATTGTCTTATAGAAGACTGAGAATTCTAGCTCTCATGATTAATTCTACAATCTATCTAGAACTAATTTTTATTAAGTAGAATTTAATTATTTCCCCATATAAGTATATACTTATTCCAGCACAATTTGCTGAGAAGACTTTCCATTCTCTATTTTTGAGAAAAAAAAAATTGTTTTGTCATCCTTGTTAAAAACTAATTGACTGTATCTATTATATTCTAATTCTGACCTTTATATTCTGTCCCATAGGTGTAGTTTTCTATCTATATTTTAAATTTGTGACTGTTTATTATATGTCTTAAAAACTGACAGTATAATTCTTCCAACTTAACTCTTCCTTTCCAATATTGCTTTTGACTAGTCTAAATTCTTTATGTAGCTACATAAATTTTAGCTTACCAAAAAATTAAACTTATAGGAATTTAAATAGAATTATAAGATATTCATAGAAATATTTATAAGGCTGGGGTAGCTCAGTGGTACACCATGTGCTTAGCATGTGCAAGTTCCTGGGTTCAATCACCAGCATCAAAAAAACTAAAAATAAAAAAAACTACAATAGAAATTTTAAATATTATAGAAATTTATTCCCATTAAATCATTGAAATTTTATAGAAAATTAATTAATTTACAGATAATTTGAAGAATAGAGACATTGTAATGTTAGGTCTTCCAACCCCTAAACATGTTACATCTTTCTATTTATTTAAATGATTTTGAACTTCTCTCAAAAATCAATGTAGAGGTCTTAACCATTTTTGTTACTTTTATTCCTAAGAATTTAATGATGATGATATTGTAAAAAGCATATTTTCATTCTTATTCCTTAATTGCTCACTGCTGGTTTATTGAAATACAATTGATTTTTGTATGTTGACTTTACATACAATGATTTTCTTAAATCATTAGTTTTAGTAGGTTTGTTTTTTGGTAAAGTCCTAAGTGTTTTTCTAACCTCAAATCATGTCATCTGCAAAAGATGACAGTTCTACTTTTCCAAACATTATGCTTTTTATTTATTTGATTGCTTGTTTGTCCTGGCTGAAACTTTCAGTATAATGTAAGAATGATAAAAGTTGATCATCCTTATCTTGTTCCAAGTCCTAGGGAAAAAATACTCAGTATTTCATCATGGAGTAAAATGTTTGCTATGAGATTTTTATAGATACCCTTTATTAGGTTGAGGGAGTTCCTATTTTCCTATTTTGATTAAAGTTTGTTTTTTAAGCATATAAAGTATTATCATGCCTTCTTAACATCTATTGAGCTGATCATATGTTTTCTTTTGTTCTATTGATGTGGAAAATTACACAGATTAATTTTCAAATGTTACAACTTGCAGGGCTGAGATGTCACTTTGTCACTATGTATTATTCATTTCTATATTGCAATCTTCAATTTGCTAATATTTTGTTAAGGATTTCTATATCCACCTGTGTTCATGTAAAATGCTGCTCTACGGTTTCTTCATCTTACAATGTCTGTCAGGGCTCCTACTGAGGTCACCTTGACCTCAAAAATTGTATTGGGCAGTGTATCTTTCTCCTTTGTTTTCTGAGGTTGTGTGACAAAAATTAGTTCACATTTTACAAATTTTAAAATGTACATTTGAACTCTGCAACTAGGATATACAATCATAAAATGTCATAAGGCGTTGTTTTGGTCATAGCCCAAATGCTTTCCTACCATAAAACTGATGGCCACACAATGGCAGTGAAATATGCTACCAAATTAGAGTGCCTGTCACTTAAATTAAAACTTTTTTCTTTTCAGCCAGTCCCTATTCAGTAGATTCTTTTTGCAGTAGATGGTCAAAAAACAAGGTATGCGTGTATACACACACACACACTCAAACACACATTAATATAGCTATATCTCGTTTACAATTTGTTAATTTCAACTTCCCAGGACAATTTTAATAATATTTTTGATAATAAGTTGATTTATGTTTGTTACAAGAATTTTTAAAACATGAAAATAAAATTACTATAACCCTACCACTCAACATATTATTTTTAACGTTATAATGTGTTTATCTATTTTCTTCCAATATTTTTGACATATGTGGTGTGTGCATCTGCACAGGCAATGCAAATATGTATACGAGAGAGAGAGAGAATTGCATATATGTATGCATTTCAATTAGAATTACAGATCCATATCAAGTGTTAAGGCAGTGGAATAAGAAGAAAAATGTATGGGGGAACTATATCATGTTCATAAAGATTTTTCTGGAGTTATAGGCATCACACTGAAAGAACAAAGAAGGAACTGAACATAAAGATGTGACAGTCCCTAAAGTAAAAGCAAATAAAATTACTATGCATACCTCAATAAAGTGTGTGGTAATGAAGGGTGGCTATTAATTCAAGCAGTTTTTTTTTTAATTAGCCTTTGAAGTAGATAAGCAATTTCACCTTTCAAAGGAACAAACAAAATGTCTGGATTATGTAGGACTCCTACACATTAAATACAAACAGGATTAAAGGGACTTTCAGCCCATTGGTGCTAAATGTTCCCCCTCGCATGTCTGTGTCTAAGATAGAAGGAACTGAACAGTCTGTTCCAGAATCTGGGTTTGCCATTCTGATTCTTAGTCTATGAAGCTCTTGCCTCTGGCTAAGTGGTAACTGCTCCATCAAGCATTCCAGTTAAGACATCCACTGTGACCAGGAACACCAGAAGAGATCAAATACATGTGCTTGCCACCTAACATGCAACAATGAAGGGGCAACATTTGCCTTTGTGTTCTACTGTGGTGCATTTTCTCACTTGTAGGGTTACTCAATACTGCAAGACATGGACATAGAAGGCCAAATTTTTTTTCTTTTTCTTTTTCAATCTTTATTGTTTATGTCAACTTTATACATCACAAATACAATCAATAATGAAATTGATATATAACATACGTTTATCTTTCAATCACATAGATGGAGAAATAAATATTTATCTAATACCTTAGCTCAACCCACTGGGAGAGATAGAAGGCCAACCTTTTAAACCAATTTTAAAACATGCTACAATTCTTTATATTTTTAAGAGAATATCAATGCAGACATCTGCCTGATACAAAGACAATTATTTTGAATCCTAAAAAAAATTCTTCTCACTTATTTTTCAGTTAACAAATTAATATGTACCTATCTCATATAAGTGATCAGGGTGAATTTGGGTAGGATCTGCAATCTGAAAAATATCTTAATCAACTGAATGGGATTTAGAACTTCCAATCAGCACCACCAGCCTATAGTGAGAGAAAAGTTGAAGGGAATACTGCCTTACCCAAGAAGTTGTTCCCAACAATGTCAAAATCATCAATGGCATAAACACACACACACACACACACACACACACATGCACACAGAAAATAGAATCTGGGTGATCACTGTCCCAGCAATGCTGGGGGCAGCAGTAGAAGGTACGATACTGAAGACTGAGGTAATACAGGGATAGAGTAGTACATGATACAGTAATTTTATCTATTTCTGGACCCACCTATGATTCTTAATTTGCTGGGGGACTAGTTTACAGAGACACAAAGTACACTGTACAATATATGATTAGGCTTGGGAGATAACTAATTAACAAGCACAATGTTTGGTATTTGAAATTGTTTGGTCCCAAGAGCTACTGCAACCTACCAGTTTTGAACACAAACTAAATTTAGGAGTGGAAAGACATATCTGATGAGTTATCCCAGGAGCCCTGTATCCATCACCCTCAGAATAACCAACATCATAAGGGGAGAGGAACTTCCCTAGGAAGCCCTATAGGAGAGATAGGTTTGAAGGGGGACATCACACTGGAAGACTGTCCTTGAGCATCACGATGCACTTGGAGGACTTTTTTCATATATCATAAAATGATACAAACAAAAAAATGTAAATTCTAATGCACCTTTTAAAATAATATTTAGTGTCTCTTCTGTGGCCCTGACAATGTCCAAGGAAATTAGGATGCAGAAATAAAGAAATGGCATTAAAGAGTTTCTCAACTTACAGGAACAGTCAACACAACGGCCAGACAGTCTCTGATTATACATTTTTTTCATCATTTAGAAATGTAAAAATTCATGGCTGCCATAAAACATTAATGAAATAAATTTAAATGCAGATAATTAGATCTTTCCATAATATTAACTTGACTCTTATAGACATAGCTTTGTAATTGTAATGGATTGAATGACCCTCGATATGAGAATTTTAGCAAATTAATGGTATCCTTTCATTTCAGTTTAGTCACTGTGGTATCTATTACATGATATCACAGGTTTATTTCTTACTAATAAGCTTTTGTGAGAGAATAAAGCAAGGCCATAAATACTTCCCCCTGCCCAAAACACACACACACACACACACACACAGCTATAAAGCATAACTAATTTGTGTACAAATTGTACTCCTCAAAGTGTTCAACTCATTGCTTCCAAATGAAAGGAAAGAAGCTCTTGACTATCCTAAAGGTAGAATATTTTTCCTTCCAGTATTTCCATCTGTTTATTTTGTCAACAACTGAAAACCTTTTATGTAGTCATTGCTTCTATTAGCAACAGCCTGAAATTACCCATAGCTAAGGGCATTTGTTGTCCATGTCACCAAGCAGTTGGACATTCACAAGTATTTCTACCACAGGGAAATTTAATGTATTCAAACAGTTTTCAGTACCTCTGGAGTATGTTCTGTGTGCCTCTGATCCAATGTAGGGTAAAAATTCATAATTGCCCCAGGAACCTAAAATATAACATGGTAAGTTATGTTCCAAATAGCTAAAAACTAAAATTGAACATATTAAAACATAACACATTCAAAAGCTGAATGGTTTTTAAAAACTTAAATATAATTAGAAAACTTTTTAAAATTCTAATTATCCTAATATTATATTAACATACACTATAAGGTACTAAGGCCAGAGATATGACATACTTTTTTTTTTATCCTTAACATCTGTCCAACACAAAAGTCTTAGAAACCTTAATAGAAAAATCAACTTCTTCCCCAAATGGACAAAATAGAATATAACCTAGAAGCTATTTTTCCCCCTCCATGTCCTGTAAACAAAGATTAAAAAAAAGATGCTATAAAAATGTTTTTGACATTTCTCCTTTTTAAATATAAACTCACTGGTGTGTTTTTAATATTATAGAACAGATAAGAGAGAGTAATATTTTCAAAGGGTGGAATATTTTATGCTAAAGTAAACAAAACGAAAGCTGCCCAAGAAGTCAAAAGTTATTATCCATAAGAAGAAGCATTTTTCTTTTCATTATAGAAACAAACAGGTCCAAATGCATCAGACATGAGTTCTCCAAAGTCCAATAAGTGCTCCCTGCTACACCCAGCTGCATAGAAAATGATCATCCCTAAGCTCAAAACAAGGAGAGCTGGGAGCTGCTTACCCTTGAAGCAAAGGAAGGATGCTCCTCATAGAGTTCAGGTGTAAAGAAGGATGCCTTTCTTCTAGGCCTGCTTCCTGTACTAGCCCCAAGCTAGTGCATACACAACAACACAAACATAAACATACACAGGTACACACACACATGGACACACAGAGACACATATAGACACAGAGACATAGTCTCCTTCCCTAACTCCTCCACAATGCCTAAGTGTGAATAATCAGGTGTTCTTCCACATTGGGCTCTAATTCCTTGCTAATAATAGTAATAGTGGTAATAGGTAATCCCACCTGGCTTTCATGATCTTTGTGACATCAGTATGCAAAATTGGAGTCAAAGTCTGGCAAAAACTGGGAGAAAGCAAAGGAGGATTTCCTTGCAAACCAAGATTACACTACATTTCAGCAGCAGGGGACACATTTCATCACTAGTAGCTACAAACATCCCTGTAATGGTTAATTTGAATCCTCAACTTGATTGGATTAAGACATGCCAATGATTAAGAGCCCATAATAATCAATTGATGAAGGGTGTGGCACATCCCTCAGATACACTGATATTCAGCAGGAGTATCTGAGGTGCTGAGGCTGAAAGGGGCAAAATGAGGAATTCCTATTTTATAAGTTAGAAAAATTCCATTTTCTCACACACACAACTTGTATTAATTAGGTCTTTGGTATTCACACAAGAAGATTTTGTTAAATGAGGTTCATCTTAAAATAAACGGGAAAAATCTGTTAGGATTAAGGATGGAGAAGAAAGAAGCAAGAGTTTTATTGTGTTCTGGCCTATGCTGTATTGGATTTTTGTGTTTCTCTATATGTATGTGTGTATGAGAAAGATGAAAGGAAGAGGGAGGTAGAAGATCCTCCTCATAATAAAGAATAAACCCTCCAACCATGCCTTTTGGCACTGAATATTGGACAGAGTTAATGCCACTCCTTATTTGTCCAAATAACTGGAACATAATTATAGATGTTTAATAGTAAAACTCTCCTGGATGCATTCAGAAAGTCTCATTAGGGATCCAGAAAATATCTTGGAATCTTGTAGCATTCCAAAGATATCACCTTGAACAATTGTTATATTAGCAAAAAGGCAAAAATTTGATATAAAGACATCAGGTGAATGGGACAGCAATAATAAGTAATTCTACAGATGTTTAAATCTTACTCATCCTAAGAGCTCAAAATTCTGTCAAGAACATAAATCAAGCCAGGTACACCTGTAATCCCAGCAGCTCAGGGGGCTAAGGCAGGAGGATCGTGAGTTCAAAGCTATCCTCAGCAACTTACCAAGGGCCTAAAAAACTTAGTGAGACCCTGTCCCAAACTAAAAAAATAAAAAGATCTGGGGATGTAACTCAGTGGTTAAGTGTCCCATACCAAAAAAGGAAAGGGAAAAAAATCAATTTATCTCTATACCACACTTATCCATGTAGGTATGGCATCCTAAATTTGATCATAAATGTCCCTGGTGTACAATAGACTCTATCATAGAACAGTGATACGACCTCTGGCCTTCCAGGTTATATATATTACAAACTTTTAATCAGAAAATTGCTATCTTCAAGATAAGCTGGAGTAAAAGATAGGAGAATTTATGTTCCAATCCAGCTGGAACAGAAATAACAAACCAAGTTAAAGATTTGACATGATACACTGGTAACTACAAAGGGCAAGGCAGTTTAATTTTTGCATTAAAAAAAAAAGATTTTACTTTTTAAATGTTCCACTAAAAGTCAATTGGGAAAACTAAGAATTGGAACAAATGAGAATCTCCCAGGTCATAAATGGAGTAGGAAGCCTAAACACAGACATGGTTTCAAGCTTCCCTCCAAATGAGAGTTTAGAGAAGGCGGTAGGGAGAAGGGCCTATACCTTTACTTGAAGCATAGCCAGCCCCTGTATTTCCTGAAAGAAGGAGTTTGTTGAGGGAAGAAGCTGTCGGAAATCTGATCAGGAAATAGGAAGGGGAGAGGAGTTATCTTGTATCTTCATTTGCACAGAAGTTCACTGCATTTACTTAAAATTGGTGTTTATTTGGTGTTTAGATGGAGATTATGGTAAATAGGCACCAAAACACTTAACCCCTTCATCTATGCCCTGTTCATGGGAGACTTTGCCTCACTCATTTGCATGGAGGGTGTTTAGGTTAAAAAGTTGCCCTGATGCTGAATGTCAGAGATCTGGGAAAAGAAGCAGCAATGCCAGTTGACAGAAGAGAGAGGGTTTATAAATGAGAACTTTGGCAATGGATTAAAACCAAAATTTGCAGCAGCTAAGAAAGTTGTCCTGTCAGTGGCCCAATGGTTTCCGTTCTGGCTATTAAGTAGAGGAGCTTTCTGTTCAAAATCCTACCCACAGACAGGAGGGGTTGGCCAAAGTCTTCTCAGAGAGACAGATATATCAAGCTGCCTCAGACCAAGCACTAGGTTCCCCTCCTGATGCCCAAAGGACACAGTTAAAGTGGTTGCTCAGAGTCAATGACAATCAGAAAATCTGTGAATGCGACTCTTTAGGAGACAAGTCACTGCTTTTAATTTATCATAATCCAACAATTTCACCCTCATTGCTAACTGCTGTTGTTTGGGTTAATTGTGTGATATAGTCTAGGCTTCCCATTTCCAGAAATTTTCCATACAGGAGATTTTTATTTAAATGCTCATGTTATAATGCATATCTTTATTTAAATGCAAATGCTGTCCACTGCTGTCCAACTCCATCTGAAATAGGCAAAGGATGGTCTCCAGCAATTGGGCCAGTGTTGCCTGATACAGAGTTAGATATAGGAACAAGAATGTGACCCTCTCTGCCCCACTGCTCCCTGAATATAACAATTATGCAAATTCTTTTTTTGTGCAGGCTTGAGAATATACTATGTGTATTTTCAGAGGGCCTGGAAAAGCAGGCTTCCTAGAAAGGAAAGGAATACTGTAATTAAATCATTTCAAGCCATTTGAATATAACATGGTGTTCCTATGTCTTCTTTGTAGTCTGCAACTACTGTCTTAAAGAAAGTATTAGATTTGTATCCTTCTCAAGATCTCTAGTTAGAGCTTCTTGTTTAAGAACAAAGGGAAGGTTGAACCTTTTATTAGAAACAAAGTTATAATTCAATGTTCCTGCATTTCCTCCAATGCATTTGGTGCTAGGGACGTATCAGGAGCAGATTGTCATCCTGGGGATTCGATAAAACCATCATTTTGGCAAAACAAAACAAAACAAAAATTTGGCCTCAGGAAATCATGAGTCATCTCTGTGATCCTTCCAGCTGTGCTTTGCACTGGGGGTAATAAATCATGCATAAATAATAATCACTGAAATTAAAAGTGTGGATGTTGGATAATTCTTTGTCACTGTTACTTACTAACAACAGTAATTTGGTTAAGTAAATTGTATTGATATCAAATGTTCTTCATAGGCAGCTTTCAATTAGCAGGTCATGCATTCCATCTTCAAATCATACAACATCTCACTTGCTATTTCCTCCCTGATCATACTTTGGAAAGTTTCCCTTCCTCTAGTTTTCTGATGCCTTTTTTCTCCTTGTAGTTTTTCTGGTCTAGTTTTCCTTTTAGGACATTCTGAGCCATGCCACTACTGACAGCACTGAAGAAAGGTCAAGGTGGGATGGTTGTTGCTGCCAACGAAGGGTGGTGCCCTCTGTCATCCTCATGCTGGTGCCAGGGACCTGCTGATCAAATGACACTTCCCACTGTCCCTTGGACCTCACAAGGTATGTCCAGGTGGGCTCCAAACTTCTCACTCATGGTGACAGGGTCCCCAGCCAACAACCAGAAGTAGAGACTGGGTGTCAAATAGAGCTCTGATTCCACTGAGCCTTTGTGGCTCTAGAAGAATCCACAGCATAAACCTGTTTGTCTCTGTACAGCTGCTCACACCAACTGCCTTTATCATCCAAGCTGGGAGTCCACTCAAATCTGAGCCAAGGTAAACCATTGCAGAGACTCTGGTCATCCTGAACTGACAGAACCTACTACCACCTTATCTCCAGTTCAGAGGTGACATTCATGGCACTCATCTTCATTCTTTTAGAAAACCAAGAAGCTAGAACTGGAGATGAACAGATGCCACCACTGTGGTCACTTGCCCCAAGCTATACAGCAATTCAGTGGTAGAGTAGAAATCAGAACCAAAGGCAGCAGATTGGTGCCCTGTGCTGGAATCACTAATCACTACAGCTAAATGATGCAGAGAAACCAATTTTAGATTAAAATTCTCATATGACAGATGCAGAAGCTAAGTCAAGAAAGGCTGATAAATAAGCCATGCTAATTTATAGAGCTTATACCAACACTCCTGGTCCTCAGCCCAGGTCTGTGTTCCAGCTACCTCTGCTTTCTGCACATGCTGGGCCTCTGAATGCAACCATGTAGGTCCAGATCAATAGTGTCAGTTAAAACTTGAATATGACATTTGTAATTTTAAAATTTTTAGTAGACCCATTTAAAAAAGTATAAAGAAACATAGAATTAATTTTAGTAATATATTTTATTTAACCCAATATACCCTTTTAAGGTGTATAAGCAATATACAATAGTATTGATGCAATTCTGTGTATGTGTGTGTGTGTGTGTGTGTGTGTGTGAGAGAGAGAGAGAGAGAGAGAGAGAGAGAGAGGGAGAGAGAGAGATACTTAGGATTGAACCAGAACCTTGGGCATGCTAGACAAATATTCATTCTACCACTGAGCTACACCTCTAGCCCATAATGCAATATTTTACATTATTTTTTTCATATCAATTCTTTGCTGCCCAGTGTTTTGGGATGGCCATCATAGGACAAGAGACTGGGAGTGTGCCTGTGTGTCTTGTGGTTTCTGTCTCTTTTTGTTTAAAGCCACCAGAATTCAATCATGGGGTTCCACCCTAATGACCTTATTTAATCCTTATCTCCTCCCAAAGTACCCACCTCTAGACACCATAGTCAAATTGTTGCTACCCTCTGAATACCTCACAATGGGGCTTAAATTCCAACATAAGTTTCAAACCACAGCACCCTCTCCCCATTAATACCAACTTCAGTGGCTTTCCACACCACTACCAAGACTAGAAAGAAAAATGTCCAATATGTTGCAATAGAACTTGTTTCCTGGTAGTTTCTAGGGTCTGTTCAAGACCTAAAATGACATAAAAATGACAGTGATCCTGAAATTGCTCAACAGATCGCTGTCTTATTGAATGCAGTCTCCTTTGGGCTAGAATTACGCACAAAATAAACTATGGCACTCTCCTCATGATTTGCAGCAAAGTGGACTCAATTTCAAACTGTGCAGGCTAAAGGTGGGAAGCCAGGCAGACCGATAGCAGAGTTACAATCAATTCATGGCATCAAACTCATCTCAGCCCAGATGAGAGCAACTTTCTCTACATCTGATGTAATGCAGAGATTGCAAAGATAACTCAAGTATTATTGTTGTTTTTTAATATTTTGTATGTAATTACAGTGGGAAAATGTTCTTCATTCTCAGACTACACAGTGGAATCCCATAGGTTGGTACATTGCAGATGCAGCCCAGTAGTGTTATCATCTAACTATTGAAAGAGTCCTGTATTAATTTAATAAAACTACCAACCATGTGGTCAATATTATATTTCCTGCTTCAAGAACAAAGCCAAGTGACTTGATATGAGTTGGTTACAGTTACTGTAGACAATACTCAATAATTAAAGTTCATTTTATCAACAGGAAAGGCACACTTACATGTCATACATAGCTGCATGCCCAGTGGGATCACCTAACACAGTCCAGGAAAAGGTAAACTCTAACCAACATCTATAAGTTATTCCAGGAAAAAAAACTACCTCCATAAAAAAGATTTGCAGTGGGCATTCATTTCTTCTTGCCTGCAGATAAGTGTGAGTTTAAGCCAACATCCCGTAGAAAGAAAGAACCTGGGGAAGGGTTAGTGCCTCACAAGAGAGAGAAACCTTTCTCTGTGGGCAGCTAGTTATTCTACCAGAGCTTTGAAGAGTCATGAGCTGCAGCAGACAGACCCCTACTGCCCGGCAGTGACCCAGAGTGTTCTTAGCTCATCCATCTTTTCCTTAAATAACTGGCAGTGGTTTAAGCTAGAATTAGATTTCTGGCATATTTTGTGCTATTTGTTTCAAGTTCATTAGCTCCTGATGTCACCCACAGCAGCTGTGAGGCTTGGCCTAAACAGAACAAAAGGGTAGCAGAAAGCATAGTGGCCTGGTGCAGGTTTAGTCCTCCAACAGATCCACCTTGAAACTAATCCAGGTTTCTGGACACCCAAATCCCAAGTAGAAGGATCCAGGGATCATAGGTCTTTAAAATTACACACATTCTAGATGATGGCAGTGGCCTCCGTCAATGGAACGGAGCAGAATAAAGCCCATCCCTTTGTTGCTGGCACTTGGACATCTATTTCTTATCTCTAGCTCAGTTCTGGCACTTCCAGCATTTGGTTTCATTCATTTTCCCCTCCATCAATTTAACAGAGTCAAGAGCATGAGCTTTGAAGTTAGACAGGCCGGCGCTGCCCGTTTCGTGTGTGAGTTTTGATAAGTTGCACAACCATCTAACACGAAGCATTTTTGTGAGGATTAAATAAGTTCATACACGTTCTAACACTTGTCAGTGGCGCACAGGGGCACTTGATACATGTAACCTATCCCTATTTTATTCTTGGTATTATTACCGGCAAAATTACTATTTGGCAGGCATTATTCCAGGAAGAAGGGGTGCAGAAAGAAACAGAACTTAGGACTTACCCTGGAGAACTGGCGAGTGAGAGACAGGCAGGGGACACCATGGCCAGCAATCAGTATGGAAGTGCTGGCAGACAGAGGACAAGCTACACAAAAAAAATAAAATAAAATAAAAATAAAAAATTTAAAAAATCACTCCAAACTCCGTCCAGGTGGACAAGCAGACTGAGAAAGTCTTAATGACAGGCTTGGAATCTGAGCTGAAGATGAAGGTGACCATGAGTGGTCTTTTCCTGGCAGACAATGGGGAACATGGGGACACTGTCTTGCCTCCCTGCATTCAGATACCAGGGCAGCCCACGTTCCAGCCAGGATTCTGTCTTTGGCCAACTCTTAGTGTCTTTCCTTCTTGACCTCTCTCGTGTTTCCCTCTGGTCTCTCTCCTCCACAAAGTCCTTCAGGAAAGACCCAGCCTCCAACTTCTCACTGGAGGACCTGACTGAAATATACAGGTATTTTGATATATATTTTTTCCAACTAATAAAAACTGGGAAATGCATGGCTATTTTAATAGACCATTCGAGGGGTACACAAATGTAAAAGGCAGTGTAGCCAAGAGAACTCTGGGCTGCGAATGAGGGATTACGTTGTCATTAAGGCCTGGGAACCCACAGTCTTGAACACAAGTATCTCAAATCACACCAGAGACAAAAGAGGCAGCCGAATGATGTTCCCAGTTACCTACTTCCAAATTGCAAACAGACCTAATGAGCATGAAGCCTTGAGATGCCACCTTTGAGTTTGGGGCTATACTTTGACCAGTTTGGTGTCCGGGCAGGAGACAGAGCAGAGCATCTGCTCAACAGTGAGACAGCTGCTCTCAGAACCCAGCCCCTCCCGCATGGCCCTGAGCTCAGGGCCATGCTTGACAGCTTGATCTGAGCACTGGAACCATTTGGAGCCTCTAAACCACAAAGTTAGTTGCCCTGGGGAAAAGGAGAGAAACACCGGGTCTCTCATATACTCTGGCACACCCTGGAGATTTGTGTGAGAAGGTTCTGTCTGCGGCCAGGGCTGTGTACTGGGGGGGAGGCCACAGTAACATAAAACAGAAGGAGAACACTTCAAGGTATATTTTCCTTTGTGCTTTTTTCCCCCCAGTCCAAGGCATTTATTCCAGGAATGAAGGCTATCAGGGCAGTGAATATAAAGTCCACAATAATGCGGGTCCTCCAACACTAGCAACAGCCATCTCGGTGCTCTGGCATACAGCACTGCTTTCATAACATGCCTTTTTTTTTCTCACTAACTTTTTCAAAATTACTGACTTTGTGGGATCCTGGGGGAAGCTGTAAAAAGCAGATCAAACGAAACAGCCTCTGCCCAACCCAACCCCTCCACCATTCAGGCTCCTTGCCCATCCATCACAGCAGCATGCTATTTACAGCCCTTTCATCTCTCACTACCTGCTTGTGAAAAGGAATGAGGTCAAAAAGAAAAGGGCGGGAGGAAGGAGGTCCTGAAGTCCATTGAGGGTCACATCTAAAGAGAGCAAACGAGACAGAAGTGAACAGAGAGAATGTCCTAATATCCCTCCTGTCCGGGGCAAAATTCTCTATTGCTTCCACAGAGCTTCCATAGCCCTTCACACAAAGCTCTGCTTTAGAAATTTCCACAGAGTAATTGCACATCTGAACTAGGCAGCTCCTGAGCCAAGGCAAGTGCTCTCTCTCACTCTTCTGGGCCTCATGCAGCCTGGTTCAGGGCTAATGGAAGTGCTCCTTGAGGGTTGGATGGATGGAGGACATACTTGGTAAAGGGACCTTGGAAAGTCACCACAGGACACACACACACACACACACACACACACACACACACACAAAATGAAGACTCTGGAGTAGACTTCTAAGATCCCTTCCAGTGTGCTGAAGTTTTATTAAAAACAGTGTGGGCTCGCTACAGAAAATGTATATTATTACAATAGCCAATTGCCCAATTGTCCATATTCTACAAACCAATGCTGTTATTTTTTTATTGGCATTTATTTCCAACATCTTAAGATTTTTATCTAAACTAACATATACATATCCCTCATTGTACTAGTCCATTCTCTGATACTAGAATAACACACCTAAGGATGGGTATTTTATGAAGCAAATAGGTTTACTTCGCTCACAGTTCTGGAGGATCAAGGGCATGGTGACAGCATTGGCTCAGTTCTGGTGAGGACCTCATCATGGACGGCACCCTGACAGCAGGAGCATATTGGTGAGGGAGAAATCAGAGGGCAAGCAGGGAGCTTGATAGCGCGAAGGGTACAGGCTTGCTGTTTAAAACAACTCTTCTCAAGAGAAAATTAACCAAGGCCCCATAAGATCTTCCTCAATCTTTTTGGAGGGTAGCACTCCTGATGCCCTAAGGACTTCCTACTGTGTCCTACCTTAAAGTCCCACCTTCTCTTAACCTCACAAGACCAAGGAACCAAGCCTCCAACACACAAACAATCAGGAGACAAAACACGTTCAAACCATAGCACTCAATGGAAGAAATTTTAGCTTCCATTTAAAAATAATAATTATATAGTGTCCTATGAACAGGACTATGCTAAAAAACTAAGAAGGAGGTTTCAATGCTCCCAGGCTGTTTTCTTCCACTTGTGCAGCCCTCCTTAATAAACTCCACCACCATAATCTCAAAGGCCTCTCCTGTCACTGCCCCGACCCCCTCCTTCACTCCATCTCTCCCTCATTCTCTCATCCCCTTTTCTTCTCCCCTCTCCCACACACATGCACATACCACAAGTCAGAGTCCCAGAGCACTCATTTTTTTGTGTGGATCCAAATTTTATTCACAGCAAGTGACAAGAAAAACCAACTCATAGGAAATAGTGCCTGGTAGGTAAGACTCCACCAGGTTGCTCTCCAACAGGGCATTGTCATGGAAACAGTGGGGCAAGCTTTCATCTAAAGAGTTCAAAATTAAGAAAGTGGAGAACTCAGCACTGAGGTTCAGAAGGACATTATGGCTTTGGAGAAAAATAACCCAATACTCTGGAAATCACGCTGCTGAGGGAACACCAAGTCAGGTGCTTTGCTAATTGAACATTTACAGTATAGCAAGAATGGAAAAGAAGTTCTTTACCATGTCAAAATAGAACCTATTTATTTCCCTGAAGGAAAATAGCTTTCCTGGTTTATCCAGTGAGAGAGAAAAGGAGGAAATTCATCACTGGGTTTCTATGCTGGCCTGAACCTCCCTCTTTTGGGTCCACCAGGGTCTGTTCTATCATATGTGGCATCATTCCCCCTCTGACCATAGCTATAAGGATTCATTTGTCCTACAAGAAGGTGAAGGCAGCTCGCTGATGTATGATCTTGGTGGCCTAGCAGCCCTCAACACAATGTGCAGGGCACAGCAGGCAATTAGCAACTGTACTGAACTGATGAATTAATTATAAAGCTTGGGAACCAGGCTTGATAGATTTTTGTATTTCCTTAAGTCTACCTTGGACTCGCCAGGGGAAGCTCATAAATTTTTCCTTAACCTCTTTCCCCTTTCTGAAAAGTAAAATTTGGGTGAAACTCATCATTAAATTTTGTTGAAGACCCATATATTTTACACACATTTCCTTTCTCAAAATTCCTACTGAGTTTAAAACATCTCCTTTGGCCTCCTTCTCCCTCAGTTGTCTTGATGTAAGAGATGTGACCTGTATGAATCCAACTCTCTAGTAACAAGATGAAAATTATACTTAGAAAGAACAGGCTCATGCTGCTCAAAAATAGATATTTCTATGAACTGTGTAACGTGGGCATGTGTACATTGGGACTGTCCCCATTCCAGGGCTTCCACGGGTTCCTGAGAAGCCAAAGTTCTCTTTGTCTAAATTACATTCTGCTGGTATGAGAAACATCAAGTCAGACCAAGATGTTGAAACAATAATGAAAAGTATTTCTTCCAGAAAACTCAAAAAGCCTTCCCACACACCACCCAATAGGACATTTACAGGAAAGACCAAAGGTAAAAACCAAATCCAATGGACCTCAGCCCCATCAATTCTCATTCTCCTTTCTTTTGTCTACCCTTTCGTTCACTGCATTTTTCTGTCCCTCCTATAAATGTTTCTGAGCACTTATTTCACTGGTAATCAATAGCAATCAAGAAAATAGTTACTTCTGCATCAATGATTGATCACCAATTACATGGCAGATCCTATCCTGGTCACTAGGCTGACCAGAGTGAGCACAAGAGACAGAGCTCTGCTTCGTGGATCTAGCTCAAAGTCATACAAGGAACCAGTCATTCAACAAATGAACAAAAATGTATTACACATATAGAGCACGATTTTTCAAGACTGAGTGTGCTCTATATGTGTAATATGAAATGAATTGCATTCTGCCATCATGCATAACAAATTAGAATAAATTAAAAAAAGAAACCATTCAGTAATTGTCCCAATGATGTATTCCTATCATTGTGAGTCATGTATGTTACTCACAAACTTAATTATCCATGTTAAATTTAATTGTTTAGCCTACAGTTGCCTCTGTACATACTGTAAGTTTGGCTTAAAGACTTTTCCACATGTAGTAAGTGATAACCTAACCTGACGTGTAAACTGATTGTAACCTACTCTTGCAACAAGCAACTCAGTCTCACTCAACCACAAGCAGTCAACTGTTCAAACCATGTTCAAAAAGATAGGTTCAAGCTACAATCAATCAGCTTGTCTCTGCTTCACTTCTGTGTACGGTACTTCAATTCCTTTTCTCTGGCTAGAAATATAACCTACTTATGTGGTAGGATGGGGTATTCTAAACCCTTTTTGTCCAGACTGTTGCCCAATTCTAGTATCAGACACACAATAAAAAGAATCAACTAACATTTGCAAACCAAACAAACAAACCAAAAAAAAAAAAAAAAAAAAAAAAACTGTAGCTCCACACCAGGATACATGCTTAGAAAGGAAATATAAGAGAGGGACCTGTTTTACATTTACATTTGGAATTAAGCTAAGGCATCTCCATGTAAGGGCATTTGAGTTGAGACCTGGAAGATAAATAAGATTTAGTCACGTAAAGGGTAGAAAGAGGAACCTTCCAGGCTAAGGAAAAAAGTATATGCAAGAGTTAAGGGGTGAAAAAAGGTTAATGTGCAATGAATGAAGAAAGGAAGAAACAGGTAGAAGAGTGTTAAGATGAACAGGGCCATTCGTAGGGACCCAAGAAGCCACACTAAGGACTTTTATGTTATCTGAAGTGCAATTGGAAAACATAAGAGTGTGTTTTGTTTTTAGAAGAGAAGTAAGATGATCCTGTATACACTCACGTGCCACTTAAGGTACTTCTGACAAATCTTTAAGCAATTTCATCATGTGGATGTCCTAGAGTGCACTCACACAAACCTAGAGGGCATAGGTCAGTCACTCCATGTGGCCTCTCAATGCAGCCAAGAGATATGGTACATACAAGCTGAGAATGGTGTAACACAACAGACTGTTTTATAGCAACCATTTTTTCATAAATTGGAGTAAACTCTTAAATAATGATAGAAGTATAGTATAATAACTGTATAAACAAGAAACATAGTCATTTATTATCATTATCAAGTAGGAGATACTATATGAAAAAAATTGCATCGCTAGACTTTTATAAACTGGAAGCACAGTGAATTCGTTTATACTAGTACCACCACAAACATGTGGGTAATGCAATGTGCTAGAATTTTATGACAGCTACAATGCCACTAGGTGATAGGGAATTTTAAGCTCCATTATATTTATGGGAACCACCATCATGTAACTGGTCTGTCATTGACCAAAATGTCATTATGCAATACCCAACTGCTTAAATACTTATCTGTTTTTTAAGGTATTGAAATATTTTAAAGATCACTGTGGCTAATGCATAGAGACTGAATCAGATGATGATTATGCTCATTATGAAGCAATTGTATCTCAACCTCAAGGCCTCCCTTCTAGATTCTGCTTTGTGATTCTGCTGGGGGAAGCACCCTTAAGAAGTGCATTTCTCGGGGCTGGGGTTGTGACCTAGCATGTGTGAGGCCCTGGGTTCGATCCTCAGCACCACATAAAAATAAATTTTAAAAAATAAAGGTACAATACCTTTGTGTCCAACTACAACTAAAAATAAATATTTTTTTTAAAAGTGCATTTCTTATTCCCCAGCTGCTGCCCCCTCCACATTGGCCTCTGACAATGGGAATACCACTGAGGAGCCAAGGCTAGAATATTGTGGGAAGGGCACAGATGGACTTACTCATGTTTGTTTTCCACATGTCAGCAGAGCCCAGAAACAGACCTACAACCCAGGCAGGAAGCAGGGGTTGATTCCAGGTCTTTGGGGAAATTGGACAGGTGTTGTGCATCCCCAGAACCCACTGGGCAGTGCCCCTCCTCAGAGGTGTGAATCCCAGGTAGCCTGTGTTCCTGGCCCTTTCTTTCCATCTTCTCAGCCAGATGCAATGGTGGGTCAAGTCCCCAAATTATATCACTCTCATCCACTTTCTGTCTCCTTTGTCCACTTTTTTAATGGCCCTCATGATTTGACAGAACCTGCTCAGATAATCCAGGATAATATCTCTAGTTTAAAGTTGAGTGATTAGTCATCTTAATTCTCCCTTGTCATATAAACTAAAGCCATTGTGGATCCCAGGAATTAGGACATGGATATCTCTGGGGAGTCTATTATTATCTGTCACAGTTCATCTTTTGTCATTGGAAAGATACATGTCTATTCCAACACAAAATATATCTATCCCATTCAAAGTCCCCCAAAGATCTCAACCAATTACAGAATCAAATGAAAGTACAAAACCTCATCTGCTCAAAAGAAGCAAATGCCATCATCTACATCATCTAAACCAAATGCGGAGAAGGAATTATGTATAATTCACTCTGAAACACAATTTCTCTCCATTTGTGAATCTACAAAATTTAAGAAATGAGCTATCTTCTTCCAAAATAAAAGAGTGGGGCAAGTATAAGTATAAGAGTTATGGACATTATGATTCAAAAAGAGACAATAAAAGGAAAAAAGGAAATTGCCAACCCGAAGCAATTACACTTCCCCAAGAAAATTCTAAATGTTTTCAAAGCCTCGAAATAATTCTTTATGGCTCAAGACTTTGCTTCTGAGTCTCCTTCCTTTTTCATGAAAAGTAGTATGTATTTACAGGTAAATAGTTTTATCAGCTTGTTTCTTACTTGTAGAATGTGGAGAACTGACAACCTTCTTTCATTCTGACCTCAATCTCTTTCAATCCACACTAGTAGTGTTCCTGCTGATATATCATTCTCAAGAGCATTGTGGGTCTCCCAAGTATGTCATAGGTATTCACTCCATTAAATAAGAGATTTTCCCATGGATCTTCCTAGATTATCTGATCTGGTTTGGGATTCTGCCAAGATGGAGGAGGGGATCTATCAGGTATATGCTCAATCTTACTAGCCAAGTGCAGTGGCACATGACTATAATCCCAGTAACATGGGAAGTTGAAGGAGGTAGATCCCAAGTTCAAGGCTACCACGAACAATTTAATGAGACCCTATTTAGAAACAAAATAAAAAGAGTTGGGGATATAATGCAGTTGGTACAGTGCCCCTGTGTTCAATTCCCATGATACGGTTTGGATATGAGGTATCCCCCAAAAGCTCATGTGTGAGACAATGCAAGAAAGTTCAGAGGATATGTGATTGGATTGTAAGACTTTTAATCCAATCAGTTATTTAATCTCCTGATAGGGATTAACTGAGTGGTAACTGAAATGGTAGAGTGTGGCTGGAGGAGGTGGGAATTGGGACATGGCTTTGGGTATATATTTGTATCTGGCAAGATACATCTTGACTCCAGTCTGGGTCTCTGCTTTCTGACCACAATGTGAGGTACTTCCCTCTGCCACACTCTTCCACCATGATGTCCTGCCTCATCTTGAGCCCCAAGGAATGGAGCCACCCTTCTATGAACTAAGACCTCTGAAACCACGAGTCCTCAAATTTTTCTTCCTCTATAATCGTGCTGATCAGGTCTTTTAGTCACAGCAGCAAAAACGCTGACTAAAACACCCCAATATCACATAACCGAAAACAGAAAATCAATATTACTAAAGAGAATTTTTTGTAAATAACTACTCTGACTTTTAATCCTATGAAGTACTAGCAAAAGTTTGCTCAGCCATACTCTCAACTCTTTTTCAAGAGCATGCTGATAGTAAATCTCATGGTTTGCAATCTACGTAGGCTGAGAAGTCCCCAAACCAGAACTTTCATTCTGACCTGTATCTCCTTCAGTCCACACTGGACTATATCTCCTTCAGTCATGAACTATAATCATTTTTGCTTCACAGTTCTTTCTTCAATTCATCTCTTTTCTCTCAACATTTATGGGCAAAGTCAGCATAAAGCCTACTCTGAATCCATCCTAAAAATCATAAAACAGCCCTCAAAAGATTCAATTGATTACAGGCAACTATGTCCCAAAAGATCTAACACCATTTTAAGGCTAAAAGAAAGTCCAACACCTAAGAATTTTAAATTCACAATGTCTACCATGCAGTCAAAAATTACCAACACTCATGCAAAGAAAAAAATATGACCTATAATCAGGAGAAAATTAAACATTGATATATCAGTAATAATGGATGACAGACAAGGAGATTTAAACTATGTTTTATATGTGCAAGAAATAGAGGAAAGTATTACATATTGAGGAGGCAAATAAAAGAATTAAATTGAAATTTTAGATGTAATAATGTAGTGTTTAAAATGAAAAATATACTGGATGAATTACAAAAATTGGCAATGACTAATAAAGTTGAAAACAGGATAGATCCAAAATGAGATGTAAAATTTTAAAAAAGGTACAGAGGATCAATAATCTATGAGCTCATATGTGTGCAATTAGATTCAAAGAAAAAAGGAGGAAGAAGATGGAAAAGTATTTAAGAATTTTCAAGAATTTTTAGCAAAACATTCTTCAAAAATGAAGTCAAAATGTAAACTCCTGAAGCTTAGTTAGTGAATTCTACCAAACAATTCAAGACTGAATAATGTCAATATTGCACAATCTAGGAAAAGTGAGGAGAAGGGAGCACTTCCTGGCTTGGCTTATGAAGCTATTGTTAATCTTAAGACCAAAACCAAACAAAATGATTACCCCTTCCTCCCAAAGGATGCAGTATACTTACTGAACATAGATTTTAAAAAATCCCTCTCAAAATAATAGTTAATCAAATCAACCAAAACATATATAATAATAATAATAATCTTAATTCCATATTAATAAGTCAAGTGAATTTAGTCCAATAATATAGAGTTGGTTCAACATTCAATGAACTAAAATCAAAAAGCCATATGATTATCTAAGTAGATGCAGAAGTGATATCTAACAATATTCAATGCCTCGTCAAGATTTTAACAAAACAAGAAAACTCTCCATAATCCAGGAATAGAAGGAATTTTTCTTGATCTAATGAAGGGCATCTACCAAAAACCAATCAACAATAAAACTCTTCCTGAAATACAGAGAACAAGGCAAGATGTCCTTTCTCATATCTTCTATTCATCATGGTGCATAAATCAAGAAAGGAGATAAAATATATAAAGATTATAGAGTAATAATAAGACTGCTTTTATTTTAAAGCAATATGAATATTTATATAGAAAATTCTTATATGTCTATTTTTAAAAGTACCAGAATTCATAAATGTAATGTCACAGGATACTAAGTCATTACAAAAAGGTCTATGATAATTTTATATATTATGAATAAACAATTTGAAATTACAGTTAAAGCATAATAGTTAAAATCACATTCAAAGCATAAAATTCTAGGAATAGATTTAACAAAATAGGTACAAGACTTACACAATAAAAAATTGTAAAATGTATCTTAGAGAAATATAAAAAGATTTAAATAATTTAAACAAAGACATATACCATGTTTCTAAGCTGAAACACCCACCCAATATTGCTAAGGTGCCAATTCTCTTCAGACTCATCCACAGATTTGATACAATTACCATTAAAATCCCAGCAAGCCTTTTTTTTTGCAGAAATTGACAAGTTCTTTTTAAATATATATATGACATGCCAAAAACAATTAGATTAACTAGAACACTTAGCAAAAAAAACAAGTTGGAAGAATTACATTTTGTAATTTCAAGATTTATTATAAAGCGACAGTAACAAGTCAATATGGCATTCAGATAAAAAAGCTGGATTTTTTATCTTACAGCATACACAAAAAACAACTCAAATTGGATTAAGGGTCTAAACATAAGATTTGAAACTAAAATTCCTTGAAGAAAATATAGGGGAAAAAGCAACTTGGTACCTGCCTTGGAATTTGTATTTTGGATATCATACCAAAAGCTAAGGCATCAAAAGTAAAAATACATAGTACAACATCAACTAAAAAGCTTTGCCACAGCAAAGCAAACAGTCAACAAAAGGTCATCTATGGATTGGGAGAAAATATTTGCACACTACATATATGTGATGAAGGGCTAATATCCAACATTTATAAGGAAACTCACACAACTCAATAGCAAAATAGTATTTTTTAAAAAATAATGAAAATGGGCAAAGGGTTTGAACAGACATTTTTCCAAAGTAGATACAAAAATGGTCAGCAGGTATCTGAAAAGGTGCTCACCATCATTAATCATCAGGGAAATGCAAATCAAAAGCACAATGAGATATGACTTTGCACCTGTGAGAATGGCTATTAACAAAAGAAAGGCAAAAAGAAAAGGAAGGGAAAGAGCAAGAAAAAGATACAGGGAGGGAGGGGGGAGAAAGAAAAATGACAAGAGTTGGTGAGAATGTGGAGAGAAGAGAGCTCTCCTGCACTGTTAGTGAGATTGTAAATTGGCACAGTCATTATGGAAAGCAGTACGGAGGTTGCTCTAAAAATAGAACAACCATATGACCCAGCAATTCCTCTGCAGAGTGTATGTATATATATCCAAGGGGAAAGAAATCAGAATCATTTTGAATAACCAAGGTACAGAAACAACCTAAGTACTCCTTGACAGATGAACAGATAAAGAAATTGAGCTATCTACACACAAGAGAATATTATTCAGCTTCACAAAGAAGGAAATGCTGCCACTTGCAACCTTATGCTGTGTATAGTAAGCCAGATAAAGAAAGATAAACACTATATCTCACATACATAAAAATAATTTAAGTTGAATGAAGTAGAACTGTGGTTACCAAGAGCAGAGGAGAATGAAGAGATAGAGGACAATGGGTACAAAGTCACAATTATGCAGGATGAATAAATCTAGAGATCTAATGTGCAGTATGGGGACTGTAAGTTAACAATACCATATTGTATACTGAAAACTTGCTAAGAGAGATTCTAGGTGCTCTTGAGACACACAGAAATAGTTAACTATTCAAAGTTATAGATATGCAAATTTGTTTGACAGTAGTAATCATTTCACTATATATATATATACAATATCAAAACATTGTGTTATACATCTTAAATGTATATTATTAAAATGTGGCATTTTAAAAAAGATAAATATCTTAATTAAAAATTAGCTAAAAATTTGACCAGATATCTCACAAAGATATGTGAATGACCAAGATACATGTGAGAAAACATCCAATATAATTAGTTCTTGGAAACAGAAAAAAATGCAATGAAATGCTACTATATATCCTCTAAATGGCTAAAGTTTTTTAAAAAAACTAGCAACAATGTTTTAATAAATTGAAGAAACCAGGACTCTTATACATTATTGGTGAAAGTGCAAAGAGAATACAAAATAAAATGATACACCTGTATAACAAATAAGTCATCAAAATTATTATTTTAGAAAAGAAATTCATGTTTAAAAGAATAAAAGCTCCCTTTTTCCCCAAGTCAATTTTCCATCAAAATATTCAGATATAAATTACATTCATGAAAATAACAAAACTAATCAACAAAAGGGATCATTTTAATCAAATGTGGTATCCATCAAAACTGACAAATACCTATTACAAATAATATTACAGGAAGTACATGATTGCATAGAAAACTCACAATCATTTTAAGCAAAAATTTCAGCTTGTTAAATAGGTGGGGCAGTCTGATCTGCCCCTCACTTAGAAAAAGTATGTTTTCCTGTGAGTGTCCATACAGAAAAAGAGAGTGAATTTATACCATAATGTTCTCTATTCCTGGGTAGTATGATTATATATGATTTTAATTTTATTTCCTCACATGTCTGGCATTTTTGAAATTTTCAATGATGAATATATACTGAGGGGGGATAATCACCTTCAAAAAGGAAACCGAAAGCCATCATGCTCCTGAGAGACCTGGGCTAATAATACACAAAAGTGTTGGGTAGCAATACTTATGATTGCCTGTTCCCTCTGTTCCTCTTTATTCTATCTCAGTTTCTTCATACTTAAAATGAAAATACCTATGACACTTGCCTATGTCACAGTATTGTTGCAGAGATGCCACAAATATGTATCATCTGCAAAAGCAAAGTTTTAAAAGCATCCAGCAGCACAATGCTATGCAGTCAGATTTCTGTTTTCTTTTCCCTTTCCCCATTTTTTAGACTTGTATTGTTTCTGTGCTCAGCAGAGGCAACTTCTGCTGTGTCATTTCCTCCTCTCTTGGCTGGTCCTTTGCCCTTACTATTGAATTAAAACAGAAAGTTTAGAGGAAAGTGCATCTTTCTAAATTAATTCTGCCAGTAAATATAGGTAATATATTCCTGGGCCTATGTAAGTTGAAACTGCAAGCAGTTAGGGCTGGTCTCCTTCAGAAACAACAGTAAGCCATCTCAGGGAGCCAAGGCCAAAGGAAGATTATCAGTCAGAAGCAGAAAAGGGATAATGTTAATGTAGTACATTGGCTGGATGAGGAAGACACAGATTCTTTCTTCCTAACCAGAGCATTCCTAACACCTAACACCTGACTTTCATTCTCAAGACAGAAGCATTGGAAAGCAATATATTGATTGCCTTTTATTAGAAAAAAAAAAGAGAGAATAAGTACATTTGTTACTCAGTCTTCAGTGGAAAGCATATAATCTTTGAAATTATGGGTTCAAATTCCATTTTTTAACAGTGTGCTCTTGGGCTCTAGGTTGGATCCCCAGCACCACAATGGAAGGAAGGAAGGAAGGAAGGAAGGAAGGAAGGAAGGAAGGAAGGAAGGAAGGAAGGAGGAAGGGAGGGGAAAGAAGAAGGAAGGAGAAAGAAATAAAGAAAGGAAGGGAGGGAGGAAGAAGGAGAGAGAGAGAAACAAACACAGGCATATGAAGTATTTTGCTATTTTTGTTATCTAAATCTCCAAATTATCCTGGAGGTTCATAAGACCCCGGACTTTTCCTTTTTTATCTCCCTGGTATCCCTACTGCCTAGAATGGCACCCAGCATATAACAGACCCTCAACAAATAATAGTGAATAAATAAATGAAAAAGTTTCAAAATAAGAACAAGCTTGTGCTTACACCTAAAACACTTTTTATCAAGAAGCTTAAAAGAAGAAAATTTGTTCGTTAGCACTTGCAGTTGCAGTTTTCTATATCAAAGACATTTCCTTCCTATCCTCTTCCCAGCTGAATGAGAATTCTAAAAGGACAGGTAACCCATAACCGCTGGTGGTTTTTTGTTTTGTTGTGTTGTTTTGTGTGGTTGTTTTGCTCATTGCAGCCTCAACACCCAACATGTCCCTTGAAATGATTGAGCACCTAAGAACTGATTATCAAATAAATAAAAAGACTTTTTAAAGAGACTTTATTTTGTCCATTGGTATTTTCTGTTTTCCAAATCATGTCAAGTTATCAATTTTATATGAAAATTACGTGTCTGAATTATGTTGGCACATGTGGAAACAGTGCAAGTGGGCTCTTCTTGAACAATCTGTCCTTGTTCACATTTCTCTGTCCCTGCTGCCCCCAATGCCTGGTCCATCACTATATCCTGGTCAACATTAGGCCTTTCTTTCTGACTGGTTTTGAGATCTCTTTACCTTTTTTTTTTTTTTTTTTTTTTTTTTGGTAACCTACTTTTTTATTTCCCTATAAGTTTCTTATAAACATCTTCTTAACTCAGCTCCAAGATGCTCCATTATATTTCTAAACTTTCCATTTTCCCTGTTTTCCTTAGCAATTTCCTGGGTAGACCAGCTCCAAGCTCCTTCCCCTTGTCTGTTTCAGTCCCATGACAAGTTGCCCTAGCTGCCATGTTTATGCTTAATATCCACCAAAGAAAAGCTTATAACTCCTCAGGCCCTCACTAGCAATTCAGTCCAATTGTCTTATAAATTACCATAGACATGGGACAAATCTCAATGGTAAAAGTGAGTTGCCCAAGGTGGATTCACAGATAAATTCCTGTTTCCTGACTTCATTGCATTTTGTCCCCTTGAATTTCAAGACAGCACCTAGTTAGATGTGGAGGAGAAAAGTGAAATTTCTTTTTTACTTCAAGGTCGAAGTATTTATAAAACTTTCTCTCCTGCTGTCCTTCTGGGAACTCTGCAGTCTGAAAAATGTCAAAATGATTCACATCAATTGCCAAGCAGCATGACAGAGATTAGACTGAATTTAAAGACCAATCTGGTGAATCTGAGATTCGCAGGCACCTTGATAGGAAAAAAAAAAAAATCATGAAAAGAAAATCCTGAGTGTGCCTGACAATCATAGATAAAATTTCCCAGTGACTGCATATCTCCCGATGTGATATCTATCAAGAGAGGTTAATAAATGAGCTTTGGGGGGAAAAATAGATATCTGCTTCTAGGTGAATCAAAAGACACAATGAAGACCCCAAAACAGGATTAATCACCAGAGTACAATCTCTGGAGAAAAAAAACATCTGCAGTACTTCTATAGAAAAAGCTGGGGGAAACTTTTTCCGTGTATGCCTAGTTATAGTCACCAATGGCCACATTGGCAGCAATGTGACATGGATGTTTCAGAAGCACTTGGGCATCAAAGTAGCTACTTCGCATGACATAAAAAATCCTACAGAAACTTTTTAAATTGGAGCAACATACTCCCTAGAATCTTTCAACAATGTCTTCATGGGACTTTTTTCTGTGCATGTTGAGTGTGTGGGTGTCCATATGTCACGTGTAGGGGCGTGGGTATGTACAAGTGTAGAGCATATCAGAATTATTTGTTTCTATTTCTACTTTGATATATTGTCATTGGGAAAAGGGAGTACATGGTAAATGACTCCAGGTTGTTTGGCATAAAACGGATGATCAGTATGTATTTGTTGCATGGAACTGAAATGATTTGATCTCTCTGGGTGCTATGGTTTGGATAAGTGTCTCAACATCGTGCATGTGTTAAAATTTGTTCCCTAGTCCATGGTGCTATGAGATAATAGAATCTTTAAGAGCTGGAGCTTAGTGGGAGCTTCTCTAGTTATCTGGGACATTCCTTTGAAGGGGATATTGGAACAAAATATTAGCATCCCAGCCATGATGTGAACAGTTTGCTCTTCAATGCATTCCTGTCATTATGTAAGTACCACCTCACCACAGACCCAAAAGCAATAAGACTAAACCTTCAAAACCAAATCAAAATTAACCTTTTTTTGTTTATAAGTTGATTATTTCAGATATTTAGTTAAAGTAAAAGAAACCTGACTTAACACACTGGGCATGGCTCTTCCCTCTGTTAGATGCATATCTCTAACTACAGAAAGATAGCCTCTTCCCTCTGTTAGATGCATATCTCTAACTACAGAAAGATAGCTCTGCCATATATGTTAAGATTCAACTTTGGATTGTTTTGATAAGCAAAAGTTTTCAGAGCATACATTTTTTTTCCATTGAATATAATAACAATGTAACAAAGCATTAAGAAAGTTATAGAATGTAAAAGAATATATAGGTCGGCTATACAGATCTTAGGTATTTTTATTCTTCCCCCAACTCCACTTCCAAATGGCTTTGCGGTCAAGGTCTAACTCTTGCTTATGAGTTTTCCAATTCAATCAGATATTGAAGTACCCTAGGCATTCAGGAAGTCAGACTGAATACTTTGTATATCATTTTTGTACCTCCTGAAGTGAAGGTACAAAAATGATATACAAAGTATTCAGTCTGACTTCCTCTGCAGAGTGATTGTTCATCTTCTGTTCACAAAAGGGCTTCTGGAAATGATACAGAAATTCACAGCATCCCTCTGAGACCAGTCAGCACCAGGACTGGACACCAGTGTGGGCAGACACCCTGGGATCCAATCCACATGCCAAATGTGGTTTCTTTCTGACAGCATGCAGCTGCAACTGTCTTCAAACCACATCTCCAGGGAGGTCTTCTGGGTGTTCTCTGATGCCTGTCAGATATTTGAAGCTCAATAAACAGCTTTCTTATAATTGAAGTTAATTTGGAGACTCTTGTTCACACTCTCAGAAAACAGCTCCCTGCCTTCTCGCCTTGGCTGTCTCTATGTTGGCCAGATGTCCCTGCTGGCTGATGCTGAAGCTCCGCTTTGTCTTCCTTGGATTCATCCCCCAAACATTCCTCACTCCAGGACCTTCTGCTCTCAGCCCCAGGGGGTGAATACTAACCAGGCTAAAGACAACCCAATCTAAAGGAGCTCACCACAAACCCAGGAAAGCAGAACACAGATGGCAATGCCACCCAAAATTTGAATTTTGCTTCTGTTCTTCCAGTGTTATCCTACTTATTACAGTAATGCCACCACTAAGAAACAAGATAAGTTCTATGATACTTGACTGCAAGACCTCTGTGACCCAGTACAGGTTGCTTCCCTAATCCAAAATTCAAAAACTTTCTAAATACCAATGTGACACCACAAGTAGAAAATTCCATGCCTGAGCTCATGTGATAGGTCACAGTCAAAAGGCAAGTGCTCTAACAGTACTATATAAAGTTACCTGAAGGCCATGTGTAGAAGGCACATGTGAAACACAAAGAATTTTGTGTTTAGACTTTGGATCTCATTCCTAATATATTTTGTCATATACATGCAAATATTCCAAAATTCAAAGAAGTACAAAGTTCAAAACACTTCTGGTCCCAAGCATTTCCAATAAAGAATAGTTAATCTATAACAGCATTAGAAATGAAATGGAGGCCAGGACATGCTCTTGCTCACCAGGCTTATTATGGGGGAGTTACGGTCCTACTGGAGCCTAGAAAGGAAAGCTATCCTCACCCCAGAGCAGGACAGTCAGTCTGAGAGCCCAGCAATAACCATGATAGAAGGTGACAGTTTGTGTCTTGGGCTCATCATAATAAAATTCAATGGTAATCATAAGTGGAGCTTGGTCCTAGTAAGAGGAGCAAATGGTAATAGCCATTACAGTTTGAGTATCCCTTATCTGAAATACTTAGAGCCAGAAACATTTCAGATTTGAGGCTTTTCTCAAATATACTTGGCTGGGGATGACAGCCAAGTATAAACACAAAATTCATTTGTTTCATATACATGTTATACATTTTATGCACATAGTCTAAAGATAAGTTTATAGAATATTTTTAATAATCTTGTTCATGAAACAAAGTTTCATGTTGCGCAATTTTTCAACTGCATTATCATATTGGTGCTCAAAAAGCTTCAGATTTGGAGCATTTCAGATTTCAAACTTTCAGATTACCCATGTAATCTGTAAGTAGCACAAACACAAGCTAACCTGGGCAATGTTAGGCATTTTCTCATTAAAATTTCTCCCCCACTGTCAACCACCCCCCCAATTTTATACAATATGTATCCCCACCTTAAAGCAAATAAACCCCAAAATCCTTGTTGGATAGGTAACTGAATTGTAGCACATGTTTATAAGTGGCAGAAATGGGATCTGATCCCAGGAAGTTGAATAGTTGAATTCCAGAGGTCCTGGAGATTTTGCTTTATTTATTTGTTTGTTCATTTTTTGTTGTTGTTGTTTATTAGGTAAGGATGGCGGTCAAGATGAAAGAAAGAATAGGACAGATAGCTATAGGTTCAAGAGATGGATCTGTGGCCTATCTTTGTCACTTTGTTCTTTAATAAGCCATTTAAACACCATTGGTAGCTAGCTGCTTATTTAATAGGACTTCTTTGGTATGAACATGAACATATTTTTAATCGCAGGGTGTTTGAAATAATGGCTGTGGCTTATTGTTTTTGTTTTTCCTAAATGCAGATGATAGTAGCAGCCAGTTTCTAAGGTGAAGCCAAAAGCCTTGGAGAACCAAGAATAGAGAAGCACTTTTACTTTTGCTGTGTATGGACTCTGGAAACATATATTTTCCTACTTGTATGTAAGTTTCAAAGAGACCTCAAGTAATGTATTATACTTTCAAATTAAATAGAAGCATTAGGCTTTATAAAAATAAGGAATAAATTGGCCTTAGATGGAAATAATTCCAAATACTGTAGAGATATAAAAGAACCAAGTATTTACTACAATTATCATCTATTCTGAGGTTGAATGTACGTGCTTTTTTTTAAGCCAGGAAGAAAGTACCTGCTAATGCTCAGGGTTATGTAGAGCAGGGATGGCTACTGGCTCTCCTGGGCCTACTCATCTCCTGCCTCACAAACCTTAGATGGGTCCAGGTGGCTCTGCTCAAGATGCTGGGGACAGGTTCTGGTCCTCTTGTCTGCTTTCTAGAAGTAGAATTACTAATCTTCCACAGAGGGTGTTCAGTCTTAAGCTAGAAGTTAGGATCAACAGTAGTTAATTCTTGAAGTTCTTAAATTGGCTCTTTACACATACTGGCACCATTTGACATTAACAATATATATTGTTATGACATTCCGTGTGTGTGTGTGTATGTGTGGTGGGGGGGGCGGATTTAACTATATGCAAAGCATGTTTTTAATAAATTTATTTAATTTCTACTCAGGATCACTAAATAACTCAGTAATCCTAGGTGAGATGGATCTATATGGCCAACCTGTAGTGACAATCGCCATTTGGTTGCCACTTTATATTATTATCATGAGCATAAGACACAACCTAAGAGTCAAACATTTTTCTGCCTTAAAGCAACCTTCCCTTAATTAGTACTTGAAGCAGAGAAAGGCCCCACTTCAGG
The DNA here is from genome assembly GCF_001458135.2 of Marmota marmota marmota. NCBI lineage: Eukaryota > Metazoa > Chordata > Mammalia > Rodentia > Sciuridae > Marmota > Marmota marmota. Next base: position 9,306,456 of record NW_025999943.1, read on the forward strand.
GACTCTCTGAGGTCCCCACAGAGGACACATGGGCACCAGCTCTCACAGCCCAGCAGGTTGGTGGTCTTTGGAACATAACTGAGGATGTACTACATATGTTTTGTTCTATCTTGAACACACAAGTTTATGGAGCATTGTGTCCTGGACAAAAACACAGAGCTATAGCATAAAAAGCCAACAAAAATGGCAGATGCTCTTTCTCCTGGGTTCCTGTCACAGTGACCAGAGCATCCGGCATCACAGCAGCAATAGAGAGCATCAAACCTGGAGCCCGTCACAGCTCACCTGCAGTAACAAGCCCACTGCCTGTTTTCACATCAGACTATTGCCAGCCTCCTGCAGAGGCTCTGAAGCTCATGCCAAGACCCATGAACTACACTGATGCTGCTGAAGAACCCAAGTGTATGCTTCGGAAAGCCCTGAGAGACACAGGGATACAGAGGGAAAGAACAACATCAGTTAATGAACAGCTCTGTGAGTGCAGGAGCTGAGCACCTCCATCAGGAGGAACAGTGGCCAGGCCAGGATGGGTCTCTTCAGAGCTGTTTCCTAGAAAGCTAGTCAGGTGTCTGATAATGGGACACGACCAAGAGGCAGTAAGTATAATACCTGGCCTCTTAAGCCTTGTTCCACAGCTAGCACACAAGCCATTTCTGTCTCCGTGTTTTGGAGCAAATTTTAGTTTACTCATGAATGGAATTGGAGCAAAAAAAAAATGCCTATGTCAGGGACAAAATGCTCCAGACAATGAGGGAAGTGATCTGATTGAGGCTGTTGCAGTAAGAAAAATGTTTCTGGGTGAGAAACTTGGGGATTTATAAACGAAAGTAAGTAAGAAAATAATTGAGAGTCTTCCAGGAGTCATAAAGACCAGATGGGGGTGAGTCTTCTGAGAACAGGAAAATGGTCTTCTGTGCCTAGCCAATCACAAAAACAGAGGGAGGTTTCTTAACCAAGGCTGCTTTTCCCAGAGCACAGGGCTCAGGTGAGCTTGACACTGTCACCTACTTACAGGGCATTTTTTTCAAAACTTAAATTACATTTATATTAATTGTTTGTTTGCTTAAAGCTTTTGTGATAGTGTGTGTATATATGTATATGTATATTTTCATAATCCATGCATCCATTGATGGAAACTTAGGGTGTTTCTATTTCTTGTCTATTGTGAAAAGTGTTGCAATAAACCTGACAGTGCCATTTTCTCTTTAACATATTGATTTAATTTCCTTTGCACATAGAGTCAATAGTGAATTTCTGGATCATATGGTAGTTCTGTTTTTAATTTTTGGCTTTTCATTTATTAATCAACAAAAATTATATGTATTTATGGTGTACTACATCATGATGTTTTAAAATATGGATATGTTGTGGGATGACTGAATGGGGCTAATTCATATATGCTCTACCTCATGTACCTTTTTTGGGGTTGTGAAAACACCCCAAAATTTTCAAGTATATAAACTATAGCCAATGTGCAATGGATCTCAAAAACATACCTGGTCCTTAAGAGCACTGAAATCCACAACCCATGTGAGGTGGCAAGTGCAAAGTACACACCCCAAGCCACAACTGACTGTCCCAGAGCCTGCTCCAGTCCCAGGGGCAGTCAACACCCAATTAGCTAGTTAACAATCTCCTTAGAGGAGTCTCTGGTCACCCAGCACTCAATAAGCCACAGGCCCAATCAGAGTCTTCCTTTCTCAGGAATTTGAATTGAAAATGGCCTGGGATGCAGAAGAAAAGAACAACATCAGTATATGCACAGCTCTGTGGGTGCAAGAGCTGAGCCTCTCAGTCATGATAAAGAGTGTCCAGGCCAGTGAGCCCAGAAACTGAAAAGTAATGTAGACAAAGACCATGAGATGGCAAGAGGAAGCCCTTGGTAAGCAGAAAGGAGACTGAAGAAGAAACTGAGGCAAGAAACAATTGAGGCTGGAGAGACACAGACAAGAGACTTCAGAGAAAACTGTGTGTGGCAGTGCGCTAATCAGAAAAAATGGCAGTGCACCTGCAGCAAAACGGAAAAAAAAAAAAAAGGCAAAAAGAAACATGCACTGTGGGGTATCTGATATTGGCATTAATATCCCAAGACATATTCCTAATAGTTGCCCCTTCCCCTGAAAAATCTAACTTGAAGGTTTAACATGGTTTATATAACTCTATTATTATTCATAATATCAATGTTTTGGAAATTTTAGAATGTACACATAAGAAAAAAAAAATTTAATTACCTCTGTAGTTCCAATAGTCAGAGAGACCAATAGTCTACTTTTGGTAAGCATATTCTCCAGGTTTACCTTGGTGTACTTAATCTAACATATATTTTATCCCTCTTTTATCAGAGGCTTTAGAAATAAGATGAACCCATGGTAAAACAATCAAAAGGTAGTAAGCTGTTCATAATACAAATTTAATCTGTTTTAAAAGACCCATGTATTTATACTTTAGGGACTTACCTAAGCTTTAAATATTTTGGTATTGAAATGTCATTTGCTTAATGGAAGATGCAGTCATTACAGGTTGGTGAAGGGGGCTATTTTTTATCTGATTCAGTTTGATTTTTTTTAGTTTTTGTTTCTTTTTATATTTCTAGTGTTCTTAGGTTTAAAGCAAATTCAATATTGACAAACATATCAGCACCTCTAATGTTCTAGGAAATTTTACTGCTATATGAAAGTCTAAAATATGAAGGAAAAAAACTACTAGCCTCATCTTTAGGGAAATCAAGGCTCCCAGGGGGAGCTTTCCATAACAGTGTGACAATTAGGAGGAAGCTCTGAATTCCCACCCTTAATGAGACCCACTCCCATTCAAACTGGCTTTCTCTCAGAAGCAGGGACTTAGGCTATAACTGCAAAGATTTGGGGGAGGAGCAAAGACAAAAATCTAAACTATCATGATTTTATTTATTAGGTGTTGCTATATATCACCATCTATGAGTACCTCATGACACTTCATTGGTAAAGGGACTTTTTGCACTTCAGGGAAAGAAGGCACATTTCCCAGGGATAAATTACAGCCAGGATTCCACCTAGGATTTTTTTTTTTTTTTTTTTTTTTTTTTTAGAAAAGCAAACTCAAACTATCCCAGGCCTTCTTATCTCCAAAGTTTACAAATGAAAAAAGAAGGGAAAATCACTGAACCCACATACCAAGAGGCAGTGACATCCAGTCATTTGAGAGATGGGGGAGGGAGACAGCACCAGGATGATTGGCCCAGTTTTTTTCCTCAAGAAAGAAACAAGAGTCACCCAAAGAGCTGCAGAAGGTAAATGCCACATCCATGGGCCATCATCAATCTTTTTGAAAGCCTTTCTGAGCTTTAAAAGCCCATGATTTTTCAATTAGCCATTAAGATCACTGCTGCCATCTACTATAAGGTCTTCCCCTGGAGACATTTGTAATAGATGAGAAAGGAACCTGGAGATGAAAGGAGGCCTGGATGGGGAGTCAGGAACTGCAGCTATCAAAGGGTTAACAAGAGTTCTAACAAATTACCCACCAGGAAGTGTGATGGCCTCAGGGGTGACCTGCCCTGCCCGCTGGAAGGCTGCCAGCCCCCAGTTCCAGCAGTGGAGTGTATCATAACTATTTAACCCAGCCACTGATCAGGGTACCTGCCAACCACAACTTTTTACATAAGTGGCACAAGCAATTCCAAAAATTACTTTTTAAAAATTCTGCTTTCGTTTTTCCTCCATCCAACCAAACATAAGCTTGAATTCAAGTCCCCTCTTTTAACTATTCTGAGCTTCAGTTTTTCACACCTCTAAAATACAAAATAAAATGCTTGTCCTACCAACCTGGCTCAGATGCAGTCCTGTACCTGAAAGAAATGTATCAATCAAGAAATGTCAGTCCTGACCATCACAAACCCAGATAAGAGGAAATCAATAAAATGTTGATCAATAAGACTGGGGACCAGCCAGGAAAGCAGCATCACATACACATACAATAGAAAGCTATTAAACCATAAAAGAGAATGAAATCCTATCATTTGTAGCAACATGGATGGATGGAGGACATTATATAAACTGAAATAAGTCAGGCACAGAAAAACAAATGCTACAGATTCTCACTTATATGTGGAAGCTAAGAAGTTGATCTCAAATAAGTGGAAAATAGAATGTCTTGTGTGTGTGTGTATGTGTGTGGTGTGTGTGCACGCGCGCATGTGTGTTTGTAGCACTACAGGTGATAACAATTAATTGGATATTTCAAAACAGGCAGTAGAGAGGATTTTCAATGTTCCTAGCACAAAGAAATGATAAAAGTCTGAAGTGATGGACATGCCAATTACCCCATAGACATACATGTGTGGGCATGTCATGCAGCAACCCATAAATAAGTAAAAACATGTACCATTGTAATGTGTTATTAAAAATAAAAATACATTTTTTTTTAGAAATAGGTAACTTGGCTTTTGACTTATGACACACAAGTTCTCAACATATGTTCACATCTCAATATGGATTATCTAGATATCCTGTGGAGTACAGTATTAATTCTACGGAAAGCATGGGCAGTATCCTCAGTTTACAATTATCCAATGCCCACTGTGTATCAGGCACCAAATAGTAACACTTGACACCAGATGCCAGCAGCTCTCTCTTCCTTTCTTCAACCACTTGCTTCCAATGCTATTTTCCGCTTCTTATGCCCCTTTCTGAATGTGATGAAAAAAAAAAATCAAATGTTTCAGATCATTTTCAGTTCTTTTTGTCCACCAAACACTTGTGGAAAAGCCTGAGTCAGGAATGGGGGTCTCAGAATGTGGGGACAGCCAGCGTTACCACATGGGTATGGCACAGCCACTGACTGGTACTGGGGCTCATACACCGGCCTTGGGTACTCGACAACAGGAACAAGACTTTTCTGATCCTAATGAGAGAAAGAGGGGCCACACTTGTCTTTCCTTGTCTTAGCTCATCAGTGATGGACCACACAGTAAAGTACCACATACTTAACTGGTTATCACTTACCCGTACTTACTAGAAGCCAGGCACCATGCTTTACGTGTTGTATCCCACATGAATTATTTTACTCCATCTTCACAACAACCCTATGTCTGGATCTTATTATTTCCCCCAATTTACATATAAGGAAAGTAAAGCCCATCTAGGCAAAAGAAATAGCCAAAGTTTTGCTGGCCAGGTCTAGAGCAGTGCTACAGCCTAAGTATGATGGACCCTAAATTACACACCAAAAACTGCTATCCACTACCATTTCTGCAGGCAATTTTAGGAGCTGAAAATAAGAGTGCATTATTGATTTGGGAACAGCACCCCTACCATTCAGCAGCAGTACTGAGCTAACCCTGACATAGAGCTGATACTTGTATCCAGATAGAGGCCCCACCCATCCTGGATGAGAGATCTTGCTATTTCCTCTTTACCATAAATTCTGATTCTGGTTTTAATGATCTTTCAATGATTATTGTTCTCTGGATCTCTCCACAATATTGAATTATCAAGATTCACTTAAAATTAAGTCAGAAAGCCTCAAGAAAAGATTCTTATCTAAGTCTATTTTCTGTCCCTATAACAGAATACCACAGACTGAGTGATTTATAAAGGAAAGAGGTTTATGTAGCTAATGGTTTGGAGGCTAGGAAGCCCAAGAGCATGGTGCCAGTATCTACTTGGCTTCTGGAGTGCCATGTTGCTTCAGAAGAAGAAGTGGGTGTGTACAGAAGACAAAACACAAGGGTCAGCCTTGCTTTATAACTGCTGCCCCCTGGGGAATTAATCCAGTCCTCTCAGGTGAGAACTCACTCACTACCATAAGAATTAAACCAGTCCAAACCAAAGACATTTTCTCTTCTTAAAGACCAAATCACCTCATAAAGCCCCACCCCCTAACACACCACCACAACATATTTTGACATGGGTTTTGGAGGAGAGAAGCTATATTCAAACCATAGTACCTCTATACTGGTCTTTAAAAGCAACCTGTTTACAGTTGTTTCCAACACTAAAATAGAGCCTGTTAGGGAAGAAACTATTGCCCTGAAGGGGTTCAGGACACATCATCCCAAAATATGCCACTCTGCCATGTGAGAAAACAGCTTGGGAGGTCTCTATGTCCTTTCCCTGAAGCAGGCCATAAGAGGTACCCTCCCCTTATCCTGGGGAAAGGAGCATCTTTACCTCTGAAGACACAGGGTCACAGGAAAGAATCTGAATGGACAGGGCTTGCTAACTCCTCCTGTCAGACTCCCTTTGTCTAATCACACTTCTGCATGACTGTCCACTCTTCACCAAATCTGAGCATGAAAATTCACAGCTTTCCATTCCCTTAGGTCTGTAGTTCATTGTGAAGTTTTCCATGTCACATAAAACCAATATTAAATAAATGTGTATGCTTTTCTCTTCCTAAGCTGTCTTTAGTTATAGGTACTTCAGCCATGAATCACACATGGGAGGAAAACATACCACTCTTTCTCCCCTCTTCATCCCCATACCCCACACTCTCCACATGGTTTGTGTCCTGGTTACAGCTCTCTGGCCATTTAAGGACAGGGACGGGGTTCCTTTAGATTCTATAATTGTTGTTGATAGTGAAAGTATAAAAATCTTCTGCCATCAAAAGAATGCTGGTTATAGAGTTAGAAAAGCCAGTTTCAAGTATTGCATCTGTCAATCTTCAGTTAAACTCCTGGGCAATGTCTTAGGCTGTAAGAGTTGTTAACATTGGTGATGATTCCCCCTGGATCCGGTAAGGTAAACACAACATTATCCTCATTTTCACAAATTCAGGGAGAGAAGCTTAACTAAGTTCCTTATTTACCCAAGCTCACACAGTTTATCACTGTCCATGTGGGGACTTGAGTTACCCTCATCCACTGCAGTGCCTGGCACATGTTAGTGTTCCGTCAACTTGTTATGGTGACTCGTGAACTTTGTACCAAGCTGTGGGCATTAGCTTTTCCATCTAAAATGAGAGAAATTATGATACTTATTTGGAGTTTTGTGGAGAATCAATGTGTACCGCATGGAGATTTCTTTGAAACCTGGAAAACCCAAAGTCAACTGTTAAAATGATTATTCATCCCTCCTGTCTCCCTGAGCCTGGGCCTGGGAGAGGCACTGACAGAGAAGACTGATAAGGAGTTTGAAAACTGACAACATGGTGTTCCGAGCTCTAGATCAACCTGACCTTCTCAATTCAGTTTCTTCATTGGCATAGGAGGGAGTTGGAATAAAGTGCCTATAAAACACCCTGCATAGCCACGATTCTTCTCTGAGTAGTGACACCAAGAGCCCTGGTCCCTGACTTTCCATCCTGACGGGCTAGTCAAGTTGGCCTCCTTCCCAAGCACTGATTTGGATTCTTTTAGCTTCTACTTTTTCAGTTGGATCTCATTTAATTGTTGTCATTTCATGCGTTCACCTCGAGGCCCGGGGCACCTTACACACCTTAAACACATCAGGCATAAAGCATACAAAAATAAATTCCATTTCAATCGTTCCACATGGTGAAAAGTCAGCCACTTATAATAGAACCCTGATGTGCCTGCCTAAAACCCTCTGAAGAGCACCTCTTGGGGCACAAAACAAAACAATAGCAAAACAAAAACTGCACCAGTTTCAGCAGTTCCAGAGTTAGGAGAGAAGGAGGGAAAGAAAAAGAAAAGGAGAAGAAAGGAGCTAGAAACAGGCAGAGGGAGAAAGGGAAAAATACATAATGTTCTTTTTCTCCCTAATTCATTATCCTGCTGTGTTAACTTCAAATAATTTTGAGTCCATTTCACCATGAATACTGAGCCAAGTTCTATGTATCTTGTGAAACAATCAGGAAAAAAAAATGGACATGTATTTCAGAACACTTGGAAAACCACAGATTGCTAATGAAGGGATTCTCGGTGCAATTGGCTTTATTTTCTTTGTTTCCACATTTTATGAAAATCTACACTCAATGACATTTAAGGGTAAGTGGCCAGAAAACAGAAATTGAAGGTTTAATATGGAAGCAAAAGCTTGGTTTCTATTTTCCTTCAAATGAAATGAGAATGTAAACAAATCGAGGTAGACTTACTCCCAGTATCACCAAGGATTCCCCTGACTTCATCTATCTATGGGACGGACCTTCATGTGTCTGGTCTCCATTGAAATAACCAATAAAAACACAGCTTGTCTGACCCAAAACTGCTAATCCACACCAATATCCTGAGATGGCTCCATCCACACATCCAGTTCTCCCACCCCATTGGAATCCTGGAAAAAAATACAACAGAACCCGTGCCTGACCCAGAGGAGGAAGGGTGGGGAAATGGGAACAAAGAAGACAAAGCCAGCATTACACACAGTCACAGCCAGTCAGAGAGGGAGTCCCTGCTATGTCTGCACTGCCCTCTGCAGGACAAGGGGGGCCTCTGGTGGGTAGCCCCTCTTCCTCCCTCCTCCCATATTGCATGAAAAGCCGAAACTCCAGGTTTGAAGGTGACATCTCCCAATGTTTGAATGTTGATGTATTTCCCACATTGCACTTGCCATGTGTGAACCTAGAAAAACGTCTGAGATCAAGCTCTTTGTGCTCTTTCTTGAATAGGCTTGCACTCTACAGTTTGCCTTCCCCACCCTCCAGTGCCTTACCATTTGCTTATCAAGTGGCCATGTCGAATCTCAAATGTGGCTCACTTTATTCTCTCATGTATCTACCTGGTTCCTGCAGATACTGGAATTCATAAGCACAGGCTTAGATCTACCTCATACCCTCCCTTAAAAACAGGGAGTCTTATCTCTGGCCAGGTGATGTCCACAGAACCTGGGTCAAACACACAGCTGATAATCACTGTTCTGTCCCCAGAAGGTGGGTCGGCTCACGTCCTGATTGTTTGATGCTTGCACTATGCTGAGAGTTAAATGTCTCCAACATAACGCCTGGAAACAAGTTAATTAGGATGCCTCATTTTGAAGTCTCTGTTTGTTTTCTCTTTATAACCAATGACTCCAAAATGTATAGGCCTTAAAAAGCAAGCACATGTCATCTCCTTGTTTCTGAAGATCCAACAAGTGTTGTTGACCAGACACCTTGCTTGCTGGGATTCCCCAAAGGGCACTTCAATAGCATGATAGATGGCTGCCCCAGAGTATGGGAACCAGAGAAAGTGAGAGTTAGAGAGAAAGATGGAAGTCGCAGTCACTTTAGAAGCGAGTCTCAGAAGTAACATCCCATCACTCTTCTGTATTTTAGCTGTAAAAAGCAAGTCTTTAGGTCTAGCACAAACTCAGGAGGAAAGGATCCCCCAGGGAGGTGGAGGTCATTGGGAGCCATGTTAGAGGGCCTCTACAACTCTTTTTGGCTTTGTAGGAAATAGTAATATACACACCAGTGACGTTGTACACGTGATAAGAACCACGAGTGGGTGATGCACAGTTGTTCATAATACTCTCTTATGCTCTCACAGTGCCCCAGTCTGGATAATAAACTACATGGTAACTCTACTGATAAGACCCCCATTGGTTAATCTTCCTAAGAAGGAGCTGAACTTCTCTTTTCAACAGAGATTTCCGGTGCTGGCTCTCCCAGTTAACCAGCAGCCACTGTCCTGGGCCACAGGGAGCCCCACGCCAGGCACCAATCACCTGCCTTTTCTTATCTTAGTCATACCCATATTTAGTACTATTTAAGCATATTTTTAATTTAAAAAACAAGGCATCATTTGGTTAATGCCTTATAGTTCTCTTTGTCCCCCAAAATAAATTTATGAGATAGAGTACAGATCACAGATTTATAGTTGTGGAACCACAGGTGTTTATATATTTTGTATATCCTGAGACAATTGTATTTATCTTGTATCACGTTTTTTGTCCATAAACAATAGATGGATGGTACCATACAAATCCTTCTGAAAATGTTTCAAATTCCTGAAATTTTTGCACATGAAAAGATGCCATAAAGGCAACTTTTTTCATTCACTGTCTCAATGGGCTCTCAAACTCAGTGGTGGGTCAATTAGCAAATAAACGGGAAAATGATCCTAAGGAAAAAAGTGCTTATCTTATCTGAATCCAGTTACTATTATTTAAGACTCTTTTGTGAGAAAAAAAAAAAAAGAGTCTTTTTTTTTCCATAAACATTTCCTAAGGACAAAAGTATTTCTGAACATATGGACCATGTCTCTGTTTTGGATGTAAAAACTTCTGGCATTTCGCTGACTTCATTTCATTCTGAGTCACTCTCTCATTTGCTATAAACATCAGGGTATTTTGATCAATTAGGAATAACTGAGATACTTTGAGCATAACACTGTATCACTCTGTCTTTCCTAAATGGGTAAGTGATTGCCCAATGTGCTGTCTTCCTAATTATTTTTAAATTTATATTTTCTGTTTATTTAGTTACTGAAACAGATGGTCTGAGTAGAGTTTTTGTTCAACTCCAAATCAAATGCTGCCTAGTCTAACGCTCAAAGTGGATTAAACAAAGACTGGTCCAGCCCAGGCATTCAGAAGTCTTGCACTATGTTGCCTTCAGAGCCCAATCACTTCTGTCCACTCTTAAGAAGACATAACTGAGAACTCATGAGCCATGCATGGGCCATGCTCACACCAGCACCTGTTCAAGTGACAAGTAATCTTTCAAGATTTTGCTCATCTTACCCAGATCTTATGAATCCTGGAATTACATAACTCTATGGTCCTACAAGGTGTACTCAGTCATACATATACTCACACCATACACATGCAGGCATATGCCACACACACACACACACACACACACACACACACAAACACACACATCCCTCACAGACATGCATATACTACACTTTACACAAGTACACACATCCACACATCACATACATACTACATACACACCACACACACTATGCACAAATGCACCACATACATACACACTGTACACATATCTCACACACATGCACACACACACACACACACACACACACCGTAAACACTCCTGTCATTCCACAGGTTTTTGCAGCACTAGCTCCCTCATAACTGATTGTTGAGGTTTCTGCTCAACAATCAGCTCAGAAAAATCCTGATCTTAAAACAATCTTGACCCCCTTCAAACTTTCTTTGAAGTGAGTTCATACTTTCATTTGAACTTAAAAATACTGTTTAAGGTTCTGCAATATGGTAAAAAAGCAGTGACAAAAACTAGCAAAATCTTCTCCAGTGAAACTTAAATTTCTGTAGGAAGAATAGACAATTAGGCAAACAAATAAATAAATAACAACTTCAAATCTGAAAAAGAGCTACAGAAACATGTAAGGCAACTCTAAGAAACAGAAAGTGTGATGGGGTGAAGATTATCTTAAGATCAGGAAGATTATTCTGAGCTGGGTTTTGAGCAGAAACCTGTGTGCCAGGAGGGAGCATGTGATACCAATACCTGGGGAACATAAGATTACAGGTAGAGAGACAGGAGATGCCCAGGACTAAGGAGGTAACCAGCCTTGCCTTTCCATTCTGTGACCAGAACACTTGAGCTTTAAGCGGCTTTGTAGACTGGGGAAACAGGAATGGGATGGAATGTCATGCTGGACCCCAGCGCTTCCAGACTGGGTCTTCTAAAATGGTGTGTGGCAAATGGTTGGAATCTTATGTTCCAAATCAGTTGTCTCTCCATTCTCCTAGGCTTCATTTCAACAGCCTTCTTCTGACTAAGTAGTTTCCTGCACCACAGCCAACTGGCCTCTGCTCTCCCAGCCAAGTCAAATCCATATCCAGCTCTACACAGCACCACAAGAAGCCTAGGGGTGAGGTAGGTGAAAGGTGTCAATTTGCAATGGAGAGACCCTTGTCTTCCAGGGTCTTCCCAAACTACCAGGTCAAGCCTCACTTTTTCAGATTCCTTGAACCTTCTACTAACCAAATTCTACAAATTAGACAGGTTAACTATGCAGGGTTTCTCAACCTAAAAGTTTTTGACATTTTAAACCAACGAATTCTCTGTTATGGAGAGCTGTCCTGTGTGTTCTGGGATGTCACCTAACAAACCTGGCTTTGACATTAAACTCTGCCTGACTTGTGACAATCAAAAATGTCTCTATCCATTGTCAAATGTGCTCTAGAGAGCTCAACCCATCTGGAGATAGACCCCCAAATATCTCCAGATCCTTAGATATTCTTGCAGATTGGTCTATAAAGACCTTCCCTTTGAACTCAGATCTGGAACCACAGAGCCCCATGAATAGAAGCAGTCTGTGATCCCCTACTTTGGGGTAAGAGATGGAATTTCATAAATTAAGCTATCAATCTGTTTTCATCCTGAAATCCAAACTGGTTTCCTAGCTTCCTGCAGATATTACTGATGTTAATTTTTAACAACTCACATATTCTTTCCAAATCTTAGGTATTTTTTTAATCTGCAAAATAAGAATAACACTACCTTCTTCATGCATATCTTAGGGATTAAATAAAAATACTTAGTAAAAAAGTATCTGACTTTACAGACTACATGGCAATTCATCAAAATGGCCAAGTTTCTTCTTTTTTTTTTTAAGCCAAAGTTTGCAAAACTACTTAATGTCAGATCAGAATTAGAAGCCTAGTCTCTTAGTTCTATAGTGCTATGGGTTAGATTGAGATGTACCCCAAAAATTCATGGCCAAGACAATGCAAGAATTTTAAGAGGTGAGATGATTAGATTATGAGAGGTATAATCTAAGCAGTGGATTAATCCACTGATATAGATTAACGAGGTGGCAACTATAGACAGGGAATTTGTAGCTGGAGGAAGTAAGTCATTAGGGATGTATCTTTGGGGTTTATATTTTGTCCCTGATAAGAGAAGTGCTCTCTCTCTCTCTCTCTCTCTCTCTCTCTCTCTCTCTCTCTCTCTTTCTCTTTCTCTCTCTCTCCCTGCTTCCTGGTTGTCATAGCCTGAGTTGCTTTCCTCCACCATACCGTTCTGCTACAACTTGGGCCCAGAGCTATGGAGTCAGCTGACCATGGACTGAATCTCTGAAACTGTGAGCCAAAATAAACTTTTCTGCCTCTATGCTGTTCTTATCAGGTCTTTTGGTCACAGCAACAAAAATCTAACTAACACATATGACGTCTCTCTCAGTATCCTCTGAGACTATTTTTTCCTGAAATACTCTCTGAATGCCCTTAACCATATATGTTGCTTCCCTCATGAAGTATCTTGAAAAGGGGGTCATATATGAATGGGAGAGGGGTGGCATGACTCCTAAAAAAAATAATAACAAATAAATAAATAAAACTATTTTCCAAAGAAATTTCATCAACAAAGAAAACTTTTTAATAGTAAATCTTGGTTCCCTTAACATCCAAATTAAGATTATTCAGAGTTTAAAGACATTTCAAAAAAAAAAAAAGATAAGGAGTAAACTGGAAAGTTAGCACAACCTAGAAATGAGTGCCTTGTTTCTAAAAGGCAAAAACTCCATTGGATCATTGCCTTGACTCTGAAAGCAATGAAGGGGGTAAAGTCCATGAAGACAGAAGATTCTCTCTACAAGTCAGTTTGTTCTGATATACTTGCCAATATTTGGAGAAGTTTTGTGGGAATAAAAGTGTGGTCGAGCTTTTCTACAAAATTCCTTTTACAAAGCTCACTTTTCCCAAATGGTAGGTCTTCTAAGAGCTCATCAACCTAATTCATCAGGTCTTTCCAGCACTTCAGGTTGACTGGCTTAGGATATTGCCCCTAGAAGTGTCAGTAGGTTGAGAATGCCACTCTTCCTTAGGATGATCTCACTTCACTTTCTTTGAATAAGGAAACCTCCCACAACTACTAAAGGAACCATTAGTGGCAATAAATACCAGTTGAAGGATTCAGAACTAAGGATCAGCCTTTGATATTTTTGACACTTACCTGCTGTCACCAAGTAACCAAGCCAGGATGCTGGCTCCCCATACCAGGTTTCCTTTGTTCAAATGCAGATATTCTGCTGAGCTTCTTGTCCTGCCATATGCTCTCCTTTGTCTGGGAGAATGACCAACCGCAGACTGCAAGAAGACAAACTCTGCAGTAGTTTTATTTTTCCCCTTGAGCCAAATGGCACCCTTTGTTACTGTGTGGCAGCACTTAAACAAGAACTTTTTTTTTTTAATGATGTCACCATTAGCTCTTGTTTCTTTGGAGGAATTTCATGTCTGAAATGTAGGTTCATTAAAACAAGTCCTCACATACAACTTCTCTGTTTTGTCCCATTGAGGATGGAGATGCTTATTAAGAACATTACTGAGACTTATCTAAAATTCTTTCAACCTGTGTAATCCATTGGAATGGCAGATGAGTGAGGAAGCTCAGCTGAATCTTATCTCACATTTTTGTTACTGTTATTATCATTACTTGTAGGGAAGGAAAGGTTTTTCCATATACCCTCCTAGGTCTTATCATTGGGTTTATGAAATAAACTGACAACAGATTAAAGGAGAAAGGTGTATAAATTTATTAATTTTTAATATTATGTTCATGGGGCCATCACAGGAAAAAAAATGTGATTACCCAAAATAGCAGTGAGATTTGAGAGCTTATATAGCAACCTAGTAAGGGAAGGAGGATGTAGGGAAAGAGAGTAAATGATTTTGAGGAAAGATGAATAGGACCTTAGAAAAATAGAGAAGAGATACAAGGGTCTGTAACAAATTTTCTCTGGGTGTGGTGTTCTCTCTAGTGTCCTCCCCACTGATGAGTCCCCTTGCCCTTGATGAGCCCCTTTGGGAAGAAAATGATAACAAATGTGTTTTTGGAGGATCTGTCTTTGGGCTCATAATGAGAGCTCAGAGAAAGCCTCTCTTGCATTTGCTGTTTTGCAAGTGGTTTCAGCTAAAAAACAAAGTGGCATATTTTGGAGGAGCATATCCAAAAAAGCCTTCACATCACACATACACAAATATCTATTTCTCAAACAAACATTTTGGGAATGCTACTGTACTGGATATCATGGAATGTCAGTGTCTCCACACAACCCTCAGTGACAATAATTTGTATAATCATGTTCACTATCTCATGTGCCCCTCCCAGTAATCCCAAAAGGGACAGTTATTATCCCTATTTTATAGAAGAGAAAACTGATTTGTAGAGAAATTATATATACGTCCAAAGATCACTGGCTAGAAATTCTCAGAAAGCTATTTTGCATCACCACATGTCAGGACTCAGAGTCCTTTCCCAGAATACTTCTTTGGAGGTCCAGATCTCTCCTAACTCAACCTCATGTGCTTAGAATTCTATGCTGAACTTTTTTTAAAAACTAAAGCTTGAGGGAAGTTCTATGGGAACTTGTTCAACTTTCAAACTGCCAAATCTGAAATATTCAGACGCAAAACTTTCAAATCCTTTATCTTTCCATATTTCTTTTCCAACATTAAAGCGAAATCTAAGATGACATCTACGAATACATACAGACACACATTCACTTGTGCTTGGGCCAGTTAAAAAAAATTGCCGTGAAGAAGAGACAGCAGAATGTTCATTTTGCTCTGTGCATTATCTCAGTTCAGATCTCTGTTGGAGGAAGAAGTTGTCTGCACTCGCCTGAGGGTGCACGACTGTGGAGGTA
This sequence comes from Marmota marmota marmota, assembly GCF_001458135.2. NCBI lineage: Eukaryota > Metazoa > Chordata > Mammalia > Rodentia > Sciuridae > Marmota > Marmota marmota. The sequence continues at coordinate 9,321,958 of NW_025999943.1, forward strand.
TTGCTTGATATACTAGTACACATCTATTCAGCTAGAAATCAATGTCACCTGAAGTATTTGATTTCAGAGTATCAGAGAGCACGTAGTGAGAACTTTGGGCAGCAGAAAACTGATCCAAAATGGTATCCGAGTCCAAACTACAACAACAATTGGTGCTATAAAAGATCTGTGGCAAAAGGCATGTGTATGCATTGTCCTGTGGCTGTGTGTAAGCTTAACCAAAAGCATGGGTTTTCACCCTGTTTTGTTTGTTTGTTTAAGCCAAGAGTTCTGTCCCTAAATCATATCATACAGAGAAGCCCCAAAGATAAAAGAGATCAAGGCTGACTGGCTCCAGGTCCAACAGGACTCAAGCCCTATGCTTCTCCCAGGATTCCTCCATGAGATCTTTAGCAAATTCAAAAGCCACACACAGTCTCTATCTGTGCAAATGCAAAGCTCTGTATTGACACCAGGGCTAAGGAAAATACTAATGATATTATTAACCATGAGTTAAAGTGTTCTGACTAAGGAGGTATCCTGTAAAGCAAGCAAATGATGAGTAAAAGGGAGAGACAGAGCACCAAACATGTGAGCCAATCTAAATTGTCCTTTTCCATAACTTGAATCAACTTTGATCTTATATTTTAAAATTTGCTTTTAACGGATAATGTCTGCAGCACAAATTATAGGAAGGCAAAAACATGAAGGATTATAGGGATACAATATGTTAAATGTAATTTTCAAAGGTCCTTTTTGTGAGGAATTACAGTAAATTTCTCTGAATACAAAGTGACTTTGAAGTCAGGGGTGCTGCATGGCCCTCTGTTCTATAATGCCAGGGGCAGAGCTATTATTATGCTGTCAGCAAGAATACCTCAGGAGCACTCTTTTCTATATGTGTCTTCTACCTATTCATAGAAAATTCTGCCTCCCAAATACTCTAATAAGTTGCTAAAAACTAATAAAGAGGGTTATTATGTACTTTGAAAAGCCATGCTGTTATACAGCCCAGGAGTCTTTTTACTATATAAATGAAACATATTCTAGACTTTTCTTTTCGTTTGTTCAAATCCTTTTTTTCCCCCTACTTTTTCTAGCAAGAGCTCGGGATGAAATATCTGTGTTTCTGAAAGATAGTAAAGAGCAGTGCTTCTCTGACTTTTTCAAAGAGACAGAACACACACACAGCCTGGATTTTCAGACAACCCACAATGTTATGTATTTTATACAATGAACACATATCCCTGTTCAGGGTTCAGGAAAGATATTTGTTCTATCACCTTAGATCATTAGAAGAGGAGGCCGAGTCAGGAGAGGAGATGTTTAAAATTCAATTACAGGTGCTCTTTGACTTACAATGGGATCCTGTCCAGAGAAGCCCATTGTAAGTTGAACACAGTTGTAACTACATTCAATACACCTCGCCTCCTGAACACCATGGCTAAGCCTAGTCTCCTTAAACACTCTCAGAAACTTCCATGAGCCTATAGTTGGGCAAAATCACCTAACACAAAGACTATTTTATAATGAAGTCTTGACTATCCCATGTAATTCATAGAATTTTGCAGTGAAAGTGGAAAACAACATTGTATGGGTATGATTTGGCATCAGGGTAAACAAACTATTGTAAATTGAGGCCCAATTTTTTCTCTAGTTTTTAGAGAAAAAACTAGTCTTACTGCTAATGCTGCCTGAGTCTCATTATGTATCCAGCACTGTGCCAGGCACCAAGGATACAAAGGCAAATCCGACAAAATCCTCACTCTAGGCATGCTGCGGGAGCGCCCCACTGGGCCTGCTGACAGGAGCTTCATCTCTCTAATCCCCTCTCCACTGACATCAGAGGGACTGTCCTAAATGCACACTGAGCATGCCACATCCCCTTTCCTGAAGGCAATCTCTCACCTGCCTCCTTAGCTAGGCAGTGAGGCCCCTCTCCCTCACCCCTGCCCTCCAGTGGAACTGGATCCCCTGAAGATGTTACTGCATTATCCTGGACATTCACATGTGATACTTCCTTCTCCTGAAATGTCCTTTAGCCTCATCACCTACCTTTCCATTCTCACTCTTCAGGGCTCTGCTAAGGGTCACCACCTGCTCAAAGTCTCTCCAGATCACGTTTATCTCCTCTACTCACCCAGGTTCAGGCAAGGAGACTACCTTATTACAATTCATTGCACTTGGTGTCCATATCTACCAAATGACTTCTCACACCATCTTTTTTCTAAAGATGGTTTCATGCCAATGGGCACATTTATTTCCTGTGAAACATCCTAGAGGATTATTTTTTTTAACTCTTTTTAGTTATGTGTGACAGTAGAATGTATTTTGACATATCATACATACATGGAGTATAACTTCCCATTCTTATAGTTGTACATGATGTGGAGTATGCACATATAAACATAGGAAAGTTATGTCTAATTCATTCTGTCTTTCCCAATCCCATTCTCCCTCCCTTCCCCCAATCCCCCCTTTTCCAATCCAAGAAACCTCTCCCCCCCACCACCACTTTTTGTGAATCAGCATCCGCATATCAGAGAGAATATTTAGCCTTTGGTTTGGGGGGATTGGCTTATTTCATTTAGCATGATAGCCTCCAGTTCCATCCATTTACTGGCAAATGTCATAATTTCATTCTTCTTTAAAGCTGAGTAATATTCCATGTGTATATATACCACAGTTTCTTTATCCATTCATCTATTGAAGGACATCTAGGTTGGTTCCATAGCTTAACTATTGTGAATTGAGTTTCTATAAACATTGATGTGGCTGCATTACTATAGTATGCTGATTTTAGGTCTTTGGGTATATTCTGAGGACTGGGATAACTGAGTCAAATGGTAGTTTCATACCAAGTTTTCTGAGGAATCTCCATACTGCCTTCCATAGTAGTTGCACCAATTTGCAGTTCCACTAGCAATGTATGAGTGTACTTTTTCCCCCACATCCTTGCTAACATTTATTATCACTTGTTTTCTTCATAATTGCCATTCTGACTGGCATGAAATGAAATGTTTGTTTGTGTGTGTGTGTGTGTGTGTGTTTGCATTTTTCTAATTGTTAGTAATGTTGAACATTTTTTAATATATTTGTTGACCATTCATATTTTTTCTTTTGTGAAGTCTGTTCAGTTCCTTAGCCCATTTATTGATTGGGTTACTTTGGTTTTCGTTTTGGGGGGTTTTTGGTGTTAATTTTTTAGTTCTTTATATATTATATAGAGATTAATGTTCTGTGGTGCAGGTGGCATAGATTTTCTACCATTCTGTAGACTCTCCGTGTTCTTGTTTCCTTTGCTGTTAAGAAGCTTTTTAGTTTGATACAATCTCATTTATTGATTCTTGATTTTATTTCTTGTGCTTTAGGAGTCTTGTTGAGGAATTTGGTTCCTAAGATGACATGATAAAGATTTGGGCCTACTTTTTCTTCTAGTAAACACAGGGTCTCTGGTCTAATGCCTAGGTCCTTGATCCACTTAGAGTTCTGCTTTTTTCAGGGTGAGAGATAGGAGTCTAATTTCATTTTATTACCTTCAATGGAAGGACATCTTGGATTGCTTCCAAGTTTTTGGCAGTTGTGAATAAAGCTGCTATAAATATCATTACATATGGATTTCCAGTTTCTCAGCACCATTTATTTAAGAGATTATCTTTTCTCCAACATATGTTTGTAGGGTTTTGTCCAGTATGAAATAACTGTATTTATGTCTCTCACCATCTTATTATAATCACTGGGGTATTGCTTTACTTTTGTTTTTTGGGGTGGTGGTACTGCGGATTGAACTCAGGGGCACTTGACCACTAAGCCACATCCCCAGCCCTATTTTGTACTTTATTTAGAGACAGGAACTCACTGAGTTGCTTAGAGCCTCAATCAGTTGCTGAGACTGGCTTTGAACTCATGATCCTTCTGCCTCAGCCTCCCAAGCTGCTGAGATTACAGGCATGTGTCACCACACCCAACTGTTTTGTTATTTTTTAACTAGGTAAATATTTTTAAGAAGTTTCTGGTTTATAGAAAAATTGAGCAGAAAGCACTGAAGTTTCCCATATGCCTCAACACGCACCCCACCACCACCACCACCACTAGTATCCCCCATTATTAATGTCTTGCAGGAGTGAGGTATGTTTATTCCAATGTTGATACCTTATTAACTAGAGTCCTTAGATTATAATAGGGTTCACCCATAGCATTGTGTGCATCTATAGTGTTTTGACAAATGCAATGTTTTGTATCCATCTTATAGTATTAGAATAGTTTCACTGCCCTAAAATCCTCTGTGCTGCACCTATGCATCCCTCCTTCTCCCACCCACTGGCAACCACTGACCTTTTTACTGTTTCTGTAGTTTTACCTATTTAGGGAATCATACAGTTTGCAGCTATAGCCTTTAAAGGTTGATTTCTTTTGCTTAGCAATATTCATTTACATTCCTCAGTGTAGCTCATGTCTTTTTATCACTGAATAATATTCCACTCTCTGGATGTACTATAGTTAGCTTATCCATTCAATGGAAGGACATCTTGGGTTGCTTCCAAGTTTTGGGCAGTTGTGAATAAAGCTGCTATAAATATCATGCACAGGTTTTTGTGTGGACATAAGTTTTCAACTCGTTTGGTTAAACAAGAAGCATGATTGCTGGATGGTATAGTATGGTAAATCCTTTCAGAGCAATATAAACAGAACACAGTAGGCTGGGTGGCTTATTATCAACAAATATTTATTTCTCACAGCTCTGGATGCTAGAAGTCCAAGATTAAGGTACCAGCAGATTCTGACTCATAGATAACTGTCTTCTCAGTGGTCTTCACATGAAGGAAGAGAGTCTCTTGTAAAAGAACATTAATTCCATTCAGAAGGAACCACCATCATGATCCCATCATCTTCCAAAGGCCCATTCCCCAACACCATCACCTTGAGGGACTAAATATTCACATATTAAGGAGAACTATTCACTATAGCAGTAAGAGTGTATTTACTTAGAAAACTGGCCAGCACCTTCCAATGCATCCCCACAAGCAATAAACAAGAGTTTCCGTTGCTCTGAACCCATTCCAGCCTTTGGTGTTGTTAGTGTTTGGAATTTGGACCATTCTAATAGGCTTGTGTTGATGTATCCTCATTTTAAGATGAAGTTCCCTAACGATATATGATGTGAAGCATCTTTCATGTGCTCATTTGTCACCTATAGATTTTCTTTTGTGAGATTTCTGTTCATATAATTTTACTGATTTTTAAAAGTGTATTATTTGTTTCCTTATTGTTGAGTTTTGAAAGTTCTTTATATATTTTGGATGCCAGCACTTAATCAAATACAGATTTGTAAGTATTTTCTCCCAGTCCACGGCTTGTCTCTTCTTTCTCTTAGTAATATGTTTTTAATCTGTCTCAAGCACCAGGATGAAAGCTTCAAGGCTCTGTCTCATCTGGTTTTGTATGTCCCCCTCCCCCAATCCTTAAATGTCATCCTTATATGCTACCCTCAAAACTCAAACGTGGCTATAAAGGCATCCCATTTGGTTACTACTGCCAGGAGTTCAGTCTTGTTTCAGAAAGAGAAGACCAAGGTGAGAGTCTATTGGTATTTTAAAGTTAGATTAAGGTGGGTATTTTGGTGCAGATGCCTTGGTTAATAGTAGATAAGAATCATAATGTAATAGTTTAAAGTTGGTAGAAGCAACAATACAGTTTTTTAGCCTTCTATCCTACTAAAGGGTTGGTTCTTCTGGAGGTGCCTGTAGTGAACAATGAAGTTATTTTCCTAGGAAAGTCTTCTGGGAACAACATCACATGGTAATGGTAAAGACCTGCTGTTGCAGCTTGCACACTGTGTGTGGGGACTCTGTTTGGGCATTGATATTTGGTGTACTAGAGACAGAAATTCTGTCTAGCAGAAATAATCCAGAAAGATTTGCAGCACATGTGCTCATCTACCACAGGTTCTTTTACCCCCAAAGACTATGCATGCTCCCCCACCTTCTAAATGGCATCAAAGAAATCGATAAAACATCACCGAGGACTGCATTAAAACCACAGAACCCAGCCTCTGACCTCTTGCTACACACATATTTCATTCCCAGGATTACTATCCTATGCAGACTCCCTAAGGATGGGAAAGAACTAACCACACCTGAAGCCCTCCACATTGATTGCAATCACAGGAATTTTCTCTAACACAGACCCTCTGATGTGGAAGAAAGGGTGACCTGAGTTTCTAGGGTGAATTCTCTGATGCTTACAGAAGTATGAGTTATGTCTGAGGCTTTGTCACATTCCTTACATATAGAGTTTGCTTGTTTGTTGCCACAGTCTGGCTGGGCACACAATCACGAGCCACCACACAGCTTGTAGATTCAAACAGCAACTCTTTATTCCCGAACTCACACCAGCCGTCTACAAACACGTTCTGGGGAAATCCACGTTCTCTGCCCAAATCCACATCCACTGGGCTTCTGTCTCCCAAAAAATACTGTCTGAATCCCGTGAGAACTCAAGGGGAACTCAGGCAGCAGGATACGCCCTATTCCCAGCAGGAATAATCTTAAACCTTAAACCTGGAACCTAAACTGGGAACGCCCTAAACCCGATTATCCTAAACCGGGAACACCCTAATCAGCCCTGGTCCTTGAGCAAGGTCACCTACATTCAATGTCACTGCAAAATGTCCTATTTCCACGAGTCCTTCCACTAAGCAACATGGGGTACGCTGGCAAGGAAATTGTCATACCTACTTGGCTAATGGCTCCCAGCAGTTTGTTGTTTAATAATAATGGTTCTGATATTTAATATGAGAAGCACCTCCATACGTGATATCCCTACACCCGTGGTTGGTGTGTTCTATTCATTACCATACAGACAGCGAGTGTGCCTTCTCAAGCTGACCCATGTGAGCCAGCCTGATCCACCTCCTTGGACTCACAGTCTCCCCTGCCCCTCCACAGTCATCTGCCTCTAACAACCACTGCCATCCTTTCTATTATTCAGAAGAGGCCCATTCCTCTCCAAGAACCTCTATGCATGATGCTTTGTCCTCATTGTTTATGTCTTACTCGATGCCACCCCCTCAGAGAGCTTTCTTTAACTGTCCTTAATGACACCAGACAACATTTATCTCTTCCTAAGCCACTCTCTAGCTCATGGTCCTGTATTACATTGTCCAAAACATTTCTCAATATCTTAAAAAGTATATTACATTTTTTATTTATGTTGAGAGTATTGTCTGTTCCCTCCCACTAAAAATTGAAAGTTCTCTTAGGATGAGGACATCATCCCTAGTCTTAGAAAACAGGCAGACAGATGAACTCATTATTTGTTTAATGACTAACTAGAGTAGTCTAAAGCATACCCTGCCTTCTTCACATTTGTTACTCATTCATCTCTTTCTTGATTCCTTGAATGTCCAGCAAGGAATATGCAGTAGTGTAAAGGTTTCATACACCACTTTCACATAGTGCATCTTTCCATTATGATTGTCATGATGCAAAACAAGGGGTAGTCTACACCCAGATGCTTTCTTTTTGACCTGAGACTTGCAGCATATGTTCGCAGTATCTACCTCTGAGGTCGAACAAGACCTAAGGGAAACTTCCTAGGCCTCAGCCCCTCTCTGGGTTGAGTCTCTCCTGTGTATTTCTTTGGCATCTGAAGTGTTTCTCTATCATACTCTTCATCACAGTGACATAAAGGTATGACTCCGCAGACGACCGTTGAGTAACTAATCAAGGTCAGAGATATTCTCTCTCTGTCTCTCTCTTTATCTTTAAAACTTTCCAGTGTTATCAACAGATATTTGTTAAATTAATAAATAAAGGTCTTTTCCACTTTTAATTTTGAATGATCATTATATGAAGTTTTGCCCACATAGGCCTAAATTTGTAGATTTTTTTTTTTGCCTATAAAACCTAAGATGCTCAGTATGAGATATGTTAGTGCTAAAGATGGTTCCTAAGAAATTTGCCAAATGAACATTTTGGTGCTGGACTCTCTTTTACTTATAGCCTCAGTATCCATTTATAAATCAGCAAGTGGAATGATTAACAAGCATTTTCAGTTATGTCAAAAGCTAAATCAGAAAAATTTTTAACCCCAAATTTCCACCCTGCCTCCAATTCCAATCAACATGAGAAAATACAATATCTAAACCCATTCACCTCTTAGAACATGTTAGCTGGTGAGGATAATTTTGATTGCATCTGCAACTTATTCTACTAAAAAAGCTTATGAAGTATGGTATGTCACCCTCCAGGCATGATTCATCTCTGGGAAGGAATAGACAATGAGAGGGTCCCTTTGCTTAGAAATTTCATCTATACCTCTGTTTATAGTTTATCATAGTTAGAATGCTACTGTCTGCCATTAAGTATTTTGTATTGGCAATTCAAATTTAACACTTCAAAAATTATTTATGATTTATTTCTATTGTTCTAGAGAAAATATTAGGACTGAGGAAGGTCATCCATCTGCTTACCCATAGGATAGCAACACAAGATTAGAGAGGAAAATGATTGGAGTTTGATTCCTCATTTAAACACCATAAAACCTGTTCAAACAGAAAACACCTGAACTAAATACAAAAAAAGTGTCACACAATGATCCAACCAATCACTTAAAGAAATTTGTCAAATGTTTGCTGCTAGTCATCCAGGTATTCATTTTTAATGTTTTCAGGAAATGCACCAAGTGCCAACTATATTTCAGTCATTTGATTTCTCAAATCCCTGTGAAGTGAATATGATTATTCACATTTTGCAAAAGACAAAATTGAAGCTCAAAGCCGTTAAATGAAATTTTCACAATTGCACAGCTAACAAGTAACAGAGAATTTGCATGTTGCTTCTATTATATAACCAATTTCAAGAAAATAAAATACAGTACGGTAAAAGTCTCTGAAGGATAAAGAGAATTAGTATTGAAAACTTTTAAAAATATTGTAAAGGTCAAGTACATCAGAGTCCCAGGAGCCAGGAAAGTAGGAACTAAAAGGTAAGTATTCAGGGAAGCGACCTGCAAAGAATAAAGAAATCTGTCTCTGAAAGGTGAAGTGCACCTCCAGTCCTAAGAGATGCTCTTAATGGATAAAAATAGGTACTCAGAAGGAGAATGTTGTAAAGGACTGTGTAGGTAAATCTAAAACAGAAGCATAAGAGGAGGGAAGAGGAAGAAAGGAGACAAGCCACCATACCAACGAAATGCAACAGTGGGTTTTTTTCTTTTTGAAAATCCTAAAATTCAGGTATTAAAAGGAACTTGAGAAATCACCAGTTCATATCGTAACTTGAGGCAAAGGCATGGAGGTTAGATACCCCTTATCCAAAATGTTTAGCATAGAAAGTATTTCAGAATTAGGAGTTTTTTAGATTTTGGAAAATATGCATATAGATGATACCTTGGGGATGGGACTCAAGTATAAACACAAAACTCATTTATGTTTCATATACATTAAGCCCTCAAAGTAACTTTATACAACACTTTTAGTGCACACATGTTTTGACTATGACCAATCACATGAGATCTGCTGTGAAATTTTCCACTGTGGCATCATATGATCTCATGTGGCTCAAAAAGTTTTGGATTTTTGCAGCACACCAGATTTTGATTTTCAGATTATGGATGCCCAACCTGTATTCACCTACACTCTGACAGATAAGAACATTGTGATGTATTTGTAGGACAGCACAGCAACAATCTCAGCGACATTTCTCAAGGAAGTGGTTTCCTAAGTTTAAAACTTCTAGACTCAAAATGAATCACTGAGTCATTTCTCCATGATCTATTTTTTAAAATATTTCTAAATGAATGCTGTGTATATCCTCTACTATTTCATTAGTAAATAATGGGACCTGTTAAAATATTTTTATTGCTAACTGAGATCCTTCCAAAATCAGGAAACCTCAGAGACTCAACAGAACAAATGTTTAAAGGTTAGAATCTCCTGTTAAATAGAAGATGTCAGCTCTAAAAGCCTCCTTGCTTCACAAATAGACATTCTAAACCCTGTTTTTCAACTTTCAGATTAAAAACAAAAAAATCCTCTGGCAAGAACAGAGGTATTTTCTGTGCTTTTCCAAAGGCAATGGCTTCCAAATTTCCTTTTCTTCTTTGTTCAATAGGTAATCAGACTTCACACTGAATACAGATTGCCTGGGTCTTCCAAAGCTAAGAGTGCTACTAAGATCGTAAAAAATCTTCCATCTTCCTGACAAAACACACAGATTTTTCACAGGAGCCCAGATTGCAATGCTCCGCTGCTAATGGCATTATGTACTCTCTGAACCTGTCATTTTGAAATAATGAGGCCTCTTTTTCTGGGACAGGACTCCAAACAGCACAGAGTTGAAGTAATTAAAAATAAAATCATTTTGTTAAGTTATACCTTAACTAGTTATCTATATTACATTTTCTCCCTTTTATATTAAGAGAAATTTACAAATGTAAGATTTGTAACCCACTGGGAAAGCTACCCACTTTCATGCCACTTGGATCACTTTAGGGGACATTTTTCATGAACCCTTTGGACCCAAATGTGGATGGAAGGCAAAAGCCCATGACCTTTCATGGGCTGGATGGATATTCATTCTTGAAAGTTAGCTTTGATGTCTTTGTTTCTCTGGGGCTTCTGGCTTACAATGCATTATTATATTTATTTTGTTGAGTTTCACAACAATCTTGTGAGGTACGTAGAGTACAACTATTCCAATTTTACAGACAAAGGACCTACCACTAAGAAATTAACTGAGCCCCACCATGAACTCAGAGAGTTCACCTTTGTTTCCAATCTATCAAGACCCTCTGGCCAAAAATTTCTGCTTTCCCTACCTTATGCTCTTTCTTCCCTTCATTTCAGCTCTCTCAGAATTCCACTTAGATCCAATTTAGCACATTATTATCATGAACTACCCAAACTAAAATTGAATGAAATTTATAAAAACTACAAAGAGAGACAAGAAATTCACATATTGGTATTTCATTTAAATGTCATTATCTCTCAGATCTTAAATATTAGTTGTGAATATTAAGTTGCAACAACTTTGTGCTTCAAAACTGTTGGTGACTGGTGGTACACTGAATCTTACCACCCAGCAAAACTTGAGCATTAAACTCACAAACAAAATATCTTCTCCCAGGGCCTTAATGCCATGCATGATAGACACTAGAGAAATATTCTGCCGTTTACAAATGAATCTCCACTCTCTACCCCTCATCTTCCTGAGGAAAAGGAAGTCTCTTCACCTAGCTTTTGTAGCTATTTTTGTTTGTTTTGACCAACTTTAAGTTTTATATTGACTTCCTATTGCCTTCAGCCTAATCAAACAAAGATGAACCTTTCCACTTTTTTAAAGACTATATATATATATATATATATATATATATATATATACACATATATATGCATGTATANTATATATATATATATTAACTGATACTAAAATAAATGTCTTTGCTCTCCTTCAGACATATCTGAATGGAAGTATCTCATCAGTTCTGCTCAAAGTGTAGCCTGACTTAATGCAGAAGTGAAAGAAATTATGGGTCTAAACAAATGCATTTGTTTCCTGATTGTTCTTTAACAAACATCAAAAACTGAGCTGGAAATCTTCATTCAATTGTGAAGTTCCTGGTTTAGCTTTTGTGCCTAGCACCTGTGTCACCAAAGTAGAAATTGTAGAACCTGCTAACAGAGATTGATTGCCCTTTGGATGAAAGGTCTAGTTTTTCCCTGAAAACCAAGAACTTTATAGAAGGATTCTCACCAATTTCAACTATAGGCAGGTCGTTCAAGGACCCTGTTCTGGGAACTTCTTCTCTCCTCATTCCAGAGTTGAAGAAAGCCAGATTTACCTAGTTTGCTTTTAAGAAGGACATTTCTTCTTGGAATTGAAATCACATCTACTAAGAAAGGTAAGGACATTGGTAGGGTATACTGACAAAACTAATCTTCAGTTAGGCAGTAATGAAAGACAAAGGTGTCCACTTCCCTCTGGAGCTGTGTGGATACAGAGCCTTTCATATATGGCTCATGCTAGAGTCACATAGAATGGATGTTGAAGCCTCCATATAAGAAAAAAAATTAAAATATCTCAATTAATTTTTATATTGATTATTGGAATAATAATTGTCTCAATCAGTTTTTTTCACTATGACCCAAAGACCTGACAATTAGAGAAGGGAAAGTTTGTTTGCGGGCTTATGATTTCAGAGGTCTTAGTCCATAGACAACCAGCTCCATTCCTTAGGGACTGAAGTAAGGAAGAACATCTTGGCAGAAATGTGTGACAGAGGAAAGCAGCTGGGAACATGGCACCAGGAAGCAGAGAGAGAGCTTAGCTTCGCTCAGCAATGACAAAATAGACACCCCAATGACCCACCTCCTCCAGCCACAACCTACCTGCTTTCAGATACCACTCAGTTTACCACTATCAGGGGATTAATTCACTGATTGGGTTAAGGCTCTCATAACCCAATAATTTTGCTTCTAAACCTTCTTGTATTATCTCACACATGAGCTTTTTGGGGAGACCGCATGTCTAAATCACAACAATAATATTTGAATATATTGGGTTAAATACATTTATTATTAAAATTAATTTCACTCCATATTTACTTTTTGAATGTGGTCAGTGGCAAATTTTAGATGACATAAATCACTCATGATATTTGTATTGAGCAGGGCTACTCGAGAGCAGAAGTAGGCAAACTTTTCCAGAAAAGGGCTAGATAGTAAACAGTTTAGGCTTTGCAAGCTTTACCACTCCATTGCAACTATTACATTCTGCTGTGACAGGAACTCAGCCACACACAGTGTGTAAACAAATGAGGACAGTTCCAATGCAGCCTTCTTTGCAGAAGAAAGTGGCAGGCTAGTAGCCCAGAGTCCTTAGTTTGCTGATATCTGCTCTAGAGTATAATACACATTTTAAAATTAACATGCTGTTTTTTTCAACAAGTTGTTCTTGTTCAGCAGCCTTAATGAACCAATAGTAAATAAAGATAATGGAGCTCTTACTGTTTCCTTTGGGTCAGGAAGAAGAAAACTACCATAGCCTTGCAGGGCTGTGATTGAGAACCTGGCCTCTTTTGACTGGGAGAGACTGGTCTGCATCAATTTACATATTCACGTGTTCTGTGTTCATTTCAAGATATCCATTGGTAGCAATTAACCAACCGTAGTTTACCACAAAGACAGAACACACTCAAGCAGTCTACAGCATCGGGCTTCTACCACTAGAAGTAAATCTCCCACAAAGGCTCAGACACCAAGTTTCTCTTTCAAGCCAGTGCCAATGGTATAATCTATGAACTGGTTGCCATATTGAAACAATTCACTATCCCTCTTTGGACACTTTGACTACTAATTCCTTTATACCCCAAATCTGCTGTTCAAAGCTGCATGTGTCCCATAGTTACACCATTTAATTGGCAATATCTGGACCTGCTTTTGTGGGGTATAGAAGTTCCTGGGACAAATTTGCAAAATACCCTTCAGTAGCACAAAGCATCAAACCAAAGAAATTCCAAAAAAAGAAATGATGCCTAAAACCATGACACCCTCAAAAAAGATACGAAAAGAAAGGAAATAATATGTAGAACAGCATTTAATATCTTGAAGAGCCCACCAATACTAACAAGAAATTCTGGATACTCCTAGCACCCAACCTAAGGTAAGGACTTAACTGTCTCGTTCTCAAAGTCCCTGCCAATCTCCAAATTTGTTGTCATTTGTGCTTTTCTCAAACAGAAAACAAATTTTTCCAACATTAAACATGTATGAATGACTTCTTTCACAAAAGAAAGAACTAATGAATGACTACAGTTTGTAGATACTGGTGCATTCATAACTCACATACGCTTTCTTAATGAATGAAAATTGATATTTGCACACTTAGTTCCACAGACAATAAAAAATTCTCTAACTGGGGCAGAGGGACAAGAAAGGACAGAAGCTAAGTACCCTCAGCGCTTCCTCATATCATTTCTCTGCCTATTTTGAACAGAAAGGATCAAGTTACTACTTTAGAAAATAAGCAAAACAAATCATTAGTGATATTAATCATTGTCAGTTTATTTTTCCTCCTCTTTTTTATTTAGTTAGGTGCTGACATGTATAAGCTTTAAGTAAATTGAATGTCCACTTGTATTTTATTGCTCGTTACAAACCCTCAAACCACAGCAATAGTCACAGTTTATGTTAGAAACAGCAAAATCAATGTGAATTCTGCAGTTGACAATGATGGATGGAAGCCCTTACATAGGATGTGCTCACAGCCTTAGAGAATCTGAGGTCCTGGGGACTTGTGTGTGGCATTCAGGAGACAGGCGATGTGGATGACGTTACCAGCAGCCGCTTACCATGTTTTACCACTCACAGAATTGCCCCTTGTGGCTCATTTACAATGCTGTCCCAGATCTACTTCCTTTAAGAAATAAATCTAGAAACAGAAGTCTGTGGCTGTGTACCAAATGGCATTCAGGTTTTTCTAAAGCTATCCTCTACCTCAAAAGCACCCCCATGGACTCAGAGCTGGGAACTAGAACAAGAGCCTCATGATGTCCCAGGATACCTCAGGGACACCTGATAAGTCACTTCTTGCTTTGGGGGCCTGGTCTTCTCATCCATAAATAGCTCATAATGCCTATAATGCATATGTTGTCATGGTCAGCAAATATTTCTGAGCACTTACTATTTATTGGATAAGCGTGACTTAGGAGCCCATGTGTTCTCGAGATGACAGTCATCCTTGCAACTATCAGCCTTATGCTGCAAAACATTCACACGTTCAGGTCATGCTGGCTAATGAGGAAGATGATGTGGTTTCCACCTTTCTGTTAATCCCAGGTGAGTTTCTCCCTTCCTTCCTGTCTTCAGCAAGCACTCAGTCTAAGTTGCTTTATAAGCCCTGGGTATGCGAAGATCTATGAGACAAATATCTCCTCCCTTAGATGTTACAAAATAATTATTCATAAAGTAAACCATAAGATGTGACCCTCTCTGATGATGGCAGTATGAGAAGTGTTCCAGAGGTGGATCTTGAGATCTGGGCAAACAATTTTGTCCAGGGGTGAGCAGGAGAAGATGTCCCTAAACAGGTTCCATGTGTGTCAACTTCTGAAGAATGTATTGGAGACCATCAGAAGGGCACAGTGAAGAAGGTGATGCCGGTCATCCCAGGCTCAGGTGGTCATGGAGCCTCATGGGGGTAAGAGGGCAGCAGGGAACAAAGACAGATCTAAAAGAGAAGTTTGTGAAATCAACCGCACATTTTGACACGTGATTTAGTCACCTACCTTTTTTGCTGCTGTGACTAAAAGACCTGACCAGAACAATTTTAGGGAAGGAAAAGTTTATTTGAAGGCTCATGGTTTTCAGAGGTCTTAGTCCATAGAAGGCTGGCTCCATCCCTAAGGGCTTGAGGACATTGTTGTGGAGGAGTATGGCAAAGGGATGTGGCTCATATGATGATCAGGAAGCAGAGAGAGAGGTCTCCACTTGCCAGATGCAAACATACACCCTAAAGTCAAGCCCTCAATTCCCACCTCCTCCAGCCACACCCTACCACTTCAGTTACCACTTCAGTTAATCCCTATCAGGGACTAATTCACTGATTGGGTTAAGACTCTTACAAACCAATCATTCCTCCTCTGAACCTTCTTGCATTGTCTCACATGTGAGCTTTGGGGGACACCTCACATCCAAACCATAACAACACAGATGATTTTTCTCAGTAATTGATATACTGAATAAAATAAGAGAAGTCATACATTACCATTTATGCCTATAGCTGATCTTTTTTTTTTTTTTAAGAAAGAACATACATTTTTCAAAATTGTGTTAAAAAGAAAAAAAACCTCATACATTCTTCCTGTGAAAGTTCAGCACGTGGTCAGGGAAATTTCTTTTTCTACTATACATAAAGGGTTTCAAAGGGCTTGACTTTTCAGCCACCCTTCTCCCTTTCCTCCTCTCAGTATCTGTCTGCCCCTGTGTCTGCTGACTGATACCACTTAAATGATCATATTCCTCTAAGCAATAGGAAGGACCTTCCTGCCCATTGATTGCAACCCACAAAACTGCTTTCCAGCTCAAAACCATGTCACAGAATAGCAGAGCACACACTGAGGATGTGCCTGCCTGGGATTCCTTTTCCATCAGCCATATCATCTTGCTCATCTGAGACCTTGGCTGTTTCATCAATAGTCACCTTCCTTTGTAATCAAAGAAGCGACTGCTGACCACAATATCCACTGGAGGAGAAGGGTGAAGAGCCACTCTATTCTGGCAGCCATGGATCTCTCTTTACACATCTCTTTTCTTCTGGCCTGGCACAATCAGAGCCAGGCCAGGTAGGAATGTCCTTTGGTATCTACAGTTGCAGTCAGGTGTACTCCACGAGTAGGCATGAGCATTTAACATCCAGAATAGTGCTCTAAACAAAGGAATTACAATGCCCTTAAGACCTTCCCTCCTATCCCTGTTTTCCATTCATCTTGGGATCTCCCCACCCAATGCCCAGCACAGCCATAGGGAGGGAGTGGGGGGAGAAGTGTACAGGCTTTATGTAAAAGTGGTCCATCCTGGCTTGGAGAGGCTTTCTCCTGCCAACCTCATGAACTCATGAAGCTTCACTTCAAAGTGCTCAACATTTATATTATGCTGTCCAGATACCTTAGAAATGCCTCAGGGGAAGAACATCTTTTTCCTCAAGCAAAAAATAAAAATAAAATTTTATATATATATATATATATATATATATATATATATATATATATATATCCTCTTTGACCCAAGACTTTAGGGTATGTCAGGGCTGCAAGGCCTGTGAAGGAACCCGGTCATGGCTGGCCCAATCTAGGGAGTTAGGAATGGCAGTTTCCTTGGGATGCTCCAATTTAAAAATTCTACAGGTTAACACAGTCAGATAGAAGTATTAAGTTCCAGTGTGCTACAGCATAGTGAGGCAACTGGATCACCAATCATTTATCATGTATTTTATGAATATCTAAAAGAGAGGAGCTCATATGCTCTGACCACAAAGTAATGATAAAAGATGTGTACACACATTGTATACATGTATTGAAATATCACACTGGGCCTCATATATGTATTAATCAGAAATTTTTTAAAAAGCTTAAGGAGATGGAAATGCTAACTACCCTAATTGATCTTACACATTATATACATATTTCAAACTATCACACTGTACCCCATATAAGCATGTACAACTAAAATAGTAATGAATTGATTTTTTTTTAATTCTAAAGGTCTCATCTTACAAACAGCTGTCTGGAATTATCCAAAGAGTTTTAAAATAATGTATATACAGGGTCAGGTCTCCCAATAAATAAGCAATGTCTTATCTGAGAAAATGGTGGTTTTTCTCCTGTGTTCTGCTAGCACTTAACTTAAAATAAGTAAACAGCAAAAGTAGGATGTCACTATGTCTTACAGACCATAAATCTGAACTGGAAGCTGCAGATTGACATCAGCCTTCCTCATGCATCCACAAATTCTCCTCAGTCTCCAGATCTGCAGCCAGGAAATCTGTTCTTTTCAAAAAGTTTCAGTGCAGATGCTGACCACAGTCACAGTGGAACTTACGGGTTCCACTCAGTACTCACATAACTGGACTGGTAGGTGGGTTCTATTGGAGCATGGGTTGAAATAATCCCTGTTTATGGGTCACCTTGAACCTTTAGCAGGTACCCAATGACCACTGAATGCCCCTCAAAAACCACTGAGGGTTTTGCCAGTTTTGAAAACAAAGGAATAGCAAAAGATTTCAACAGAGAATCTGGGAACCTGTCATTTTTTTTTTTTTAAACTAGCTTAGAGGAAGCTACTGCAATGTTAGTCAGCAAAGTGTATAAAACCCACTGTCCCCTCTGGAGACAGAGGGACCAGGAGATGACACCTCTAAGCTCCCAGGTAAAGCTGTTCCTCCACTCTTACAAGGTGAAGCCAACAGAATGTCTGCCCATGAACCCTAATGGTTTTGCACTGACCACCATTTCTCACAATCCATGGAGCACATTTCCAAAGCAAATGGTCAAGGCCAAGGTCTGGGTTGGTAACTGTGGAGGGGAAGGAAGTGAACTGCCCACACAAACCTGAGACCAGGTGATGAGGCACTTCCACACCCAATCATCAAATTAATGGAGACCATGACTTTGTAAATGATCCCCTAAGGAGTCTGAAAGAACAAACCCTAGACTTACTCTTCAGGAAAAACATTGATAATAACTCTATAAATTTTCACCCAAGCACGTCATTGTTTATGAAGTGTTTCTTTTTACTCTTGTCTTTGTATTTTTAGAAGTGCGTTCTGCACGCATTGCTCAGAGAGGTTAAGTAAGCTGTCTAAGGTCATACGGTTAGGAAGCGCCAAAACTAAAACATGAGAAAAAAATAAAACTGCTGGCTTAATAGAAATCTATGTTCTGTCTTTAGAAGAGAACAACTGAAAAGGAATCCTTCACTTACTTCAATTTATTGTTAATTGCACTTTGGAGACTTTTTGTTAAACTAATGGATCCTCAAATTTCTCATCACCTCATGAAATATGTGGGTCTCACTGGGTGTCATCAGCCTTTTTCTCAGTTCCTGGTATGTATATGCTTGTCCTTTCTGGCCGTGAAAAAAAGGCCTACTGTGTGCCAGCCACTGGACTAAGGCTCTTTGCAGTCTTTTTTCACAAACTATTCAAAAGATCATGTGCAGTAGGACCCATCAAGCTATCAGGATCAGGATCAGCCCCTGTTTTCTCAATAAAGAAAACAGATTCAAACGATTTCTTGAAATGAAGGCCCCACCCTAGAAGGGAATGTAGGGCAACTTGGCCAGCCCTGTTGGGGACATTGTACCCATCTGCTGCTCATGAGCAGAAACAACAGAAGTGCACACACATTCCTACTGACTCATGTTCTTTTCATAGAAATCTATTGCAACAAGACATATAAAAAGACCATCTCACATAATATTGTAGACCATTATTTTATTATAGCCACTTTCTTCTGATTTTGTTTTCACCTCATGGCCAATAAATTGACCCAAGACCAGGGGGGAGCACCTATTAGAAACAGCAACATTCCTGAGTCTGTAAATGGCTTAAATCAACAATAATTAACATAATTGACCAAGTTGCTCAGTATTTATTTATGTTGAGCAGCTAAAGAAATAGCAGTGTACATAGGCTAGGCCGGACAAAAATCCATTAATAGCATTAATTATAATAACTAACCTTCTTTTAGTACACTCATCATTTCAAAATCTGAGACAAGTCCCGTAAAATGCTCTAAATGCAATTTAATCTCATGCAATCTTCATATTAACCCTGTTAGCTAGCTACTAATAGTATTCCTACATTTAGAAATAAGGGGTGGAAGGGTTGAGTAAGTCACCTGCACTCACATGGTGCAAAGAGCTGTTTCAATCCAGGAAAACAACAAAAGCCACACTCCAAACAATTATGTCATTTTGCCTCAGAAGGAAAATTTCAGATTGCCAAATTATTTCTTCGGCACCATTTCCCCAGTTCCCAAATCCTTCAGTTTCAGGCTCAGAATTGTACAAGCACACTTCCTTCTAGGTCACTGTGACATCCCACTTCCAGGCTGCTTGTTGAAGCATCCTCTATAATATTTCAGCACCTTTTCTTTTTTTGTTTTAGAATATATTTTAATTGACAAAATAACTGTACATATTTATGTAATACAGTATAATAATTTGATACATGTAATCAATGTATAAACATTAATTCAAGGCAATTAGCCTTTCCCTTTCCTCAAACATTTGCTATATTTTTGCATTTGGATTATCCAAACTCCTCTTCTTTTTTTAGTTCTTTTTTTTAAATAAATGACAGTGGAATACATTATAATTCTTATTACATGTATATGGCACAATTTTTCATATCTCTGGTTGTATATAAAGTATGTTGACACCAATTCGTATCTTCATACATGTACTTTGGATGATGATGTCCATCACATTCCACCATCCTTGCTAATCCTCTGCCCCCTCCCTTTCCCTCCCACCCCTCTGCCCTATCTAGAATTCATCAATTCCTCCCATGCTCCCCCAATATTTCAGCACCTTTTGGTAACAACTAATAGGGTAATGTTATTGTGGCGGGGGGTGGGAGGAATAATATGACCAAATGGTCATTAAAGTCCTTAAAACAAACAAACAAAAAGTTTTAAGAGAAAATTTTTCAAAAAAAAAAAGTGTGTTGGGAGGAAGAGAATGGTATTAGGGGGAAGGAGGAGAGAGCGGAAGGAGAGGTGGTGGGGAATGGAATTGAACAAGTTATATTATGTGCATGCATAAATGTCACAACAAGTCTTGCTATTATGTATAATTATAATACAGCAATAAATTAATTTTAAAAACCCTTTTAAAACAATGTCAGGAGTTTGGTGGTTTAGCTCAGTGGTGCAGTACTTGCCTAGTGTACATGAGGCCCTGGGTTTGAACCCAGCACCAAAAAGAAAAAAATTTTTTTAAATGTCATGCTCCAATGTTCATTCAGACTCTATAATCCTGAGAAAATACCATTTTTCATCAGATGTTAAAGCCCTTTTGGATGAAAACTCTATCCCAGTTGTTTAAGTCATTTACAAGGCATTTTCAACCTAAAATATGAAAGCAATAAAAGCATGATACAGAATTAAAGATGAGATACTTAAAAATGACTTCTCAGTAAAACTTTCAAGAAACATAAAATTATAGGTGACTCACATTTCCACCCTTATGACTAAAAAGCAGCATTGGTCAATAGCAGGCAAGCAGACACTGTACAAAATTCCTGTGGTGTTCAGGGGCTTCTCTGAATTTGAAAAAATTCTTGCTCCTTTGAGTTAGCATAAGTTTGAAAGCTTGAGAGCTTTGTGGTTGTCAGAAGCTATACAGCAAACCGAAAACACAGAATTAATTTGTATTCCAGAGGTTTTTGGTCTTTCTATGAAAATAAAACCAACCACAAAATCTCTTCAGATTCTTGAGGCTGCACGGCTTCATTAGAAACCAAAGCAAAAGTTCTCTTGCAGAATTCTACCCAAAAACTGTTATAGTGAATGATGATTCTCAACTAGTCTCTATCCCATGCCAATGTAGCAAGAAGAAAACTGCACTATTTTTCTGCTCTTCTGAATGAATAAGCCCATTCTGGTCCCTCGACCTATAGTGAAAATTTTCTTTTGATGAAAACATGGGGGACCTAGCTTGATGTGGCTGCTCAAGGAGTTGGTACCTCCTTCCCCAGGAAGCCTAGGACAATGGTTACTCCACTCAGCCAGAGCTGAGCAGCCTTCCTCCATGATGCATTGTTATGTAACAATCAAGTGCTTCACACAGAATCTGCAATGTGGTTGTGACCTGACTTCATCAATGATATATGACATCTAACATCATAACTGTTTCTTGTACCTAGATTAGAAATATTTCCCAACTTAACAGCATGCCATGTGAATTTTAGGTCAAAAAAAAAATGCTATGTCCACACTATGGATCTCAATCTCCTTGGCACTGGGAGAATTAGGGTGAACTTTGATTCTATTAAATCTCCCAGGAATGCCTATACACCTTACTTTCCCTTTCTTATTTGAACAGGGCTAGATATCTTTAGAGTTTCCCTGACAGTGCTTATGTTTATGTGACCCAAGCAAGAAGAAGATTCCAGAAAAGAAGCTCCAGGAAGCCTTCCCCCTGTGGGAGATATTCCACAAGACTACTCATCATGGGGGTATTCATGGGCACATCCCACTACTTTGCCCTTCTGTCACTGTTGGGTGAAATTAACTGACAGTATTCTTTCTCAACACTTTCTAGGATGTTTTTCTGTACCACAGAATCTGAGAGGCTACAAACTACATTTCCCAGATTCCCTTTCTGCTGAAGGTCCTAAAGATAATAACTGTCCCTGAAGCCTTAAAGGTGGGAGTGAGGACTGACTGATGACCTTTGGCTCTGAGACTTATTTTCTGTGGTCATGATCCAGCACCCCATCTCCAGCTTCCTGAATAATCAGTGGCAGCCACAGGAGAGGCAGGAACCCAGTTCTCCTCCTGAGTGTCCATTGCCAGCCCACATGACCTGTTTCTGAATCGTACAGACCTGTGGTGATCTCCAGACTTCCGGCTGCTGGGATAGGCAGGAATCTTGCTGTGGACATTATTTTCAGGGTTCTTGGCTGTTGTCTGCTTCTGTAGTGCTTCCAACAATTGTGTGAATACTCAATTCTCTAAAATACAGTCTTTCCTGTTTAAAATATTTAACATGGATTTTGTGTTCTGGTCTGAACCCTGGCTAGCAAATAAAATAATGAGGACTACAAAATTCCACACCTGTCACATTTGATTGACTGTCCTGTGTTCAGTCAGTGCAGCACCAAGCTTGTATGCATTGCATACTGTTCACATCAGCAGACTTTTTCAGTAACCATGGTTACCAAACATCGAAATCCCAGGGACCATCTTGGAAAATGTCCACCAGGTGATGATAATAAAGTTGGTTTTATGGAGTATTGTATTAAATACTCAACAATACTCAATTTTTGTGGAGAAAAAAAAAGCCAATGTCTTTGCCATCATCAGAAATATACTTACACATTTGTGAGCTTCATGTAGAAGCCACTTGACCTAAATATTTAGAGAGTCCCAAAGCAACCTAGAGCTAATCAAGTTGTGAAATTTGTTTTTTCTTCTCAAAAGAGAGAGAAATAAAAAGGAATCAGGAATAAGCTAGTAATTTTTGAAAAAGTAATTTTGAGTTTTCAAAAAATCAGATAACAAGAAGCTAAGTGCTACCAATAATTAGCCTTAAAAGTCAGTAGAAACAATGTTATGCCAAAGCCTTGAGAAGGCCACCTGTGCCTTAGGGAGGAAAACCAAAAGGCTAACATGCTTCCGACAGCTGGGTCATTATAATGAGAAATAGTAGGTGCATCCTTCATTTCTATAGTGTAATAAACTAAATTAATTAAGGTAAAATGCTGCCTAAAAGGAACAAGAGATGGCAGATAAAGCTTCATTGTTTGGTGTTTATTTATGGACAGAGATTTTATTTCATCTTTATAATCTCAGAGCCTACCATTATGCTGGGCAGAGAATACATATTTGATAAGGAAAAGATAGTGGGAGTCAATAAGAGAAGAAGGAGAAATAAATGCCTTAATTTGGAATTTATATTCATGCAAACTCCAAAGTACAGTGGAAGTTTCTTAAGAACTAAACATAGTTAAACAGAATAATTTAAACTAAAAACATAAGGAACGTTAAGTTTAGAAAAGAGATATGAAATCATGCCAGTTCTCTGAGAACCAACAAAGACACAAAGGAGAAGAAGAAGGTGAAGGAGAAGGAGAAGCCCACATCATAGAGTGCACTTAGCTACCAGGCACTAGAAATAACAAACCAAGATTGGTGTGCTACTTGAGAAATTGATAAAAGAATCCTAAAATTTTCTAAACTTTGACAAGCTAAGACATAAACATACATTCAGCAGAAATTGATATATATTGAAAAAATAAAAATAAAAACATGTGCAATGTTGAAATTTTAGTTGCTTAACATAAAACTGCCTTTCCAAATACGGTGTCTATTCATAAGAGGTCTAAATTACCTTATGACTTTTAACAATCAATAAATATTTCTTAAAGTGGTACCCTGAAAACAAAACAGAAGGAGTCAAGTACAGCTTCTAAGACAGCTTCCAAACTTGGTTAACAGCAGTAGCATCTGGTCCCTGCCCTCCATTCTCTGCCCCAGCCACCCTGGCTCCCTTCTGGATTCTCAGGGTGGGTTCCTTGCCTCCTACCTAGGGACTTCCCATCCAGCGGTTCCCTCCTCTCCAGCACACCTTACATGAACTCCTCCTACTTCTCTCTCTCCTCAGAGAAACCACCACGTCCTTCTCTGAATCTCCAGGACTGAGTAGAATGCGGTTTTTCCCCTCTTCTTTCCACAATTTCAGTTACTCATGTTCAAAGAGGTGTGGAAATCCAGTACAATACAATGACATATTGACAGACCATATTCATATAACTTTTATTTCAACATGTTATTATAGTATCCTATTGTATTATTAACTATGGCAATATATTGTTATAGTTGTCTTATAATTGTTGTTGATCTTTTCCTATACCTAATTTATAAATCAAACTTTATCATAGGTATGATTATGTATAAAAGCATAGTCTATATAGTTTTTAGCACTATCCTCAACTTCACGCCTCCACCGGAGTTTTTAGAATGTATCCCCTGAAGATAAGGGGGTGCATCACTACTCTATTGTGATGTATGTAAGAAATAATTTAAAAGAAAAAAAAAGTTACACAGAATAAGGCCAAGGATGTTAACATAAATCATTTCATAGAGATTCCCCTCCCAAAAAAGATAAGGGAGGACTGCTGTACCTGGTTCCTAATAACCTCTCAGTAAATATATGATAAAGGAGAGGATGAATAAAATGAAGGAACAAGAATTTTATTGGGGAATGGGAAGGTACTCCAGAATAAAGCAGGGTCTTATCATAGGACAATGTCTGGCTCAGAGGGGTGTGCAGTGAGGTCTCAGGCAAACCAGAATGGGCTCCAGACACCTGGAAAATAACTCCAATGAGATGCTTTATGAATTTTACGGCTTGGACCAAAGCCCACTCTAGTTGGAACCCTAACCAAAATTGTATCAGCCTTCAAAGTCATAAATAAATCTAATCACGTTCCTAAAAACAGAATATACACAAAGGATCTTAGGTAAATTAGTTTTGTGAGATTTTATGCTCAGAGCACCTTAAATGGATCTAGTTGTATAAAATATATCAAAATTCACTGCTGAATCTCAATTTAAGGTCGGGCTTATCCAGGAGTCAGAATACATCTAATGATGGGCTGTTATAATAAATGACAGAACTGTGACATGCAAATGATTCCTCATCCCTGGCTGTCCTCTCTATATTGTGTGGATGGTTTTGATGGGGTGTTTTAAAAAACTATTTTACATTTTAGATACAGGCATGCTATTTTCATCTGGTCCCCCTTGTCCAAAATAAAAAAGAGGAACACAAATTCTCTCAGTGCCCACAGTAAAAATACAAGTGCTTGACAGTCATCCCTGGAAGGACTTCCCAAAAGACAGATTAGCTTTAAGAGAATCTAGAAGAAAAGGAATATGTGTTAGACTCCAAAGTCAAATGCCTAGAGACACATGAAAGTAAAAAGCTAGAATATAAAGACACATGTATTTAAAGAGCTGTTTGAAGGCTTAAATGGGAGCATTAAAAGGGAGCAATCTCCCAGGATCGTGAAATTATTTCTGGTGTAGACTATGTAAGATATTAAATGAACCTGTGCTATTTTCTCTTTTTTAAAAATAAAGTGGCAAGATCAAGCAGAAAATATTGAATTTAAAAGGGGTTGTCTATGGCTGTGGCCGTCATTCACGTATTTTTTTTTCCTAAAGCTCTCTCTTCCAAAAACAACTGAAAGCCCTCACAAATACACCAATATTCCATAAATAAAAAGCCACCAAAATAGACAGGAAGGGTAACTGGTGCATGCCAAAAAGCTTCTCACCTCTCACACACAAGTTATTGTCTTAACAGAATTGGGTGATGAATGCTTTTGCCTGTCCAAACAACAGAATCAAGCCTCTACAAAATAGAAATGAGAGTTTAACCTGAACAGATGTTGTAGGGAGATGGAGCTATTTGGTGACCAACAAGCACAGTTTCTGTGCTCAGGAATCAAAGTGACAGTCCTTTTGTTTGTAAATGTGCATTGCCTCATATCAAATATGTTGACACCCAAGACAAAGCTAAACTTTTGCATTTTCTGATCCACCTCTGGAATGTGTGTGTGTGTGTGTGTGTGTGTGTGTGTGTGTGTACACATGCACATACATTCATATGGACACAATTAGCCATTCTTAAATATCAAAAGACACTTCCCAGACTTGGTACAGACTTAAAAGTCAAGCATGGCATCTTGCAATGTAAGTTTGTCTGTCTTCAGTCGGAGTGCAAGAATATCTATGCAAACACTTAATATTTCCCATAAAATGCCATAATAAAGACAGAGTCTATTGGTGGCACAGCCAGGTTATTTGAGTTGTGTGTGACATAATGGAAAAGAAGTGTGCAGATCACCCCCTGGGGACTTTTCATGCAGGTCACACATCTTTTGAAAACACTTCTCCCTTTTAGGGCCCTGAATTTTTTTTTTCTCTCTCGCTCTCTCTCTCTCTCTTGCTTGCTCTTTCTCTCTGCAGCTGTCTAACTATGAAAAGCCTGGAAGAGACATCAAAATGCAGTTATTTTTTACACGGAGCACATTCCATCAAACCCAAGGCCTCTCTCCTGGAGTTGATGCTTCTTTTCTGTTAATCGTGCACCTCTCATCTTTCTCCCTTTTTCATCTCCCTAATCCATCGGATTCAACTGTGATCACCACCATCACCTTCTAAGGCTCCAGGCCTTTTGGCCCCCGACCCCCATCCTGACTTGTATCTAAAAATGGCTCTGTGGGACCTTCCTGCCAACCCAGAATGTCAGGGCCACATTCTCCCTTCTTCTCCATCTCGGGCCATGTGATCTCAGCTCCCGCAGAGAGTTCATTAGCACTAGTTTTGTCTGATATTGGAACTCAAAGATGTGCATCTAATTATGAAAATGTGCAGATCACAAGCTATATATAAAATCAGACATCTGACAATTGAAGAATGAGTTTAGAACAGTGGCCATAAACCAAAGCTCCATGGTTGGGTTCTGATTTTGATTCTATTCAAAAATATGCTTCACTTGCTTAATGTTTAATCCCAAGTTTTGCAAAGAATTTACCAATATCTTTTGGGATTTTTATTATCCTTTAAAAAAAATGACACTAAATTAAATCGAACTGTTGAAGAAATGTTTGCTGCCAGTGATGGTTGTACAACATCCAAAATGTAAAATGGCCATCAGAAAGGAGTTGCTGGCATTGTCCATTCCCAGCTATGAGCCCAAGTTCAAGCTTAAGCCTCACCCATTGCATATGGGTGATGATAAATGAAGAAAATCCAGTATTGCTACTGCTAACCTCATGTGTGACACACATACTGAGAGTTGTCTCCTGAGTAGATTTTGAAGACACTTAGAAACGTGTCTGCACTGCTTTGAATTCACTAGAAAAATACAGGCATGGACTTTGGAATACACCTCAGATGGAGTCCCTTGGGCCTCTAGGCAGGAATTGCTTTTGTTTCACATAGCAACCTTGGCATGAAGTTAGGGGAAGTGTTTTAGTTTCTTTGGGAGGGGACACTAAATTAGGAAACAAAATATTAAATAGGTGTTAAATACTAAAAATATCTAAGCTCCAGCTGCCTCTTTCAATCTACGCTCCTGACTATATTCAGAATAATCCACCAAATGTGCCTGTGAATCAAAACGCCATCCCCAGGTTTTCCTGCATGGATGGGACATAAGGGAATCTACAACTTTCTGACCAAATGCTTCCTGTGTAGCATGCACTCTTCTACACCTGGGGGC
>NW_025999943.1:9349478-9497704 GCF_001458135.2 Marmota marmota marmota
ACATAACCCTAAACCTAAACATAACCCCAATACATACACCACTACCCTCCCTCTCTCTCTCTCTCTCTCTCTTTGGTACCAGGGGTTGAATCCAGATGTGCTTAACCACTGAGCCACATCCCCAGCCCATTTTTGTATTTTATTTAGAGACAGGGTCTCACTGAGCTGCTTAGAGCCTTGCTACTTGCTAAGTTGCTGAGGCTGGCTTTGAACTCATGATCCTCCTGCCTCAACCTTCAGAGCCACTGGGATTATAGGCTTGGGCCACTATGCCTCGCACCACACCTCCACTCTTTCCTACATACACACACACACACACACACACACACACACACACTCTATGTACTTCTCCCTGGTCATGCACACATCATCCACTTTTTTCCTACACACATACACTGACTCTCCCTACCCACCACAAACTCTTCTCTAAGCACTTCTTCTCTAAGCATGCGCGCGCGCACACACACACACACACACACACACCACCCACTCTTTGCTGTCTTGACCTCTTCCTATCTGATCACCTCCAACCCTGGCAGACTGGTTCCTATGCTCATCACCATCAAACCCTGTTGGAAAGAAAAGACTCTTTTCTCAACCATAGTTTATCATGCCTTTCTCTCTGAAGGAGAAAAAGGGTCGGTTAGATGAGGAGTCTCAAGTTCTACCTCACCTCTGACACTGGCTGCCCCATGACCTTCCAAAAGTTTGGCTTGGCTGCTTCTTCTGCTAACAGAGAGCCAACACTTATCTAACCTTATTTCCAGGGCATGTGGAAGGACTGAAGGGCAGAGCAAACAAAAGAACTTAGAAAAGTATGTGACACAACCCAGTCACTGGGTGTGGTATACTCATTCATTCAGAAGGGTTCCTGTGTTTCTGGGGCAGATTTCACTGAGGGCAAGTGTTACACTTCTTCCAAAAATGTCCCACAGTAGAGGTGTAAATGGGGACAATGGGTTAGAAGGACCAAGATCTCACCCACTGAAGCATCTGAAAGTCTTCAACAAGACCCCAAGTGAACTGCCCCTGTTTGGCCCATCCCTTCAGTTCTGGAGAACAATCCACATGGCCCTCTGTGCTTGCTGACACATATACAAGAGACATCCCACAGTCCAGGGACAGATCCCATTTGTACAGGCCAAGAATTCTACATTTTTATAAGTTCTCTTTGAAAAAAACCCACAAAATTATGAGTACAAAATTGTCATCCTTTAAAGGACCCTAAGCAAGTAAAGTCCCTAAAGTTTAACTGGCATCTGCATCATGGTAAATCCACCTCTAGATTCAGTTTTTCACCATATATGAAAAGTTCACTAGGAACAGGGCGTGGGCCTTCTAATTTTAGGAAACATCTCATAAGCTTCAGGGGGTTCTGCAGCCTGCAGAGAGTGAGAACTTAGGATAAGCTCTGGCCCAGTTAGCAATTCTTATCTGATCCCTTCTTCGAGTTTTCTTCCTGCTGCCTCATCTAACAGTGAAGTCAAATGATTCAACAAATACTGTGAACCCCTCAACTCAGAGTGCTCTGCCAGGCCCTGGGGCAGAGTAGGTGCACAGAATGTTCAGGCTTGGTGGAGAGGAAGACAGACAGATGAATGACCATAATACAAGGAGGCAAGTGCTGGGCTCTCCAGATTGCCTGGGAGCATAGAGGAACAATGTTATTTTGCTTCCCAAGGGGTGGCATTGAGGAAGCCCTTAAAGACAAGGATGTGAATAAGAGCATTTTAGAAAAAATAAAATAAGAAACATGTGCACACGAAAATCTTGATGGACTGCAACTAGCCGCCAAGAGGATCTGGAGCCTTTGATTATGGCAAACAAAGAGAAAGGGATTGGGTGGGTATGGAAAGAGTAATCCAGAGGTGGCGCATGAAGGAACTTTTAAGGTTAATAGGCAGATTAAAATTACCAACAAACAGATCACAGAATATACAGTAGCCACCAGGGTCAACAGAACACAACATAATTCCATTAAATGTTAAGTAGAAGCCATAACCAAGGAATACATGTTAACCAATCTATTAATAAACCAATCAGTATTTGCTATGCTGTTTGTGCAATACAGCTTTTCCTTGCTTTCCCCTGAACACAAGAGAAATAAATTACATGTTTCTTACAGATATTATAGATTAGTTAGGAGGAGAAAACCAGTCCCCACAAACAAGCAAGAACCACTCAGTGGTCATTTTTTGGCAGAGACTGAAGTGCAAAGCAATTCCAAAGGGAGAAATTCCAGTAGGTTAGTGTCAAGGATAAGAGAAGCTTAAGTTTGACCTGGAAGAAAGGAACACTTGAAGTTGTATCCTATAGCCAGAGATGGCCCTGGACTCTGAGTCACATCAAGATTCCCCCTCAGCTCCAGCATTTTGCTGATTTTGGATCCTTAGACATGTGTCCTAATGGTCAGCCTTCAGTTTGCTTAACTACAAAATAAAACATTGTTGGTCCTTTCACTTAAAAATTCTGGAATGAGATATTTATATAGCAAAATATTCATTATATGCTGTACACATATGAAAAGGACCTAAGGGGTAAAAAAAAAAAAAAAAAAAAAAAAAACTGGGACAAAAAGCTATTAAAAGCATTGGGGAGATAGTTATTTAGATGATAATTGGCTTGTTGAGTTCCCAAGCAGCAGCAGCAGCCTGAGCCTGAGCTCAGGAGTTGGGGGAGGCTGTGGGAGATGGCCCGAGGCAGGAATGAGCTTGCTCCCTAGAATGCACAGGCTGGGAAGCTGGATTAGCAAAGAGATGCCCTGCTCAGATGGGCCACCTCGGAAAGGAACATCCTACAGATTGAAAGGTTAGTAAGTTTCCAGTGAACTCCAGAGGAATCCTGAAGGAATTTAGTCTAAGAAATTGTTTACTTGTGGGTGCTTAAATTCCTCAGGGCAGCCAGCCTTGAGCCATCTGGGTTTCACTGAGCACCTGAAATTGGACCTTAATGGAATAAACTATGCGATGTAAACAAACCAGAGGAGAAGCATTCTGACTGCGAGGAGCCCTTTAGGTTTGGAGAGGGGCGGTGGAGAGGAGGTTCTGTGTGTGTTCTGGTCTGGACTGAATTTTCTTTCAAAGAATTCAATTTGCTTTCCAGAACAGGTGAGGAAAAGGAATGTGAAGCAGAATGATCAAATTTCATCCGAAAAGTACAGAAGTAATGGACTCAGCCATTACATGAATCCTCATCTTCGGACAAATTTTTCTTAAAGTCAGCAGGTGGTAAGAGAGTGGGCCAAAGGTGACAACTGATGAGATCTGCTCTTTCCTTCTCCAAAACCTGTTGCAAAATACACTATCCTTGTCCCATCTATGCAAGGAAAATTGTTCTGTTGTTGTATGACTAATAGTTCCCAGGATTTCTTTCTTTTTTAAATTCTTCATTCAGTTGTCTGTGATTAAATTTCCCTTCATGTGCACATGGAAGGTCTTTAACTGTCCTCAAGGTGGGCAGGGGACTTTGGGTGGCCAAGACCATGGCTGCGTATCTGAGTGAGGCGGCATATGGATGGAAAGAACTCAGGCCCCTGCAACTGCATCCTAGGCTCCTTTAGTCACTTCCTCTCATGTGTCTTAAACAAGATGTCCATGGCTCCTAAGCCCCAGTTTCTTATTTTGCAATTTAGGCATGCCCTAAATTACCCAAAAACCTGCCTTTCCTACCTTGAAGTGTTGTTGGAAGGGACAAGATGCAGGCAATGAGCATATTCCAGGAATCTTTTGTTTCTTTGTGTTCTGTGGTACTGCTGATTGAATCCAGGAACCACTGGGTTCAGCAAACCTACACCTCCACTCCTTTTTATTTTATTAAATTGTGTCACTAAATTGCTAAGTCTGCCCTTAAACTTGGGATCCTCTTGCCTCAGTTTCCCAAGTAGCTGGGATTATATGTGTCTCCTTCTTAAGATTCTTAGTATCTATCTCATGGAGGATCCTTGACATTTCTTACAGTTCCAAAATTCTAATGTATACTAAAGGACTTTGAGAACTGTTCATTATTACGTAAATCAACACAAAGAATTGCTATTCAAATTATTCAACAGCCTAACCACCTAAAGCAAGCTCCTCAAAATGGAAACAGACACCCTGGCCCTCTCAGTCTGGTAACGGGAATCACAGAGAACAAAATACACATCTTCAGCAAGGATGCTAGTTCCTGGAACTGAGTTAACAGTTTCCCAGGAAAGCTACCTGAACTATAGCGCCTCCTCATTTACACAGTCAAGATTTCAAACCTTTTCAGCTGCAAAGCTACTCACAGACAACTGCTTCAAAAGCAAACTTCCTCTGACTGAAATTCATCCTCATACGAACAGCATCTTCATGCCAAAGAAATTGACCTTTCCCTCAGACCTTGCAACACATTTGACCGACAATGATCATTTTGTAACATCTGTGACAAATACCATTTATTTTTAAACATTGGGAAGGTATTTGAAGAGCTCTTAAAAGGAAACCCAGAGATTTTTTTTTTAAATATCATGTTTCTCTTCTTAAAGTTCTATATAGTAAAGAGACAAATATTGGCCCTGATAAAAATCTAAGCAGGGACATCTGAGACCCTCTTAACACTCAGAGCTTTTCGTATACTCTCACCAAAGCACCCACCACAAAGCACAATCGGCAGATCAACCCAGAAATCTGGGGACAGAATTTGAAGTGGGCGGATGGCACACAAATTAGGTCACTAAAATCAGTGTTTCACTTTTAACATTCATGCAAAAGGTGACAATTCTAATTCCTAATATTCTCTTTGATGCAATGTGCATGTTTTAAATTATCCATCTGTTAAATTCCTATGTGTTCCCACATCTTTGCTGACAGTTAAAGGCAGAAGTCCTGGGAAGCTCACACTGTGTGTAACCCGCAATGGCTAGTGACTGCACGCATGTGGCCCCCATTTCAGGCTGTGGAGCTCAGTTAGGTGACATCAGCAGCTACCAGGGAGGGCAGGAGATGCCTGAGTCTCTGGTTGCTGGGATACCTATACCTCACTCCCAACACAGAACACTTCTGACAACATTTGAAGTGAGGGATCTGGTCCATCAGAGTAAGAATGGGCAAAAACAACAAAATAGTGACATTCACATACCTAATATCTTGGCTTTTTCTATCTTGTCCCTCAACTCAAAATTAAAACTGTCAAAGTTAAGATTTACTCTGATATATTCTAGTAGGGGGCCACTCAATACTCCACGTTGTGAGATTCACAAGAATAAGTAGGATAAAGGTGAAATTAGAACACACGTGATTTGTATTTAGCTAGGAACCATCATGTGGGTAATGAGGAGACTATATTACACTCAGGGGGATTATTGCAAACTATCTAAATTTAATCTGAAACCATATTTTCAGATTCTGCATTATATTCTTACATTTTACAAATATGATTTTTTGCACAAGATTGATTTTCTCTAAATTTGACATTTATTTCACAGCAGAGAGGAAGAGTTTTGAAGGGCAAAATAACAGGCCTCCTTCCTCCCTTCCCTTTTTCCTTCCATCCCCCTCCTTCTCTCTTTTCTTCCTTCCTTCTTTTCTCCTTTCTTCCTCTTTTCTTCCTTCACTCCTCTCTCTCTTCACTCCTTACTTCCTCTCTTATGGCTTTTCTTCCCTCCATTTTTTCTTCTTTCCTCTCTTTCCTTCCCTTATTGCCTCTTCCCCTTCTTGCCTTTCTTCTTTCCTCCATCAATCTCACAAACCTTCACTGGATCTCCCTCTGCACAAGACACCGGGCTCCTTTCTGGGGACAGGACAAAAAAAAGCCACTGTGACCACCCTGGCATGGTGCAGAACTGAGGGTAGTGCGGACAGTCATGCTGACCACTTGGCATAATGACTTCAAGACCAGCATTTGTGAAACCCCAAGGAGGGCCCCCTACCCACACAATGACAACCAGGTGGGGCTTCCTGAGGAAAGGATATCAACCTTCAGCCCTGGAGAAGACAGTAAAGGTCAACTGGACCCTCTCTATATTCCCCAACATCCTCCCAACTCAAGAATCTTTAGACAAGGACCAGGTCTCCTGTTCTGGGGTCTAAATCTCATACCTCACCAAGCTGGAAGGGGTTTTCTTTCTGATACACATTCACCCTCTCTCTGCTAGATCCCCAGAGCCATTCAACCCACCATGTAGGAATAATGCCTGAAATCCACTAGCTGTTAGGGTTTCTTGTAAAGATCCTTACAGTGAAATGCTGTCCTTCCACATTTCTATCTTTACCTGCATGTGTGCTCATCAGTGAGATTGTGTCCACTTCCCTTGTTAAATAAATGGGTTCTTCACATGCATAAAAGATTTAAAAATTCCCTCCTTCTATGGAATAAGAAGAAGTCCTATTTACACATTTGATTAAGCAGTTTCTGCCCTAGAGAAAAAGGTTAGCAGGGGACTTTCCTTCCAGGATAGAGTTTCCCCAGAGAAGATGTTTGCCAAGCGTCACTTTTCTGCCACTAAAGTGTAGAGTTTATCAAGAGCACTGTGTCCACAGCAGCGGGGATGGACCTAAAGTTCAGAAGGCACATCTGCCCTCGGTAATGGTCATCAGTAGTAGAAAACCCATCCCATGTGGCCACGAGGCAGGCTCTGATGTGGTCCAGCTGTTGGAGAAATCCCAGCTGAGGGACACAGAGGAGGGAACAAGGAGTGGATGTCCCAGGGTGGCAGGACCATGGTGGGGGCCAGGATTAGAGTGTGGTCACATTTAGAAAGCCATGCACGAGGTCGTGCCCTGTCCATTACGGGATCAGTCAGCTGCCAGAGTCAGAGGGAGCCGTTGGGAGGAAATTTTTAAATAGGATGGAATTTACTCTTACAAGGCAACCATCCCCCAGTGCATTTGCTCTCTTTCCCCCGGAGCTCTTTGAGCTATCCTGAAGGCTCTGTAGTGGCACAGACACAGAGACAGTCGGCATGGAGGCAATGGCCCCGGGAACTCTGGTCATCACTCCCTGACTTTCCTCTGGACTTCAGTACTAAGTTGTAATCCCTTCCTTTTTCTGGTAAATCCATGATCCTAAGGTGCAAAAATAAAAGCAGAACAGATTTCAAAAGTCCTGAAGCCTGAAGCCTCAATCCTCTTAAAAATTTGGTGAATAACTTAGCTAATGCTGGCAGACAGATACAAGGGGGACATGCAAAATCTTCAAACTTCAGTGCTCAAAAACCACCTAAAATGAATATATATTCACAGAGCTGTTAAGAAGGCAGTGAAACATAAAATCTGAATTGCAAAACACTTGAAGATCAGCATGTTGTTATCCACGGGGAGTGACTGTTTATTTTTATCCCTCTGTAGAAAAGGTGATACTGTAGTCACCAAACACTTGGGAAGGCATTTATAGACTTCTGTAATAATTAACATTACTTTTACAGGCAGTGCCCTGGAGGTGACTAATGGAGAAAGCAAGTCAAAAGACAAAAGTGTAGATCATTGTATTTCTTTTGCTATTTTTTTATAATAATAGCTAACATTTACGGAACACCAGATTATATGCCAAGCATTTGCTAAGCATTTTGTGTGATTATTTCCTTTTATTTCTGGAAAGAATGGGCATTAAAGGAAATTTCTTCAGTGCCTATGAATCAGATCTACTAGTTCCGTAAGGGCAGGTACTATGTTTCATTCATCCTAGCTCAATGCTAGGTACAGAGCGAGCATTCAAGAAATGTTTTTCAGCCATTTTCATAAAACCTGAAACTGCATTTGATAGCTAGAAGCTAAAAAGACCAACCTATTTTTTTCAGACAATGCATTTAGACAATGAACTTATTTAATGTGCTTTTAAAGAAACACATAGCATATTATCCCCTTTTATAAGATACCACTTGGTTTGGATCTTGAGAAGCTTGCTCTCCACGGTGGTGTTATCGGAAGACGGTTGAGCCTTTAAGACTCATGGAAGGTTTTAACAGAAGGCAGGCCCTTAAGAGGAGTGTGAACCCACAGACCCCTCTTGTTCTTTCTCTCTTTTTAATTTCCAACATGAGGTATGTGGGTTTTCTTTACCATGTGCTCTCACCATGATGTGCTACCTCACTCAGGCCCAAAGACAAGGGGCCAACCCACCACGGACTGAAAACCCAAAAAATGTGAGGCAAAATAAACCTTTTATCTTTGTATCTTTTTATCTTAATACCTTGATTATTCCAGGTATTTGTTATAGCAATGGGAAGCTGACTAATATAGATTTTTAAAAATGCTACAAGAGAACAAAATATTGTAGGGCAAATCCTTCAAAAGCATGGTTCTCTCTCAGCAGTATTTCAATGTCTCAAACTGAGTATTTTCATACACACAGAAGAAAGCATTCAAGCATTGAATGCTACAATTTTCTATCCCTTTTAAGTGTTAGAGATTTATAGTACCATAAAAAGAAAGACTTCTCAAGCCTATTATTTATATATGCAATGTCCTCTGAAACAATTTACTCAATCTGACAATTAAGTACAGCAATTAGAATGAATTATGGAAGGACTGGTCTAAATTAAGGGAAAGGTTGAATGAACTACATGGTGTGTCCATAAAAAGTATATACAATTTGAATGTTGATAAGAAATCTACAAATATTGGCAGCCTTCAATTTAAACAAATTGCGATCCAAAAATGCATCTGTAAATTGTTGGGAATTTAGAACATATTTTCCCATCGACGTAAGGTTATAAATCATGGTTAGTGTTAGTTCTGTGAGGAGGTAGGAAGATACTTGTCTAGAATCTTTGTCTTTGATCAGTGGCTTACCTGACTGACCACAGGTTCTTCCTGTTTGGGGTAGAAGGCAAGAGAAGGCAGCAGGCTCAGGTGCCCCTGAGTCTGTTGATTTAGCCTGGATAGTATGTGAGCCAGGACCTAGACTATTTCTTTCTGTATATTTATTTCTATCCCTTTCCTATACTGCACTGATTCTCATCTTTGGCAGGACAAGGAGGGTAGGTGGTATCTGCTTGGATTACTATAATGAAGAACCACAGATTGAGTTGCTCAATCAACAAACAATTATAATCCCACAGTTCTGGAGGCTGGAAGTCCAAGAACAAGGTGTTGTCACAGTTGGTCCTTCTGAGGTCTCACCTTGGCTTAGAGAGGGCCACCTTCTCACTGCATCTTCACATGATCTTTCCTCTGTACTTGTCTCCAAATTTCCTCTTCTTTTAAGGACAGCACTCACTTTGAATCAGGGCTCACCTATATGATCGCGCTT
Organism: Marmota marmota marmota; assembly: GCF_001458135.2. Taxonomy (NCBI): domain Eukaryota; kingdom Metazoa; phylum Chordata; class Mammalia; order Rodentia; family Sciuridae; genus Marmota; species Marmota marmota. The sequence continues at coordinate 9,358,686 of NW_025999943.1, forward strand.
AGAAGGCTACATTCTGAAACACTGGGGGTCAGGGATTGAACCTACAAATTTGGGTGGAGGGGTGGGTATTGTATGCACAATTTAGTCCATCACAGAGTTCATTCCTCCACAGAATAGAGACTCAAAGTAAAGATCACTTTGCTCCCCAGACCTAGGACAGATCTAGCATGTGCTACTCAAACCTAGGACTTCCTAGTGTAGGAAGGGAACTCCCCAAATCACAGGTAGCCCCATGCCCTATCGGAGAAATATTATCTAGAAAAAATTAACACCTAAAAAAGCACAAACCTGCACACACCTCCCAACCCCCTGTAAGAGGGTGATGTTCACAAGAATATGCCATGAGGACCCTCTAACAGCTTAGCTCTTCCCATTAGCACCCCCGCCAAGAGATGCCTTAGTCTCCACACAGGACATTGCAGCAGGGAGTGGGGAAGATAAAAGCAGGTGAAGGGAGGGCACTGGAACCTTGGAACTACCTCAAGAAGATGGCGTGAATCATTGACAATTATTTTCTTAGGATTCACAGAAAATGTTTTTTTACCCATAGACCTTTTTTTTTTTTTTGGCTGTGGAGGGGGAGGGCACCAGGGATTGAACTCAGGGATACTCGACCACTGACCCACATCCCCAGCCCTATTTTATATTTTATTTAGAGACAGGGTCTCATTGAGTTCCTTAGCACCTCCCTTTTGCTGAGGCTGGCTTTGAACTCGTGATCCTCCTGTCTTAGCCTCCTGAGCCGCTGGGATTACAGGCATATGCCACTGTGCCTGGCTTACCCATAGAATTTTATTAAAAGTTCTGGACACCAAGGACAGGGAATCACCTCACCAGTAAATGGAAAGTGGGACTGAGAGAGAGAAGAGTGTCTCTTTCCTTCCATGCTCTCTTCGGGATAGGTAAACCATGAGATGAACTATAAATTTGTTAGTCCTCTATATCCTTTTCTAAATCCCTCTATCCCAAGGTCACTCATTTCTGTTTGGGTGCTTAATTGTTCTCCTTCAAAAATGAGGCTTTCACTCAAAATTTCCCCTGCCTCCATGCCATCCTGCTAAGAGGACAGAAGTCAGAATGAGTAATCCTCTTGGGATGTACCTATGTGTTACATGTTACCTTGGGACCACTTCTATTTTTAAGTACATCTGAAGGTGTATGTGGATTGGTACAAGAGGAAATAGGAACGTATGGCAGTGGAGATTGAGACATGAGCTGTTCCGGGGTGGGGACCATGAAACAAGCACCTTTGCATTCCTGAAGCCAAAACATTCCTGGAATTGATAACGCCTGTTGGTCTGAACTGATCAGGGTCCACAGGGTGCACTCCTGCAGTGTGCGTCCCCAAACTGTTGCTGCCTTAGACAGCCTGCTCATTTTTCCCCTTCTGGGAATGAAGATTATCTGAAAACTCCAAGAAAGCCCCTACCCTGTGGCATTGGGCAGAGGTGGAAAGACGGGCAAAAATGGAGATGTTAGGTATAAGCCTTAGCACATTTGACCTCTTCTTAAGCACCAAGCAGGGTTCTGGAGCTCTAAGGATATCAGTGCATTCAGTCCTCCTGGCAACCCTGCAAGATGGGAAGCTAAGGCACAGAGAGACTCAATCACTTTCTCAGATGGCAGAGCTGTGATTCAGACCCACACCTCCTGACTCCTGCCTCTCAGACTGTCCTTGCCCTCCTGCACCATGCCTTGGGTTTACAACAAGGTTGAAGGATTATAATGAATTATTCAGGTAGAAATACAATCATGTGTATCAGTTTGTTTAGACCAAAGTAAGAAGAGGTAACGAATGGATCAATGAGTAATTATTGAAAAGTAACCACATAGACGATGCTATGCACTGCACTGGGAGGGTGAACAGGTAAATCAGTCTAACTCCTCCCTTCAAGAGACTTAACTCCTGGCTCTTGTGGTCCATCTCCTCAGGGCTCCCCAGCCCCTAGGTCACCATCACTGCTCTTAGGTAAGCCACTGGTAGCCCAAGTGGCACCTACTTGCAATTAGAATAAGGCTTCATCTTGGGCAAATTCTGTAACTGAGAGTTTTGCAGAGAACAGAGTGAAGTTCAAGCCTGTTGCCCCCTCAGCCAGCTGCCTTTGTACCACTCACAGCTAAACCATCACGGCCCACAGCTCTGTGTCCCCCCACCAGGAGCTTCTCTTCGCCCCATTCTTGCCGCATGTCCTAGGAGTGTCTCCGTGAAATTTCAATTTTTTATATGTAGAATTCTCCACATTCTTCTCTTAAGACCCCCTTTGCTTATGAACACTATCCCAGCAGCTTCTTGAGGACCTTCATGATGGAATCCAGGACTCAGCAGGACAGCCCAGAAGACAGTGACTCAGACACGGGTCCAGAGGCTCCAAAGCTGTGTGTCCTTGAGGTGATACTCAGACCTCAAGACCTCTTTCCTTTTATCCCTCCCTCCATCTTTCCTTCCTTCCTTCCTTCATTTCCTTTCCTCCTTCCCTCATTTCCTTCCTTTCTTCCTTTTCCCCTCCTTCTTCCCTCCCTCTTTTCTTCCTTTCATCCTCTCTCTTTCCCTTCCTTCCAAAAGCAATCACTGAATGCCTTCTCTGTGCATTGCATACACTAAATCCATGCTGTGCCACAAGCAGAAGCAAAGTAGTCCCTTTCCCTCTCTTTGGGTCACATTTGGTCACCCCAGAGGCTTCTTGTACCCTCAAACTCCAGACTACTGCTCTTTCAACTCATTTGCTAAAGCCCCCCTCTCCAGCAGGAGGCCCAACTACATTCCTGGTGCAGGGCCAGGGGCCCAGTCTCCAGGACAAACATCACCAGCTGATCTCACCACTTCATGTTCCGCCAGTCCTCTTTTCATAAATAAAGACTGTGCAAATCCACACTGAATCCGAGCTTGCCTCAGATAGTTCATCAGATGCCCAGACACTTCTGTAACCCCAGCTTCAGCTCAATCCAGGGCCTCCACCACGCACAGAATGTTAAATAATGCGATCAGAAGTAAATATTAGGTCTACACACCAGTAGAGATGTTACAGCAGTACAGGATGGGGACCAACTTCAAGACTGCATGGTAAATTTTCAGCCAAGGTTTTTGAGCTCTTCATCTCCTAGATGAAAGAACCAACCATATCCCTGGAGCTCAGCTTTGGACAACAGAAGAATAAATCTTTCTGCCAACGCATTTTCAAGGGTGAAGGCTGGTTGTGGAAGAAAACATCTGAGAATGAGATTTTATCAAAGGCAAAAGTGCCATTCCACAACTTTTACATGTATTTTATCTTGCAAAAGAGTAGAAACCAAATTTACAGTCTAAAGAAAGAAAGGGAGGCTCAAGCAGATGGAAAAAATGTTGAAATATAAGGGGTGGTAGAGTTGGGAAGAAAAAAAAACAGCTTTAGATGTCCCTCCATGTTCCGCCTCAGACCTTCAGAACATGCCTACTGCCCCTGGTGGCACTGTGGGAGGCACTGTGGGGAGGCAGAAGTGACCAGAGGGAACAAAGCAGAGCTCAAAGAGGACAGCACCCAAAAGATCTAAGAGCCACTTTAAGGAAATGATTAGAAGGACATGGACCCCATAGGAGTATTGAGATGACACAGGAGCAGTCATTGCTTCTATTCCCTGAGGATAAGCAGGGAAGGGAACCGAGGGTGCCACTAATCCAGAGGTAGCATGGTACTGAGGTAGTAAAGTGCTGCGTTCTGCTGTTGGCTATGTGATATTCAGGTTGAGTGTCCCAAAAGTTTAAAATCTAAAATGCTCCAAAATCCAAATGTTTGCATGAACATGGTATATAGTGGAAAATTTCACTTCATGAAACTTAGTTTCATGCCAAAAAAAAAAAAAAGATATTTAAAATGTTATATAAGTCAGGTGTGGTGGCACAACCATTACTTGGGAGGCCGAGGCACGAGGATCACAAGTTCAAGGCCAGCCTCAGCAACTTAGTGAGACCCTGACTCAAAATAATTTTTTAAAGGGCTGGGGATGCACCTCAGTGGTAGAGTACCTCTGGGTTCAAGTTCCAGCACTGCAAGAAAATTAAGGAGACTTGCCTGGCATACATGTGGCCCTGTGTTCAAATTCCAGAATAAAAAAGAAAAAAACAAAAGTAAAGGAGTGTTCTCTTTGCCAGCTGCCCTTTCTGCTTTTCAACATCATCATACTAAGAAATGATATCTGGCATTGCTACTAGGGTCACAGAGAGAGCAACCCAGAGCCTAGACAGCTGAGACTCACAAACCCTGGAAAATGCTAATCTCTGAGCTACTTGGTAAAAGACATCAATAAACCCTACATGGGTAGTCATTTTCAGTTAGATATGCTCTTACTTGCAGCCTCAGACATTCTCTTACTATTTGCAAGTCAGACGTGCAAGATTCTTGAGACTCTAACTTTGCTGTTAAGAACCTGATGTGGCTTTGCGGCTTACCAACTACATGACCTTAGAAAGTCTACTGACTCACTCTGACCCTTGGTTTCTTTTTCTGTTAAATTAGGATAATAATAACCTACCCGGAAAGGTTGCAAAGATTAAAATACAAGCACACAGTTATTGCTCAACAAATTCTACTCATCCATAATGTCTGCAATATGTACACCCTTTGTGCTCTGCTCATGCATGCTTTCAAGTGTTTGCATTGCAAACATCCTCTCAAGTCCTGCTTACACTGGCATTGTACTTAATTAAGGCATTCATCACATACTATGCAAACAGATGTTATCCACTGCAGGCCACGCTACAGCAATATTCTATCAACCCTAAAGAAATGGCCCTGAATAGATGGGGGGAAGACTTTTCAGTGCTCTGATTCTGAATATGAATGTAAAAATTCACAGGATAATATGTCTGTCCAGGGAATAGCTAAAGACAAGGCTGATCAGCCTTCCTAACAGGAAGTAGGGTCCAGAAAGCTAGCCTGGGGTAGGGGCCATATCCTTATGACCAAGGGCAGAGATGACTGATGAAGCCAGCTTCTGGTCAGTATTCTCAGGTAATGAGTATCTCTTTGGTCTACTCTCAGAGAACCACAGAACATCAGTGTTAGATGAACCAGTCACTAACTCAGCTACAAACTGAGTGGCTTTTATTTTTGCTTTTGTATTATTTCATTAATATTCACTAACCTCATATGGTGCAGTGGCATAGGCCTGTAATCCCAGCACCTCAGGAGGCTGAGGCAAGAGGATCATAACTTTGAGGCCAGCCTCAGCAACTTAGCAAGACTTTATTTCAAAATAATTTTGAAAAGGGGGTGGGGAGAGGCTGAGAATGTAGCTGAGTGGTTAAGCAATCCTTAGTACTGCAAAACAATCAATAAATAAAATCACTAAACTCTAAGAAGTTGACTTGGGTTACACAATCTTAGTTTTCTCTAAATGCAATAGAAACGTACTTCAAAAGAACTCAAAATACTTTGAAATCATTTTTCAACAAGCCATAAGATTTCTCTAGAAAGTTAATACACACGTAAGGAATGTACTAAAGAAAATAATTAATACATTTGAATGAAATAAAACAGCTCGGCATTGGAATCAAGACCAGAGTCTGGGAATTTCCTCCAAAAGAGTAAAACCCCAATTATCTTCCCATGGAGGCGTCTCCAGGAACCAGCCCTTCAGATACAGAGAGAAAGAAATTCCTCCTCCCTCCTTCCCCACTCCTCCTCACTGCCTGAGGCTTAATCTCCAGGCTAAGGACAATTTACAGTCCCACCTCACTGATTTCTGGGATAAGTCCTGAGACCACACTATTGGTGGATTCCATCACTGACACTTCGAGAACATTCTAGAGTGCACTCACACACACCCACTGCAGGCCAGGTGCTCAATGTGGCCTTGTGATGCAAACAAAGAGAAGTGGTAAACACATGGAGGATGGACCTTGGCCTGTGGAACACATTATACTATTTTATAGTAAACATTTCTTTTTTGCAATTAAAAGGTGCATACTCTAAAATAATGATAAAAGTATAGTATAGTAAATACATAAGACAGTAAAGTCATTTGTCATCATCATCAAATATTATATAGTGTACATAATTATACTGTTGCACTTTCATAGGACTGGAAGTACAGTGCTAGGTTTGTTTGCACGAGTAGCACCACAAATATGTGAGTGATGCTTTGTATTGTGACATTACTAGGAAACAGGAATTTTTCAGCTCTATTATAATCTCATGGGAGTCCCATTATATATGTGGTCCATGTCACTACACAGGAATGTATCTGAGTTTGTTCTAGTCAGAGTACCATGAAGTCAGCCAAAGATAATCTTGGGAGAACACTCACCTTTAGGAACCTAGACCACGTCCCCCTGTCAGAGACACCTTGGATCTCTGTACTTACTCCTTTATAGCAGGATGTCTACTGGTCATGTCTCAAACAGGATATAAGACACACTTAGCAATTGTTATTATTGTGACACAAGTTCCCTCAAAAAATTTATCAAGCTTATTCTATGTGCTAGGCACTGCTCACACAGATTATTTCATTTTGTGAGTGAAGTCTAAGTAGGTAGGAGAATGGTTGCCATCCGTAAACCAAAACTGAGAACTTATGAGGATCAAGAAACTGCTTGAGTCACACAATTCAGTCCAGTGCTGCTCCTGTAATGGTTTATTGTGGGAGTCCAGGCTTGAGAGGCAATGGGCTCCCATCTCTTCCCATGAATACTTGTTGACCTTAACATGACCAGATCTGTCCTTCCTTAGAAAAGATTTAGACATCCCATCATGTCACAGAGCAGTGAAGCACACCACTGCCTTCAAGGAAGCCCACGCTCATTATCACCTGGTGTGATAGAACAATTGCAATCAAAGGACCAAAGGACCCAGATGGTACGTCTACACAAAATCCCCATGGTCATGAGGCTTGGAGGCATCCCCAGATTTCTACTCCATTCCTAAGCAAAGACAAATATTCTATCACAGACCATTCTCCTTTTCCTGAATCTGTCTAAGGGTCACCATGAGCCATTTCATTAGCATAAACTCAGGCACCATCTGAGGGGCCCACCAAGGCAACACAGACACTCCCACCTCTCAGGAAATTCCAAGGTTTTAGACCCCAACCCCACCCCCAACGTTCCAGGAAACAGGGGAAATGACCAGCTACATTCTTTCTAATACAACAGTAAGTAATTGGAAGTTATTAAGAGTTTTGGACACAGTAGAGATGTGTTGAGCTTGTTCAATCCAGAAAAAAGTTAATTTCAATATATAGAGCACCTTAGCCAAATATAAGAAAAGAAAAACTCCCTGAGAGTACTATATGCAATCCATAAAAAGAAATTGCAATAGAAGCCATGAGATTTCAAGGACTACATGAAGAAAACAAAAAGGGAACAATGTTCTGAAAATATCCACTTGGAAATGACTTCTGGAGCTTGTCCAAGCCAACCTCATGGATTATAGTTACAAGATACCAAGTAAATGATTTTACTTAAAGGTTTTGAAAAAAGGGCACTCCACAGTCTTCCCTTAGTGAATTTTCAAGATCATCAATAGCAACACTGTTTATCTGGAAAATTGGCAAATTGCTATAAACATTATACTTTGAAACACATAAAGCATCTTTCTAGGCAATATCATATCACTTAGGAAGCATTTATCCTTCTGACATCATTGAGAGTAAATAAACAAGCATTTTAACAGAAATACTTAGAATTTATAGATACATAGTAATGTTTGAGAATTGCTTTTTTTACTTCCATTTTATCCTAGATACTAGAAGGGTACATCAAATTTTATTTTAACATATATACAATAAGCCTTCCAAGAAGAAATGCTCATTAAGAATTTAAATGCCTGTATAGCCTTCACCTGCTCTATTTGAGATAAAGCATTTATATTTCAAAAAAAAAAAAATGAGCAGAAAACCATTCATGCTCTATAATACTTAAGCTCATCTGAACTCGATCACATTCGAAAAGAGATTTCTGCCTTATGTCTAATAACTGAGCGGGTGCAGAGAATGTGGCTACTGTGAGATCTTGTAGAAAGGAAATAAAGTTATCCCACCGCTAAGCTGAGTTGGTCTGGATCCATGGGTTCTATACATATTAATGGCTTTGGGGTTTTGAGCAGATGAGCAGCAGCTCATCTTTCCTTTTCCTGGTTCATTCAATAAATATTCCCCAAATGCCTACAAAGCAAAATGCTCTCACCAAATGACCTTTGAAGTCCTTTCCAAACCTAAAGCTCTACAATTCTCTTCTGTGTCTCAGTACACTCTATAAAGTCTTGGTCAGTGTAACTATGAGTGTCATTTCAATCTGTTGTTCCATTCTTTGGTATATGTTAATCTCTGTGCTAAAAAGAATAGAATTTTTTTTTTTTAATTTAAGATACAACTTCAGGGTCTGTTGGTATCCTGTTGGGAAAACAATATACTGTCAACACTCCATATCCTGCATTTGTGAATTCAAACAACCCCAGACCAAAATATTCAGAAAAAATTATGACTGTTCTGAACACGTACAGGCTTTTTTTCTTCTCATGATTCCCTATGCAATACAGTTTAACAACCATTTAGCATTTACATTGTGTTGAGTAGTATAAATCATTTAAAGATGATTCAAAGTCTACAGAAGGATGTTCATAGGTTCTATGCAAAGACTATGACAATATATACTCAAGCATCTGCAGAGTTTGATATACACAGGGGGTCCTGGAGCCGGTTCCCCATTGATACCAGGAGAGGACTGAATGACCAAAATAAGAGGTAATCTCTAATGTTTTAGGAGTTCAGAGAAGGGAAATGACTGCATAAGAAGGACAAATCAAAGAGATTCCAAAGAAGCAGCCCCACATATGCCAAGCTCTGATGGATGAACAGAAGAGTTGAAGAGAGCAGGAGGATCCCCATCGAGGCTGAAAGAAGCTTAGAACTTAAGATGAGCAGAGAGCAGATCAGTCCAGCTGAAACAGAGGAAGGAGGGCGTGGGCACTGAGGCAGGATGGAAGGCAATTCACAGTTTCAGAGCACTTCTGATGCTGACGGCCTGAAGCGAGGCCAGACTGCACCAGCAGAGGACACAGTTCCCCACAAGACCGCCTTCGCTTCCCACAGTGGCCACAGGCCCCGGGATTCCAGGCCACCTGCACCTCTGACCAAACTGGATCCAAGTTCAGGAGTTCCCTCTCAGGTTTGAGTTCCCTCAGGTTTGACAATTCACTCGAATGACTCAGAGAATTCAGGAAAGTACTGTTTCTTATGATTATAGTAATTATAAAGGATACAACTCAGGTCCGGCCAAATGAAGAGACACACAGGGCGAGGTCTGGGAGGGTCCCAAACGTTTCCTCAGGATGTGTCACCCTCCTGGCACATCAGTGTGACTCACCAACCCTGGATGCTCACTGGAGCTGTAGGTGTCCTGAGTTTTTGTCAGGGCCTCATTATGTAGGTGTGATTGACGGAGTCATTGGCCATGTGAGTGAACCCAATCCCAGATCCCCTTCTGTCCCCAGAAGTGAGGAGTTAGGTCTGAAATCACCCAGCTAAAAACCCAAACCCTCTAATCACATGGTTGGTCTTTATAGCATGCCAGCTCCTATCCTGAATCTGTCTAAGGGTCACCATGAGCCATTTCATTAGCATAAACTCAGGCACCATCTGAGGGGCCACCAAGGCAACACAGACACTCCCACCTCTCAGGAAATTCCAAGGTTTTAGACCCCAACCCCACCCCCAACGTTCCAGGAAACAGGGGAAATGACCAGCTACATTCTTTCTAATACAACAGTAAGTAATTGGAAGTTATTAAGAGTTTTGGACACAGTAGAGATGTGTAGAGCTTGTTCAATCCAGAAAAAAGTTAATTTCAATATATAGAGCACCTTAGCCAAATATAAGAAAAGAAAAACTCCCTGAGAGTACTATATGCAATCCATAAAAAGACTTTAACTGCCAATTTCACTTTGAGATTTGTTATTTTAAAAAGTCTCAATAAATAAATAATCCCATTTCTCTTCCAAATTGCGATATTCTTAACTTCCACTTGTACAGATTGCAGCCACTGGCAGATGGCTCTGGAACGGAGTTTGGCAAAGAGGGGACAAGACCACAGTGTGTTTGGGAAGTAGAGTATGATGAGTCAAGGGAACGCTACACAAGGAAGAAGAAAATGAAATATGGAATGCCTTTGGTTTCCAGCTTAGCTGACTGCATGGACAAATAATGACCCCATTATCCAAGGCCGTATATATTAGGGAGAGAAGCACATATAAAGGAAACGCTTATAAGTGGATCCTGAGACATCCACATGAAGATGGACAGGAAGCAATTAGAAAGACAAGTCTGAAGGTCAAGGGTCCATCATTGTCATATGTTTTTAATTACTTAAATGGAGACACTTTAAATTTAAAACAGTCTCTTTCAACTAGAAGAAAGGTTGATATTGCAAGCTTAATTATTTGTATTAATATTTGTGTTCTAGTGGGTGGGCAAGTGGAGATGGGTAGATGGATGATTGGATGAATGAATAGTAGATAAAGTGTAGTAGGTAACACCTTTGTAATCAGCATTTTTTATCCAACTTAATACAATTTATTTCTGGTATTCTGTCCCTAATATAACATTAGCCAGCCTTTCAATATCTCAAATAAGGAAGAAAACTGAAAATTAACCTTTATGAAATTCAACTTTTGTCTGTTTCTGCCAAGCATTTATTCATGAGTTATCTCACTTAATCTTCATAATGAACAAAAAAAAAAATGGACCTGGAGACCCTGTTTTCACAACCAAGGAAAACCAAGGTGGGTAATGAAAGGTTTTCAGAATGAAAAGTGGGTTGAGGAACTTAGAACTTACCTCCACAGCAAAAAGAACAATGAATTCTTGATGTGGAGTAAGCCCATGTCCCAGGCCTGGGAGAATTCTCCTGGAAGTCACCTAAGCCATTTTGCCTGCATCAGGGTATGGCCCACCTGTATTTTCTGGAAAAATGTCTGTGCTGCATTAAGAAACCTAAGAGGGCTTTCAAAATTTCCCCCCTGCATTCTCCCCCTGATTCCTGCATCCCCAATATTTGTGGGATAGAAAATCACTGTTGCAACTAACCTAATGCTGGACTACTATATTTTATAATTGTCTGCACTTGTCATAGACTGTCTAGGCTGAAGAAAATTTATATAGAAAGAATATATCTCAACTGAACAAAGTAACAGATGGAAGCCTTGGACTGAGGGCTCTTGTCCACCTATTCCCAAGGAGATTTAATAGGATTCAGCATTTTTCTTTCTGGTAGTTTCTAATTTAAAACAAATCCAGCATGCATCTCTCTAGCCCACGGTTGTGTGCCAGGAAATTCCCTGGGTACTGCAGGTACAAAAATGAACACATTTTAGTCCCTGTGCCCCAGAGTTTTATTGGACTCTCTCCCAGATCCCTGATCTCTACATACTTGGCTTGCAGACATGGCATCCTGCCCTCATGGAATTGAGAATCGACTTTGCATATAGGTAGGGGAAGGTAGAGATGCAGATAGATGTTGCTCAAATAATTCCACACATAGGCAAAAATCACAACTGTAACAGGGGCTAAAAGGAAAAGTGGCTGAATGTTAAGAGTCTTTAATGGAAATACCTGATAGATTAGGCTTCCCTATAGATTTCCCTGAGTTTGAAAGGATGAGTAGGGTGAAGGAGGTATTAAGTGATGCCCGTAGAAAAAAATACAGGGAAGGAACTTGGCAGAGGGTCCAGGAAATGAAAAGCAGGTCTATGCAACAAACCAGCAAGCAAGAAATAAAAGTAGGGAGAAGTAGGGAGCTGGGAACAAGGTAGTCCTTACAGAGCTTTAGAGGCCAGTGAAAGTTTTGCATTTGGGGGGAGTGATAGAATATTCTAATGAGATAGACATAACTGAGACCAGAGTAGAGGGAAGTCAAGGTGGATTTAGGGAGGCCATTAGAAGAGCATTGAGATGAGTTCAATGGGAAAGGATGGCCACTTGCCTAAGCAGTCATGGAGAAAATGAAGAGAATTTGAATATAAAACTGAGTCTCCCTTTCTATCTCCTCCCCCATCCATTCTTCTTCACTGCATGTTGCTGCCACTGCTTGAGACTTCCTCTTTTCTTTCTTTTTTTCCAGTTTCAATGGACACTTTTATTGATTATTAATAGATCATCAATGGTTTCTCCCTAAAACTAGAATTTCACCACGTTTCCATGCCGAGGAGTGAACAGTGACAAGCTAATCACAACAAGCTACTTCAAAAAAAAGAATAAGTTGACACAGCTCACTTTGTTTTAACAGGCAAAATATAAATAGATGCACTCTAGAATGCACAATGGTTTAGTCACTAAGAAATTTAAATGAGACCTTGAAGAACGTAGGCAAATCCAGGGTGCAGTAAAGATGAGCCAAGATGCTATGCAACTGTTTAAGGGATCCTGTGCTACATCTCTTGGCCACTAGCTGAATCTTCATGTGGGGGTAGGTTTTAGCTAATGTCAAGTGGAGATGTGGAAAATGCTAAGATGACTTAGGGACCATGCACAGGAACCAAAAGGCAGGAAAAGTACTAAACATTGCTGACACCATCCACTCCAGGAAGGACTTCACCTTCTAGGAGCTCCAAACTAGCTTCACGACCAGTGCTCACATGGCTGACTTTATCCTTTGTTCCATTTGGCACAGCAAGTGGCCGTGTCTCCACCACCTGTGATGGGAATGCAGCCCCTAGAAGTGGCTTTCATCACCTCATCCATGAGTGCTTTGGTTCTCTGGGCAAAAGTGTCCCATTCAAAGACACCCACAGGTCCATTCCATATGATTTGCTTAGCCCAACCGACAGCTTCAGCATGTTTCTTGCTGCTCTCAGGACCACAGTCCAAGCCCAGCCAGCCAGCAGGTATTCCAGAGGCCACAGTGTCTTGGCCGGTCTTGGCATTCTCATCAAACTTCTCAGCAGTGACAAAATCAACAGGCAAGGTGATCTTCACACCGTTCTTCTCAGCTTTGGACATAAGGTCTTTGACAATCTTGGATCCCCCTTCATCAAACAGAGAAGTGCCCATCTCCATGTTGTTGAGCATCTTAAGGGAGGTTAAAGCCATTCCACCACCAATAATCACCTCATTGACTTTGTCCAGCGTATTATTGATCAGCTGGATCTTGTCTGCAACTTTAGCTCCACCTAAGATGGCCAGGAAAAGTTGTTCTAGGCTCTCTAAGGCCTTGGCAAAATAGTTCAGCTCCTTCTTCATCAAAAAACACCAGCCTTCTGTGAAAGATCGACTCCCACCATGGAGCTCCATATGCAGCATCAAAAGCATCATTCACATAGACATGCCCTAGTTTAGAAAGTGAAGCTCAGAAAGATTCTACTTTGGCTGGCTTGGCTTTAACCTTGTTCCCAGAAGCATCTTCTCCCTTCCCTTCTTCCTCAACATGAAAGCAAAGGTTCTCCAGAAGGATAACAGACCCAGCTGCTGTATTGACACAAGCTTTCTATACTTCTGGGCCCACACAGTCCTTCAAGATCAGAACATCCTTGTCCAGCAAATAGTTTAATTTTATAGCAACTGGTTCTAAGGAGTACTTGTCAGACATGGGAACTCCATCAGGCCGGCCCAGGTGAGCCCTCCACTTTTCTACCCTGGATGATGGCTACCACCTCCAATACATCAATTTCCAGTGCTGCCACCATCTTCATCCCACATTTATGCCTTGCTTGCAACTTTTCAGAAGTTCGCCCTCACCTTCACAGTAAGGCTGAAAATTTAGCATGGTATTGAAGCCAAGGGGACCTCCCATCTCCAGCTAGCACTCTGGCCTGCTGCCGTTCCCCAAACACACCACACTGATGGCTGGTCTCCACACACCTGCCTTTCCCTATGCTCCTTGTCTCTTTAAGAATTCCCTCACCTGCCTTCATGTGAATGACTCCTCTTCCTATTTAAATTTCAGTTCAAATGACTACACTGTGGCTTTCATAAAAGATTCCACTGACCACCGTCAGCAATCATAGACACACACAGACTCACGCATACACACATACATGAACACACATGCAAATATGGACACACAGCCACTGCATCTGAATACTGCCCTCCTGTTGATAAACACATCATTATGGAGTTTCCATTACACTGAGTTTTAATTGTTTGAATAGGGACAATATTATTTTTTTCTGACTGTACCCTAAATATGTGACACAATATGATCTTAATAAATATTTGAGAAGATCACAGGGACAGAGAGGATGGAATCAAGGGAAGGAAAGAGAAAATGATTTAGCAGAGAGAATATAGTACTCTCTGGAGTCAGAACAGAGGCCTCTGTACCCTTCATCACCCTACCTATACACCTGAAAATTTTGAACTATTTTTCATTTATTGTTTTTTATAATTTAATTACAAACACTATAAACTTTATATCTTTCTTATTTTCCATTGCAATATAAGTCCCACTATGAGCTACAGGTCTTTCATATCCTGGTCTAGGCATCTGACCTTCATTATAACAATTGTAAAACATAGATACTCCTCAACTTATAATGGGATCACATCCCAATAAACCCATTATGAGTTGAAAATATCATAAATGGAAAATGTGCTTAACATGCCTAACTCACTGAATGTCCCAGCTGAGCTGTCCCACACAGTAGAGTATCCCAGGAACATGAGGCTGACCAGGAGCTGTCCCCACAGAGCATTGCAAAGGAGGATCAGACCACATGGCACTTCCCCAGGAAAATCTCCCAATTTCTAAGCCTATTTCTACTGAATGGTTTCTACTGAATGCACATCACTTTACTACCATTGTAAAATCCTAAGTTGAAGCATTATTAAGCCAGATATTATCTGTAATTATAAATTATAAAAGTTATAAAATAAATGAATTGGATTAGGAACAGCTCAGTAACTAACCTGGGAGAAATTTCTCCATTTCCTGCAACTTCACTTACCCATTGTTGAGGAATCACCCCTTGAAAGGAGGTTAGGCACAGATTTACTCTTGGGAGGTTTCTGCTCTCATGTCATGAAGTAGTCTGGCTCCTGCAAATTTAACCACCATCCGACAAATGTGAGACTGTCAGTTCAACCTTTACTGTCATCTGATAGCCTAACACTTGGGAACACTTAGGTGCTCTGGTTGTCATACCCTGCAACCAACAGAAGGGCTGGCAAGGATGGACACAGAGCAGGGATCCACTGGGTGCATTTGCCCAGCTTGCTAAAGGTCATTGAGGGGCAGGAGGTAGGGCTTCCCACCAGGACAGAGTTGGAGGCAGGGGCTGGTGGATAAGCCAAACTCTCTCCTCACTGCCAAAACCACAGCAGCTTAGAGGTGTCCCAGGTCACACTGAGCACCAGGCATGCAGCCAGATGGCCTGCAAAGTACACTCTGCTTGGCCCATGCCTGGCCAGGATCCAGGTATCCTGAGCTCCTCTTCACAGTGACCGCACCTCACTCCACTCTTCCTCACCCCAACCTAGGTGCCTAGCAGACAACTCAGGCTAAGAACACAACAGTATTCCCTGGTTTGAAAAGGAACCCAAGAAAAGGACATAGTTGGAGACCCAGGACAGAGAATGTCACCTCAGGATTGGACAGAGTCATGAGAAAAGAAGGGACATGAGTTAGAAGAGTTGATTCTCACACTTCTGATGCTGTGATCTGCTCTGGGAAGGAACATACATTGGTATGAATGTTCTAAGCTCTTTTCACCAAACACACTCAACCACTAAATGATTTAAATATAATGAAGTGTCATTCCAAGTTCAATGAGAGCTGATGCATAGCTACACTTGATTGCTTGCCTTCTCTGAAAAAAATTCTCATCATATTTGCTCATGGAAAAAAGAAATCTTCAGATTGTTTATCTTTCTATACTTTTCTTTGCCAAGCACTGAGCTAAATATGACTGTTCATACATGATGTTCCAAAGCACCAGCTCTGAAGGGGAGATACCATTGTTCCCTTTTCTTTGGTGAGGAAGCAGACATTAAGCAACTTCTCCCAAACAACAGAACTGAGCATTGGCAGAGTGTGAATCCACATGGAGCCCCCTTTCTATCCAGATCTTCCCAGTGGGCCATGTATCACTGTGGTCATTAGCAGAGCTGGTGAACACCACTTGGGTGCCATATGGGCAAAATGTTTATCATTCCAGGAGTCATATATTTACACTTTAATTCATAGTAAATATATCATACAATTAAATATAAAAATATTTAATTTGTTATGGTGACATTGATTTTCCACATGCAGTACAGCCCAGAGTTTCCTTTTAAAAAGAAGCCTTTATTTACATAAAAGGAAAAAGAATACAAGAAAAGCTAAAGAAAAATATTGATGATGGCAATAGTCACCAAGATGCTATTCAAATGGTGGAGTTTGACTTCTCTACACTATACCAACTGCCCTCTTCAGCTTCAATGTTCCACCCAGAAATGGTTTCCTATGCTGGTTTCCGGGCACTGATAAAACATCCCACATAGCATGCGGTGCTTGTCAGTAACTTTCAGCACATTGAATTATAAACTGTAGCTGTTATGCATGGAACAGATGCCTAATCACTGAAAAGTTCCACATTTCCACTATGAATTATACTTATTCTGGCCATCCAAGGCTGGAAAACCTCAGAATCATCCCGAACCGATAATCTGAAAATGTAAATGGAGACCAAATGAG
This sequence comes from Marmota marmota marmota, assembly GCF_001458135.2. Taxonomy (NCBI): domain Eukaryota; kingdom Metazoa; phylum Chordata; class Mammalia; order Rodentia; family Sciuridae; genus Marmota; species Marmota marmota. Next base: position 9,375,325 of record NW_025999943.1, read on the forward strand.
ACAGTCAGAAACACAGGATCCTCCCAGCCAGCACCCAGAGCAGTTGTCAGGATGAATCAGGGCTCCTAAGAGGTCCATGGACAGTCGATTGGGCAACCAATCCTCTCAATAAGTAACTACTGAGTTAATTGCTACATGGAGAAATCACTGATGAGTCACCCGACTATTTCTACGTATCACTTACCATAAGGCAAGGTGTCAAGCTTAATGCTTGGAAATATATAAATAATAATCATGATTCCCGATTTCAAGGGGCTTGCACCAGACCAGAGGAATAAAAGTTAACTGTGAAAACAGTAAGCAAGGTGTTCTAGGCAAATAAGAGGAGGAAGAGGAAGAGGGGAAGAACAATAAGAATAATAAGACCATGAAGAAACTGCTGGGGTGGAAGAATGACATCATTATCAGCTCAAGTTATCCAGGAAGGCTTCAGAGAAGAGATCAGATCTCAGCAAGCTCTTAAAAGATGGTTCAACTTGCACTGATTTTATAGACAGACAAGATGGTGGGCTCGGTCGGATTGCTAAGAGGGGAGTGTGATTAGGATCTGGACCTGTATGAGAAGACCCAAAACCTGGAACACACACATTAAAAACAAAAGAAAAGAAGAAGAAGGAGAAGGAGAAGGAGAAGGAAAAGGAAAAGGAGAAGGAGAAGAATCCTTAGTATGTCATGCAATTTAAAGGTTTGAAGCAATGGAGCTTCCCTGTGCTCTTAAGGCTCTTAGGGAAAACAAACACCAAATCATGCTTTGTATTTTCAATGAGTGAAAATAATGCCACCTGGATAAAAGTGACCTGGAGATTCAAGAACAGAAAACCATCTTGGTTGTTGTTATTTTTGTTCACTAAAATCACAATGCCCACACCCATCCACAAGAACATCATCAAAGGGGGAGAAACGAATCCTAACAGCAGACTAGCCACACCTCTCCAGATATGTCAGTACTTGGAGTCCCCAGGCGAGATCCCCCAGATCTACTGGAGCAGGTAGAAAACCCCAAAGCCAAGGAGGACACTGCTTTGAAAAGGGTTCTATTGACAGTTTTCCATGCAAAGGAGCCAGAACTGAGAGTGCATGGACCATGCATGGAACATTTGGAGTCAAAATAATATCTGCCCATCGAATGCCTCCCTGATAAGCAAACACACCAGCACTACGGCACAAGTTGCTAGTCCCTCAGAATCAATAGCATTTCTGCTTTGAGGTCTTTGTTACTGCACACCTTGACAATAGGTTTGGTCAAATGATATACAAGATACCTGAACCAGGGCTTTGAGACCTTGTTCAGTGACTTCGGAGCAATGTCGCTCTGGCTGGCAATGTGTATGTAGCTCTCCATGGACTGGGCATGCCTGTTTTCCAAGGTGACCAGGTAACAAGAATCTAACCAAAATCAATGAGATGGGCCTCTCCAGGGACTTAATAGGTACGTATGTAAAAGAAGGGGCTGTCTGCTAGGAAACCAAAAACATTGTCCTCAGAGGACCAGAAAGATGGGAAGAAGGGGCCTCCACCCTAGATAAGGAGGGGGTACTCTGATCACAATGCCAACAAGAGTCCTAGAGAGGAATTTAAAACACTTTATCTCTTGCACCATGTGAACTGGGGCAGCCACAGAAAAGTGGTGACACCATGATGCGCCTCAGAAAGAAAATCTCTGGTGAGGAAGGTCAAATGGTCTATGGGGTGAGCAAAGTAAATCTCCTCAGGGGTAAAGGGAGAGACAGGCAGCCTCACCATGAGACCCCACAATACCCAGTTGCTTCATATACAGGGTCTGTTCCCCTCTTGGGCTTGGCATTCTCTAGCCCATTGGCCATCCTAGGACTGGACTCCCACTACTTTCTCCCACATACTGCCAGCAGTTCTGAGCTTCTCCTTTCTGTATATCCCAAACCTACACCCCCATTATGGTCCACATTCCCACCTTCTCTCTCCTAAAATCTGATAGGTGTTTCCCACTGTCATCCAGGCTCTGGTCTCCAATATCTCTCAAAATACCACCATCCACACAGTGGCCAGAGAGGACCAATCAAGGACAAATACACCCAGGTCTCCCCTGTGCTGCAGACTTCCAGTGGCTCCGTGTTTTCTACCATGAGAAGTTGCTGCTTCTCCCTGAGACATTGTGCATCTTGCCAGGCAATACATTTGGTTCAGATACTCGGTAGACGCTTAGACCATTCAGTGATCCTGTTCGTTAAGACAGCAACAACTCAGCCCTGGCTGAACCATCACATTAAGTTTACAAAGAAAATAAAAGATAAAATAATATTTACCAATCTCTTCTGCAACCTTGGTGATTCTTCCACCCCTCAGTTAGAACCAAGTTTGACAAACCAACAGTGACTTCACCAAATTTTTATTCCATACAAGCTTGCCTTGCACTAGATGAAATGATTTGTCCCATTTCTCTTTGAAAAAAAATTAATGCACTAAAGTTTTGATACCACCAATATGCACTACCTAAAGTATAATTTAAGCTTACACACATGTATTTCTTTCTATCTATTTAAAAGTGGGAAAGCTTTGAATTATACCAGCCTGCCACAGATCAAAGACCCACTGGGCTTATCAATAGAATCTTCAATTCCTGACTCTTTTCTCCTTTACTATAATATGTGATGTTCCACCTTGAAGGAAAATCTGAGGGGGACTGAGCTGATTACCTGCATGCCCCATTTCAAGAGACTGTGAGTGCTTCATGAACTGCTTTAGATAGATGGAACTGTCTATTGCAGCATTTTAACATTCACAATGTCACAATTTATTGTCACATTTTAACATTCACAATGACACAGCTGGGGTCTCATTGAAGACATTGTCATGAGAAGCCTTACATTCAAAGATTTAAAGACCATCGATGATATGCTAAAGGTAAGAAGAAGGCCAGAGAGACAGAACTAAATCATGTATATACATTATGCTGCTGAGGTCTGGCTTTTTCCAACCCATTGATGTCAGGCTCCACTCTATAATTGCTGTGGAAATGCTTTCTTTGGGGATCAAATTATTAAGTATTTTTAATACTCTCTCCAAAACTTAACTTGTCCTCTTTGAAAAGGAATAGGGAGTTGGGTGAGAAGGACTGTTACATTAGTCAGTTTTCCATTGCTATAACAAAAATACCCAAGACTGGGTCCTTTATTTTTTAAAAAGAGCCTTATTTAACTCAAAGTTTTTGGAGATTGAAAGTCCAAACAGCACAGCACTGTTTTAGCGAGGACCCTCTTGACTGTGTCACACCGTGTGGATGGCATCATGAAGGGAGCACATGCAACAGAGAGAAATCACATGGCACAACAAGAAGAGAATGGGTAAGAGCCAGTCTTGCTTTTTTAAAACAGAGCTCCCTTGAGAACTAACAAGGATCCCAGGAGAACTATCTTGATCTCTTCTGAGGAAAGTATTCCCAGTAACCCAATTACCACCTACTAGGCTCCCTCTCTTCCACCACATCTTACATCAGCACATTGGGGATCAAGCTTCCAATACACAAACCCCCAGGAAACAAGCCATATTTAAACCATAGCAAGCAATTTTAGAGGACTTCAAATGGTGCTACATGCCACCAGGGCTGAGGTGGTGTGATAGTTTGGATCTGAAATGTCCCTCAAAGGCCCATGAAGGCTTGGTCTCCAGCCTGTGATGCTATTGGGAGGTGGTAGAATGTTTAAGAAATAGGATCTGGTGGGAGGAAGTTAGGCCCTTGGGAGTATGTACATCCTGGAGGGGACCCAGACCCTCCCTGATTCTCTCTCTTTGCCTCTTCTGTCATGAAGTAAAAAGCCCTCCTCTATCACATACCCCCACAGTGATGTACTATGCCACCTCAGTACCAAAGCAATTGGACCAAGTGATCATGGTCTGCCAGATTTGAAACTATAAGCCAAAATAAACCTTTCCTCCTTTTAAGTTGATTCTCTCAGGTATTTTGACATAGTGATTGGAAAGCTGACTAACACAGGCAGGAAGAGAAAGACATGTTTGTGCAAGTGCAAGGCCGAACCCTTTCACAGCATCATTTCATATGTATTACTCCATTGGGATGATATCCAACCATGTTGTGGTGTAGGACAGACAGGTTCTACCAAAAAGAACATGGCTTTCTGTTCCCATGGGGTTGAGAGCTGATGGGGCTGAGGCTCTGGTGCCTCAGTGTCACTAGTATGATCAGTTGTGGGAGATGGCTGACTCATGGGCCACAGGCTGAGGCACAATCAGGATTTATCGGCTGCTCTTTGGGGGAGTCTTGGCCATATGTTTTCCTGAACCTTTGTTTTTCTGTGTCTCCCCAGACATTCTCCATACGCCTGTGAGAAGCAGAGCAGAAAAGGTCTGGGAATGCAGACGCACGCCTTGGGTTCCTGGGGAGAGGGCGAGAGGCGGGGGGAATTGTTTTCTTCCATTAAGCCCTGCCCTGAGCAGAAAGAAATCATCTCTAAGCTCTTGTCTTGGGTGACATTTTCCCTGCCACAGGGTTGCTTTTCCTCACCTGTCTAAACTAAGTAAAGAGGATCCAATATCCACTCAGCACTGATCTTTTCAGCAGATACTCAAAGGATAAAGAAAGGATAATTTATTATTCTTCTGTTTAATCCCATAGAGTGGATTTCGAACTTCCAAACAGTAAGACATTCTTCTGAGAAAAGAACCCCCCTTATCAGCTTGGCCCTGTCCAAAATAACGATGACTTCACGTTGGCTTGGGCTTCAGGATGTATTTGTCCCCTGTCAATAACTAATGCTCGGGCTTGCATTTCGCCTCTGTAGAAGGGAAATCTGGAAAGCATGACAAACCACCCTTCTTAAGTGTGTATCAGTTACAACCCACTTCCCACTTTAATTATGCTCCCTATGTAACCCTGAGCAAGAGAGGGGATGGCCTCCCTCCATCTCACTTGGCTCAGCTTGGGGTAAAAGCACTTCAGGAAAGACAGGCCAAGTTTACTTCTTTAGAAGTTACTTCTTTTATAAAGTAAAATACCCAGGTAGGTTTTGCATACACTGGGGACCAAAAAAAAAAAAAAAAAAGTTTAATTGCTCTTAAGGTGAATTTCAAGTATGATGTTTTTAATCTTTATTTTGTGCCTGTGTGGTACTGAGGATGGAACCCAGTGCCTCATATATACTAGGCAAGTGCTCTACCACTAAGCCACAACCCCAGCCCCTCAAGTATGATTTTTTGATATAAGCACAGATTATTTGTTTGTGCTACAGTTGGAGCTGGCCATCAATATAAGCCCACAAAGCTATAAGCATCTGCACTGCCAGAGCCCAGACACCAAGGCAAACCATCAATTTGGCATGGTTTCACATGTGGCCATTCACTTCCTTGTCTAAGGACTTGGGGTCATTAAAGGATACAAGATTCTTCAGGTAGACATTTCTCATTAAGTGGAAGTTGTCAAGGTGCAGTCTCATAGTAGTGCAGCCATGTGTGTACACACACAACTACAGAAGAAGGCATTGTTATCCCAGGAGATGACAACTCTGTTCATGTATGGTCCCTTCTGAAGGCCTTTGAGTGTGACGAGATGTGGAGGTGGAAGACAGCAGTATTGATGATCCTGACCCTGTGTAGTCCTAGGCTCCTGCATATGTTTGTGTTTTAGTTTCTAATTAAAAAATTTAAAAGGTAATAAAATTTAAAATTTTAAAAATAGAAAAAGAAATTTATAGAAAAAGACCATTAAAGAAAGAAAAACTTGTACAACTATGCAATATGTTTGTGTTTTAAGCAAAGCAGTATTTACAAAAGACTCAAAAAGCTTTACAACCTGAAGCTTGTGAAGTAAAAATTTAACAATAAGCTACATGTATTATTGAAAAAACAGAAAAGTATGTGGGTGGTGCAGTCTATTGGTAGTGCTTTTACAGTCTACTACAGTGTGCAGTGGTGTCCTCCGCCTTCACGTTCTCTCATCACAAAAACAACTGACCCACCTGGAGCATCCTCAGTCCTGCAAGCTCTGTTCATGGTAAGTGTCCTGTGCATATATACCAATTTTTAAAAAATCTTTTATATCAGATTTTTACTATGCATTTTCTGTTTAGCTATGATCACAGCCACACATACTTACCATTGTGTTATAATTGCCAACAGCACTCAGCTGTAACGTGCTGTGCAGGTTTGTAGCCTAGGAGCAACAAACTACCATGTTGCCTAGGTGTGTGGAAAGCTGCACCATCTAAGTTTGTGTAAGTATACTCTGTAATGTCCACACAATGATGAAATTACCTTTTGTTGCATTTCTCAGAACTATCCCTGTCATTAAGGGATACATGATTATATTTGTTTTCTAATTCTTCATTAGAGCATGAAATTTTTGAGCATAGAAACTATGGCTCATTGGTTTCCGTATCCCTAACTCCCCAGCACATGGAAGCCATTCATTGTTGACAACCTGACTGACTTAACTAAGTAAACCAATGAAAGAATTTTCCTGAGATATCAGGACACAGTTTCAATTTTTAAAAATCAGTATTCAAAATATTTGAATAAAAAGAAGTAGGATGTTCCAAAGAAATAAATTAAGCTTCCCCAATTTTCCCCCAAGTCTACTCTTAAATTATATGATTCATGTGAGAGTAGAATAGCTTCCATCATTAGGAAAACCACACTCACTGTATTAGACTATTTTTCATTGCTATAATGAAACACATGAGGCAAGCTAACTTTATAAAGAAAAAAATTCTATTTAACTCACAGTTCTGGAAGTTGAATGGCATGGTGTTAGTATCATCTCAACTCTGGTGAAGATCTCATAGTGAATGGAACCACAAAGGCAGAAACATGTGTAGGAGGACAAATCACATTTGAGATAGGTAGCCAGCAAAATTCAGGTGTCATACTCACTTTTAAACAATTCATTCTCCTGAGAACTAATAAAGGGTCCTATGGTGGATTCAGGTAGACATTTAATTCATTTAGTCCTTAGTCCATTCCAAGGGCACTCCACAATCACTAAGAACCTCTTATAAGGCCCCACTTCATAAAAGTCCACTATCCATCTCCCAACATTAGCACACTTGGGACCAAGCTTCCAACTCAGGAACCCTGGGAGGACTCACTCAAGCCATATTGAACACACAGCACTCACTGATAATGAAATTTAGGAATCCCAGGAATCTCTTCATTTCATAATATCTGTGAATTTTTTAAATGAATAATGTGGATAATGAGAAATCATAAAATTGGGCCTAACCTACCTGTCCCAGGCTGGGGCTCAATGGTAAAGCTGTAGGTCAATTAGAAATATGAATTACTATGCTCATGTTGTGTTTCTTAGGTGGCTAATTTTACAGCTAAAAAAAATTCCTATTGTAAGTTCACTTCAATATGACATAAAGAAATGGAAATGAACTAGAAGATGTCAAAGTTTTTCCTTCCCTTTAATCAATATCCATAACTACCACCCAGACTGAGATCCCTTTAAGAACAATACATGGGGGCTGGGGTTGTAGCTCAGTGGTAGAGTGCTTGCCTAGCATGCGTGAGGCCCTGCGTTTGATGCTCAGCACCTCATACATATAAATAAAATAAAGATCCATCAACAGCTAAAAAAAAAAATTTTTTTAAAAAGAACAAGATAAAATAAAAACACATCATATGTAAAATGGTCCATTTTTAAAGCTTCAGTAATTAACGTTGGAGAAACAAAGTCCTGAATAAAGCAACAACTGGAGAGGCACCATTCAACACCTTCCTTTGTAGTAATGTCAGCACACAATACAGACGTGATGGCAATTCATGGTGATTAGCTCACTCCTAACAAGTTGTCTTCTCGAGTTAGAGGCAGGGAGGACCAGCTGCCCACCCCTTCATTTTTAGGAAGGACCAAGAGACTAAGCACAGCCAATGAGCCAATGAGTGGTGATAAAAAGTGACGGAAGCATTTAATCATCTGTGGAAGACGTTCCACTGCTCAATTTTCTTCTATTATGGAACCATTAACATCTGAATTGGTGGCTAAACTATCATCCTGGGTCCCTGAGAGACTACATTAAGCAGAGCATCCCACCTACATGAGACAGATACAAAGTGCAGATGAGAAATAACAAATTTTTGTTTTAAGCCACCAAGATGTGGGGGTCTCTTTGGCAGTTGTTATTGCAGTGTAACCTAGTTTACCCTGTCAGATGCAGTAGGTTACTGACAGAGTTGAAAACTGAGGTTAGACCCAAGGGAAGACTGGCTCGCTGCCCCATCAAGCCCCTCACTTCTCTGTGTTCCAGAAAAGAGGGGCATTCCCAGCATGACGCCACGTGCAAACAAGTCATATGGATACTTTGCAGTGTTATTGTGAACATGATGGATCAAAAGCCTCTTACACAGTCTCCTGCCCTTAGTGAGTGCTCAGAAAATGGTAGCAATTCATATTCTAATTTCTAGCTCTCTCCTTCAAGATGTTTTGAGCATGATGTGAGTCTAGAGAAGAGGAGATGAGAGCACCTACACCTGCATTTGATCATCTAACAGATATTATTCAAAAGCCTATCATGAAACAACTCTGTCTAGAATCCTGTCCTGGGCAGTCCTAACGAGCTAGACAAGGAGTCAGAGATGGAACATACAGTCCCATATAGACAAACTCTCACTTGGAGAAGTACAGTGCTATGGGAGTCCTGAAGCAGGGCCACTTCTTTAGGTGTGGGCATCTGGGAAGTGGCAGTGGGAGCCAATAAGGCAAGTCTGGTATAAGGAGGGAAGGATATATGCTTGTGTAGGAGGACCAGCCCCTGAAAAGGAGGAGGAGGAATGTCGAGTGCACTTAGAGACCAGAACTGAAAATATGAGGGGCAGGCTGTGAGAAAGGGGGGCTGCAGACATAAAAGGAGATTTGATCATACTCAAAACACACCCAGATAGTCTTCCCAGCAACTAGAACTTCTCAAGCTCATCTTCTTCTCTTTGTCCACAAGGTATAACTTGGAATGAAGTCCTGCTGGGCACAGAAGACAGAAAAATCTGTCTGCTCTCCTAACATCTGTGTACAATCATTCAATTCAACCTGCCACAGAACTAGCTCACACAGTGCAGGGGCTGGGTCCTTTGGCATTTTGGTGTTCTATGATTCCAGAAAGACATTCTTATCTCCCCTCCTCCCATCTTACCATCAGCTTTATGGAACCCATATTCTCAGGCTGCAAAACTTCCAGAAGACACACAGCATGAGTGGAAACTCTCTCCTTGGCAATCAGTGCCCCTGAATTGCTGAGGCAGGGAATAGAATTTCTACCTCTTATCCCACCCATTTTTAGGACTCTGGAACCCAGGAAACACATTCTACTATTTGCACTAGTAATGGGAAGAAGAGAGAAGCCCTTCCCTTCCTTGCTCCATCCCCTGCAGGAGGACATCCAAGGATAGACAAGAATTCCCTTTATGCCGTTGGATTGGTCCACTTTCTCCTTGCCCAGGAGGAGAATTAGGCTCATCCTGTCCTGCCAGCTCCAAATTATTTCTGGCCCGTTCATCCGTCCCACTGAAAGACTCATAGGATTAAGAGATATGGCAAGGTCTTATTATGGACATTGAATTCACTCACTCGGCACGCACCAGAGCAAAGGTTTGCACAGAAACTTGACACCCAGAGCCAATAAAGTCTATGCCATCAAAAGCAAGTCAAAACACAATGGCATCCAGCAAAGCAGCCAACAGATTGTCAGCCTGTCCTCTTAAGCAAGAGTTTTGCAGAAGCGCCAGCAGAGAAGTTTGAGAAGAAGCCAGGAAGGGAGTGAATTCCAGGAGCCCCTCGCTGCTCCTGCTGCTGCCGCCATCGCTGCTGCTGGAAAAACACATTCCCGCATCTGGCATCTGAGCCCGGCAGTTGTAGAGCGCCCCGCCCTGCCTGTGTGGCCGGGAGTGCCCTCCAAAATGTGCAGCCGAGAGATGACAGGACAGCACAGGTACCACCAGCACTGCCAGCCACGGGAGGCCTGCCAAGTGCTTGACGTCGCCATCCGGCGCGTGCCAACTTCTTTGTGCAGTAGTGGCTGGGCTTGAGAAATGCCAACCTTGTGTTTGGATAAAAACTCTCCAGAATTTAGAAGATTCTTTTCCATCCACACCCCAGTCTATTCATGAGAGGCAGGGTGCTCGGGAACAAATCTCCAAGAGGAAGAATAACTCCAGAGGAGCAATGAAGAGGGCTGACAGCCAGCAGCCCAGTGCAGGAGCTTTTGGAGAAAACCAATAAAAAGGGCCTAAAATCCACACATGGCTTCCAACAACATTGAAGAACAATCCCAGGGCCAAGATCTGCTCCCCTGTTCTGCTCTCTTGACAGAAGGGTATTTTCACAACCAGGAGACCGTGCTTCCTCCAGAAAGAGGCAATCGGTTTGCTCCTGCTCCTGGGCCCTGTCACCTAATCTCCACTTGGAAGTACAGTCCTGTTGCCTGTGAATAATCACAGCTACTGAGGACGAAGGAGTCGGCATGAGGGAACCTGTGGGCTGAGGTGGCAGATGCACTCCCAGGTGGCTATTTCCAGGGAATGGCTGAGAGGAAATTACTGTTGTATGAAGGACATGCACGAAGTTGGGGGTTTGTTATAAATCTGTTTCTTAGCCATTCTTACTTAAAAGTTCAATCTAAGCCAACACCTTACTAAAAAAAAAAAAAAAATGTCATGTGTGAGTAAGTATAGAAATGCCATATCCTTTAAGGCTCTGGACAGAAAAAAAATTTAAAAATAGGTTATCACTCCAAATGAAAGAATCCCTAGAAAATATGAAAACCTCTAACTCTATGCAGTTCACACAGAGTGCTCTAAACCTGAATTAGCAGCACAGTTTCATGTCTCAAAAGTCGTGCTGTATTAGACAGATGTACAAGCAACTATGCCAGACTAGACCAATACACACACTTTAAAAATAAAGAGGTAGATTCCTAATAGGTCTGCACAGAAGAGTCTGGGCACAGAGGAAGGCAAAGAGCCTCAAAGACCCCCTTGGGTAGATAGAGAGGTCAGTTGTATCATTGCTTTGAGGTGCACCTTCAGTGAAGACCTTGGCATGCTAAAGAAGCAAGCTAAATAATAAAATCTAGCCTGTCATGAGTTATTAATAGCTTAGCAACGATGGAGAATCCCATACAGACAGCATGGTCATTTTCCTTTCTGGAAGTCCTATATTTAATGTATGAAGTCACTTAAGCTTTCTCTACTTGTGCTGTCCCTGAATTGGACAGGGCAAGAATGATGAAAGTCCTTGGAGAAATAGGAAAGGGAGATTGATCTAACATCTAATTAAAAGAATCTTGGGGAAGGGTACATGAAATTTTTTGTGCCTTTTCATCTTTCTTTCTTCCTTTCTTCCTTTTTTTGTTTAACTTTAGGCTAGGCAAGTGGGTGGGGTATAACACAGTAGAGAGGAAAAAAAAAAAAAAGCCTTGCAAGAGAGTCTGGATAGGGTGGGAGGGATGTAGCAAGGACAATGCAAGAGAAAGCACCAAGCCTGCCTGAGCCCCAAAAGATTCTAAGTGAGCTCCTTGCAATCCCAATAGACCCTCTGGCCAAAGGTGCTTTGACACTGGCAAGCAGAGCAGCAGCAGCAGCCATACTCACCGTCACCAGACTTGTCCCAGCCCTGTCCTTGATCCTCCCTCCTGCAAGCAAATTGAAATGCTGCTTCCACCCAGGGCTGTGTTCTGCACTCTGTCTGCACTGCGGATGATGCTTCAGCTGAAATATCAATTCTGTGCTCCCTGCAAAGAACTTTGGAGGTGGGGGTGTGCCCAGTGTGGCCACAGAGAGGCACCAGCACTTCTCTGGGCCTGAACTTCACTTAATAAGACTTAGAATGATTCAGGCCAAAAGGGGAAAATGTATATTCATGCAAGATAAAGATTTAGAATCCATGCAGGAGAGTTATGATCCACAAAGTAATCCCAACTTAACCACATTACATGCCAGAAGTAAGCTGTAAAATTCATAGCACGTATTTACAAAGTAATGAAAGTCCACATATCATGTTTTGGAAAACAATCCTGCAAATCTGAAAGTAGATTGATTTGACTTCTGAACATTCCTTCAAATATTTTTCTACTTGTGAAATCAAATTCTCGTCCTCGCCAGAGCATTGATGTGGAGGCATTTTATAGACGCATTATAGAAAATATGTGAAACAGGTGAGGAATTGCTGGAGGGGCCTGATGCCATTGTCTTTGAAAGAGGTCAAATTTTCCATGAGTTGAGGGCTGACAAGTCATGCCTGCTGCACTCTGTCAGGGTGGAGGGTGACTAATGTTACATGGTGGGAGGAGCCCTGCAACTCAACACCAGAGCATAATGTACTCAAGGCAGAACCTGCAGGGTTAACTTTAGAAGGCCTGATTCAGGGTTGCTGAGCTTCCCAAAGAATGTAATGCCAACTTTGCTTTTTTGTAGTGGGGGAAGGGAACAAAAAAATCTATCTTCTTAATGTCTTCCTGTGGGTATGATTTACTAGTCCCCTTGTAGAATCAAACATTTTGTGGTCCTCAAAAATCAAAGGATAAACGTCTCCTGAGTTCCTTTTTCATTTTTAATAAGTATTAGTAGCTGCTCACAGTGCAGGGATATTATGTAAAAGGAAAATAAAGTGATTTGTTAAACATTTCAGGAGCTTATGAGTCCATGTTAATTAGACTGTGTACAGACTGAATCAACACAAAGTATCGGCTCTGTTCAAGGAGGCCGGATGAAGCATCAGCAGCAAGTTCTGGCACATGATCTCAGGGAAGACTAGAATTAACCATAGAGAGCTTCTCTCTGCTCCCTGAGAGGTCCAGACAATCCAAAGAGCCAGGATTGAGTTTGGATCATACCTGACTTTCGCAAACCTCTGAGAATACTTTCGCTTGGAGATTATGGCATTTATAAATCTCCCATTAAGTTGATTCCCCCATACCCTCTCTGCCCTGAGATTTACAAAAGGATGAGGCCCAACTGCCTACATCTTGTCAACCAGAAAAGAAACCTGTTAGAAAGAAACACTAGGTCATAAGCCTCTCGTGGACAAGGATTCACGTTTGCTACTTGCTAACCAACAAGAGTGTGTCGGGGACATGGAAGAATGAATGAATGAACAAACAAGTGGTTGGGAGACCCTTTGCAAGGAAAAGAATCAACTTCTCTAAAATAAAGGATGAAAAACTAGAAATGCAAAAAGGTAGGGGTGGAGGTAGGGAGAAAGGAAGCCATCAGTGGGCAGGGACAAGGGGACCACGTCCTTGGTTTCTTCTTTGCAAACAAAGGCTGCCAGTGGCTGCCCCATGAGGGTTCCTACCCTGCCAAGGTTTGTGCATTTCTGTCTCAGTTGTAATTAAAGAACGAAAGCGTTTGGAGGAAGAGATGGGATTTAGCGAAAATGACTAGTGCTGAGTGCACAGAGGTATTGAATAAATGAAAATTGATTAAAAGGGTGAGTTTGAGCCAGAGGGAAAAAATAAGCCAAGTGTTGACAGCAGCAAAAGCATCCTCCAAGGACTCAAGTGCCAAGAACTTTCTGGCTCTTCCTTCAGATCTCTAGGGTCACCTCTCTGTGTCTATGCCTCTCCTGCTTCCCAAAAACCTCCTCTTTGTAGATAAAAAGAGACCCTGGGAATGATGCTGTTTCACAGCTCAGGTAAAGAGGCCTTGGAACCTTGGGCTCTCCACACAGTCCTTCCATAAGTAATTATTAAGTGCTTTCTGTATGTCAAAGAGAAATCAAACAATTACAGTTAGAGTCTCTGATTTTTTATTCCAGAACTCCTCATGTGATTTGGTTTTCTCAACCAGAGCATTCATTTTAGATCTTGACTCACATAAGCTACACACCCAAGTCAATGTAGTTTGGTAAAATATTAGAAAAGCAGAAATTCAAGCCCCACCCCAGATCTACAGAATAAAAGCTGCATTTTAACAAGATCATTCGGTGATCCTTATGCACACCGAATTGGAGAAACAGTGGTATAAAACAGTCATCCTCAGACATTACCATGGATCAGAATCACCTGGAAGGATGGTTAAACAAGATGGGTGGATCCCACCCAAGATTTTGGTTTCCAAGCGTCTAAGATAGGGCCTAAGAATTTACATTCCTCACAAGTTTCCAGGGACTACATCTTGGGAATGACTGATCCAGACATCTAGACCACACTCATGACATGTGGCGCTTGACATAACTTCATGATGGAAGATGAAAAATTAATCTAAAGCAACAGTCCTCGGGCTTGAGCCACATCACCATCACTGGGTTGCTGGGCTCCAACCTCAGACTATGAGGCTTATCCTTCATGACCATGAGAAAATTTAAGATTATCAAAGGCAAAATGAGAATCTTCTTTCAAATTTTCTTTTCAAACTTCTTAAGGTTTCTTAAAAATTAGAAGGTGAGAAGACAATCATCAAGTGTCAAAGTCAACCATCATTTAATATGTAGTTACTTATTTAATAAATCTGGAGCACTTTCAATAAAAAAGTAAACATAATTTTTTTTCTTTGCACTTTAACTCAGCATCCTTGATATGATTAAATCTTATTACTTTATCATTCTACTATCATTTCTGCATGTCCACATTGCAATAATAATTATCAATCATAAATACAGCAAAATTCACCTACTTTCCTTCATATTGCCCTTGACCTTTGGCCTTGCTTGAGGTCTCCATAAATCTTTGACTCCCGGGACCCACCCCTCATCAAAATGCAGACAGATTCTTGATTCATTTTGCCCATCAGCTCCATGTTTCTAATAAAGACTTGGGGAGAAATGTGGCAGGGTGTTTTTGTTGCTGTTGTTATTTTCAGTAGCATTTTTTAAATGTTTTATTTAAATAACACAAATAGGAGACTTCAAAAAAATGTCAGTGAAAGTGAAGGAAGGGCTGGTCCCTTCTTCGAAGCCAGTTCTGCTGCTTAAAGTATAGTGTGTGAACCGGGTGGATTAAGGAAGAGTTTAATCATGAGAAAGGAAAAGCAAGACAGGAGCTTCTTCCCAACCAGACTGGAGCAAGGTGGCTGACCTGGCAGAGGACTGGTAATGGGGGAAGGTCCTGGCTTCCGAAACACTGTTCTGATGTATGTTGACAATATGTACCTGTTTAGACCCTACCTTTCCCATCACTGTTCTCTCTTCAAAATTAGGTTTACCTACAGTGCCTCCCCTGCACTAAGCATTACAGAATAGTTGAATAGTTGTTCCAAATGGCACCTAAAGATCACGATAACTAAAAATAATTATAGAATTCCTTTGGGACACACCCTATGGCTGCTCTAGACAAACAGGCTTGGATATTAAAGTCCTAGGTCAGGCTGCATTCCCACCTGATCTGCAAATGACTTTTTCCACCCATGGCTTCCTGGAACTCATTTCTTCTTACTGCCTTGACCCCCGGCTTCTCGAAAAACCTTTCACAATCATAAAACTCTGATCCACATTCCCTCCCACCCCTCCTGCCTATCAGCAAACTTGGTAATGAAGCATTTGCTTTCTCTTTCCCTCCTTTTCACCCTTCACTTTACAGCTATATGGAAACAGGTTTATTTTGCTTTGTTTTTAATCTTCCTCTCTAACCCGGGTAGACTTTGTTAACAGGACAAAGAAAAACACACATGTTCAGGACTCCCAACACATTACTGACTTCTTTCTTTCTCTGCCTAGGGAGACAGTGACTAGGTGTTTTCCTGTGTCCTCAGCTACAGCTAGAAATTAGGGAAGCAGAGGCAAAGTTCTGCCTGCTCCTCCTGGAGTCCCTACTTTGTCCTGTTTCCTGGTCTCTTGATAGCGCTGCTGACTCTTCCATATACATAGATTTCAAATTAAGCAAATGAGTTAAAGTCTAGCTTCACTGAATACCTCAAATTCATCAGATTTTGATTCTAGAAACCTTGAAGAAGAGACACTAGCTCATTGAAAAACCATCATTGATTCAATAGTGTGGGTCATGCTAACCTAGAACCCCAGAAATGTCCACATAATTTTATGTGAAAACCCAATTTGGGGCTTTTGATTTTTTTTTTTTTTTTAAGTTTTGATTTCTCAGGAAGTCCCTTGATTTTCTTGTCAGCACCGCATGGGAAAATACCCAATTATAGACTATAAATAGTATATAAATTATAGACTATAAATACCCAACTACAGACAAGATTCAGAATGGCGGGGACTCCGTGATGTCTGTTCACACCCTCCATTGGGGGCTGCTCCGCTCTTGCAGTGTCACAGCCAGCCACCTCCACCCTTTGCATATTTCTGAAACTTCCTCATACTCACATGGATTGGCCCAAAGCCTCAGCAATTAGTCTCAAGCAGCCCTATAAATGAGCACCTGGCTAGGTGTCACAGATCTAATGAAAGTCAGTGCGTCAATGAGATGCCTATTATGCCGGGCCACTCCCTTCTTTGTGAGCGCTGTTTGGGTTTCATGGAAACCAGCGTGCATAGGAAAATACGGGCAGCTGTTTAGGTCTCCTCGGCTTAAACCCATGTTTCACTCAAGCTATATGAAGCATGTGAGCAAACTCCTTCCATTTCTGGAGCCCTCCAGAAACATTCCCTGAATTCCAGCAATGCTGGGGGTGGGAGGATAGACTGCTCAGGATCAAGGGCCCCCTGCCACCAATAATATAGAATCATTTCTCCTTATTTTAATTTGGTAAAGCAGCACTGGAGGATTTGACAGTTAAAATTCATAAAATAAAATTTAAAAAAATAAAAGAGGTGCAAAGAGTCTTCTGGGACAATGAGAATGTCAGAGAACATCAGTGAGGGTTTTGTGAGTGGGCTGAGGGTGGCTATTTAGGCCCCAGCCACCAGACAGAACACTTTCAGTTTAGTGCTGACCTTGGAGGACCTCCATGCACTGATGCATGGAGCCTTGGGTCTCAACTTTTGCAAACCCAGGGACTATGGTTTAGGAGGAGGAACTAAACATGAGGAAGAAGAATGGCCACCATTGCTTTGCTTTCCCTTTGGTCATTATATAAGATTCTAGAAGAAAGCCAGTCCCACAGGGTTGAGGGCACTGCCCTGCCTTAGCAGTCAGCAGGCCTGGGTCCTGTCCTATCACTAGTATGTTCTCAAAGAAGTCCAGGGTCCTCTCTGGGCTCCAGTATTCTCCGCACCAGAACACTCCCATCTAGACAACCAGAGGCTCTTCCTAAACCCCAACAGTGTTTGTATGGGGAGCCTGTGCCTCAGCCTGCTGCCTTCCCCAAAGCTGCCCCAGGACCCCCAAAGCCAATGCAGACATTCCCATTAGCCTTCTGCCCTCACTGGCACTAATCATGACTCTTAAGACAGAGGCTCCATATCCCCTTATCACAAAAGATTTGGTAATTCCTGGGCTTTTCTATGGTAAAAGTCACTATTTAAAGATGTTTTACATTAAATGAACCTCATTAGAGGGAGGGAATTTTCCTGGGTGGATATTCCCACAAAAGAAAGCATATTTAAGTGAGATTTTGCTCCTTTGCAGAGAGCAAATTCCTTTTTCCATTCTGCTTAACACTTTGCCTTTCCCAAGTCATGCAAAAAGGTCTCTCCTGAGTGGGAGCCAAGACTTAGCTCCAGGAGGCTCCTGAGGGAGGACGGAGGAACCGGCAGAGCACCCTCTGTCCCTGCCCAGCCCTGGTCTGTCCCAGCCACTCCCTGGAGACTGAGAAGGCCACTTGGGCTGACTTCTTGAGTCTCCTTGTGTTTGGCACTCCAGGAGGTGAGTCCACAAGAAGGCAGATGCTCTGCACAGCACCCACAAAGTAGTAAGTTCCATGTGGATGCAAACAACCAAAACACACTGGGGCTGAATTAGACGTCAAGGATGAAATTCCCAAGAAGGACAGAATGCTGTAGCCTTAAACTTAAGGGTAGAAAAGTAACTACAGAAGCTGAGCCTTGTCTGGGCTTTCTGTTTCTCCTCCCTCTTCTCCTCCTCCATGCAATCTCTCACACAGTCTGTCTAAATCAACTCCCTCGTTCCTTTGGGCCTCTCACAGGGAGCAGGTGCCCCATAGGTCCTGATCTCATCTCAGAACTAGCCAAATGTAGAGGCTCTGGACTCCCAAATCTTCATTCCACAAATGGGCTGCCAAGGACGGGAGAAAAATGGAGGAGCTCTATGTGAGCATGGGATAGGTGGAAAAGGGCTTTCACAACAAGCTGTTTTCTACTAAGCAAAAAGCAATATGGAAATAACAGCATCCAAATGCAGAAAGGACAAGGTGGGAACATAGGAAGAAAGAAACCACTGTAAACTAGCAAGTAGATGTGCAGGCTTAACAAACCAAGGAAAAAGAAAAGGAGAATACAGAAAAAGCAGACTACCTAGGGGGCCCTGACACAAGCCTAGGAGGTCACATGCTTAATCAGATACAGACACGTGCTCCAGCTTTGCCCCCTTTCTGCACCCACCGTGGCTGCAAACATTTCAGTTTTACCATCACCAGGAATTTCTCTATCCATCAAACATCAAAGGACTATCCATAGGGTCCCAAAGGCTTTTTAGCCTATGTTAGACCCGGGTGGTCTCGAAGCTATATTATAAATAACAATCCAAACTTGCTCGTACCTTTTTTTAAATAATGCAACTAAAAGTGATGTCAGTACAACAGACTGTCAGCTTATTTGAGAAATAAGGCAGGTGTGGCGAGTGCACGTATGTGTGTATGTGTGCGTATTGTGTGTGATCTATATGTATGTGTATGTGTATATACAGATATGTGCATATCTGTATGTGTGTGAGTTATATGGGTGTACATGTATGTGGTGTGTATGTGTTTAAGTGTGTGGAGTGCATGAATGTGTATTTGTGTGTACATGGGCATTGCACATGCATGTTTATATATGTATACATATGTGTGCCAGTGGAGTGTGTGTGCACCTGGTGTATACATGGGAATGACCTGATATGTACACAGAGTTCGTGTTCCTTACTCCTCACACACACATTTACATGTTCCAACATGGCCTTTACCAAAGCCCACAGGCACCTGCGAGCAACCCAGCATTTGCCAAACCACCAGCCCAGGCCCACAGCTCAGAGACAAATATCCATGGTAAAGTCATTTGCTCCAGACAGTCTGTGCCTTTAATGGAAAAGCCAAAAGTGCCTTGAGGTGGGCAGCCTGGGTGTATCCTAGTCAGGAAATCTCATCAGATTGCTTCAAGATTTCCTCAGCCTTCACTCCAAAATACTAACTGCATCATGACCATATGAAAATCAAATCCACAAAGTAGATGGGTCTGTTTTAAATTTTTATGTAATTGAAAAAATGAAATAAATTCTTTAAAATTTGATTCTAATTTACCCTAGCTCTTTATGGATTTTGTAACTAATCAACCATGATAGCACTTATTTCATTCTTCCCTTAAATCTGTGTAATATATATATTCTTTATTTGTGAATAAAGATGATTGATAGATATTAGTATTTTCAGGGATTGCTGCTATTTAAATTTAGGTTATTTATTTTCTTTTTTATCAAATATGAATGAGAAGAAATAGAGACTATTTAACTGGCCATCTAAAACATACTGGAAAATGCTCTGAAGATTTATGTAGAGATTAAAAAAATAATTACAATTTTTTGCTTCCACTTGTCTAGAATATTAGGAAATATTTTTCTGGCCCATTTTGAGAGTTGTAAAAGCCAAAAATGAAAGAGAAGGAAAGTGCTTTTCTTTGGGTAAACCCACTTAACATGATAGCCACTGACTATGTTTCGTGTACATGAGTAAAAGAATGAGTCTGAAACATAATAAAGAAAAGATTGAAATAACTCTTTCAACCCTGCTGAAATCCAAGAGGAAGTCAATGTGACTTTTAAGACACCACTACCGAGGTTAGAGCTTCCTGCCATTTCTGAGCCACAAGGTTGGGTTATCCCCTCACAAACAGTATCTGAGCACAAAAGCCGAATCAAATAAAATAAATGATAGAAGTTCCAAATTTATTGGAGCAGAACTAAATTGCACTCATTGTTTTTTCATTTCTAACATGAGGCGCGACTCTTGGTTTAAAGCCGAAGGCTGTGGTAGACATTCCCACAATTTAACGCCCTTTCATCCGAAGCAGTGTCACACTCTAGGTGGTCCTCAATGTTTTCCTTTACCCAGCTCTTTCCACAGTGTGTTCCTAGCTCCTGGGACTTTTTTCAGCTTTGGGGACAAAACTAGAAACTTTAGTAAGAAAACCTAAGGCCTTCAGCATGCAAACCCAAGCCTGAAATTTCACAAACCTGACACACAGCAACAAATTTCTTTTACCTCTTTCAGACAACTCATTTTCCATTTGCAACAAATAATTTATAGTTAGAACTTAATGCCTGCTAGACCATGGTCATTGAAAACATATGTCGATCTGTTGTGGGTTCAGAAACAATCAGAAGTCATTTTATTTCCCATTTCAAAGACCAAAACAGTAGCTTACATTTTTAATACATAACCAATTGTTTCAAAACATCTGGACAGCTATACCTTTCTGCCTTTATAGACAGATTCTTTCTTTAAGGGCAAATAGGAAAATCTTATGAGCTCTCTTTCCTACAAATCCAACACTCTCCACTATACTGGTAGAATTCTTTTGCCCAAGTTACTCACTGTTTCCATATTATTCAGACTTAGAGATATATCAGAACTATAATGTCAGTGCAAATAAAAATTGCTCTGCCTTGCATTGCCTATTAAATCTCAAGCTCTTCTTTTCTTCACCAAAAGCATCCAAACACGCAGAGTCTGATGACAAAGAACATATAGATGGATAACAGACCCAATGGATTCTCTTATTGACCCATTCCTCTCTGTTATAAAAAACCAATCACTGGTCTAGGGCTGTAGCTCAGGGTAGAGTGCTTACCCAGCACATGGGAGGCTCTGGGTTCAATCCCCAGCAGCACCTCCACCACCCACTAAAAAGGACATTCCAGAAACACTGGTTTTGTTGGGGAAAGCTTACCTGCCAGAGAGGTAAGTCTCCAAGAACATACATTTTAAAATATGTTTGAGTCCTATAAATCACATCATGCAATAATGTGTATGTGTGTATGCACGTGAACATGCATGCATACAAGTATGGATCTTTAAGGAAATCCACTCAAAATTTTTCATCTGTTCTCCCTGGTCTCAACTTTCAATGGAGTCTTTCTTCAGAGAGCAAAACAAGTGTGCTGATTTAAAACTCACTTTTAGAATAACTTAAGTCGAAAAAGCAGTCTATAATCAGAGCATGGTGGTAACCCCATGTCATGGTTGACACCATGACAGTGGGGGTTTTAGTAATGTAGAAAATTCTCTGAATTCTTGTTTTTGAAAAGTTGATTTTCAAATGTGTTTTGTACAGCCTCAATTCAATAAGCCAATACCATGTGTAGACTTTATTCTGTTTCTGCTAATCTCCTTTAGCATTTTCAATCTTACTCTCCAGTGCAGGGGCATTTCTCCATCACACAGAGGTATAACGTAATGCTCCTGAATTTTCTTCTTTTGCAAATTAAAACCAGTACCACTAGCACCAGAAGAAAACTCTCAGCTACTGTGTATAAAAGTTTAATTGTCAAAATACTTCTGTCATGTCAGCACAATAATTACAGTTAAGATCTCAACATCCATCTCTAAAGATAATGCTATTGACATCTTCCTAGGAAGATGCAACAAAGAAAACCTACAAGCTGAGTCCTGTCCACATATTCTACCAGCCAACACAGTCCCTTGCGGTAAGACTAAAAATGCCATCTTGCAAAACCACTCATTGTTTACAACTCGACCTTTCCAAGTCATGCTCTTTCCAGTACTGTGTTCACCATCCCATGGGGCATCAAATCTGCTTTGGTGAATTTGTCTTCAACCTGTCATCACTTTATTGATCATTTTTATTACATTTACATATGACCAGCTAAACCAATTAGAAGAAAGGTTCAAAAATGTCCCCAATCCCAGAAAAAGTTTCCAGCCTTGAGACAAACATTATACTCCCACTTGGAGGAATTAACAGTCAGTCCTAAAATCACTAGTATATTTCTTCTCTTCTTTCTAATGCTTGAGGCCGCAGACAATGACAGAGAACAGTTCTCTGTTTCTTTGTGGACACTGTAACGCTTTTCTGAGTAGTTACTAAGGGATTTTAGGTATTTTTCTACATCCTCTTTAACCTCACCCTCCAATTTATCTCTATATTTTGCCTCTTGGTGGTCAAAATGTAGGAAGCTTCTAGAATTTTGAAAGAAGATTGAGTTATAAAAGTTATACTGGCAAAGAATGTTGGCAAAAATTATTTTTTTATATTCCCAACCCTAATTTCTTCCTCAAATTCTCAGTAAGTTGTAAGCATATTTTCCGGTGTCCCTCTGACACTCAGACCATTACCTGTATGCTTGAAAGGGCCACTTCTGGAATAGGTGTCTCCACCATACCCTGTCCAAAACCAAACGCACACACAAAGTCCCTCACTTCCTAAATGTCTGCACAAGTCTCTCAGTGCTCAGATTCTTAAATACTCTTTTACTTACACTAACATCCAACCCACCATTCTGTCTTGAGTATGTCCTGAATCTGATCACTTCTCACCATCTCCACTTCCACCACCCTGATCTGGCTACCAGATCTCACCTGGATCAAAATTTCAGCTTTACCTTTCCAAACCTCTATTATTTTCCCATACCCCTCAGAGAGAAAAGCCAAAGTCTCCATTGGTGATCTTCCTATTCTGCATGACGCTCTGAAAGCACCTCCGACCTCTTTATTCCCCACATATCACACTCCTCCAACTTTTTCAGAAGTACAAACCAGCCCTTGCCTCTGGGCCCTTGCACTTGCCATTCCCCTACTTGGGATGATTTTTCCTCAGACATCATGGATCACTTCTTTTGGCCTCAGTCAAAAGTTCCTAACTAGAGACACCTGCCCTGACTACCCCATAAAAAATAGCATTTCTCTCTCTTTTTCCAACATTTCTTATCCATTTACTTTTAGTTTTTCCCCACAGTGATTACTACCCTATCATATACTACATATTTATGTATTTTGGTTTTCCCCACATGAGAAGGTAAACTCCGTGATGACCAAAACTTTGATTTGCTCATGGTGATGCCTGATACATACCAGGTATTCAATCAGTACAGTCTGCCCTTCAGGCTGAACATGTACAAACTTCTTTCTTCTTGCCATTTTTCGCTAAACAATACAGAAGAACAATTATTTGCTAGCATTTATGCTGTATCAGGTATTATAAGTCATCTAGAGATGATTTGAAGTCTACAGGAAGATGTGCATATGTTCTCTGCAAATACTATATTACATAATTTAAGGGATTTGAGCATCTACAGATTTTGGTATTCACAAAGGGTCCTGGAAACAACCCTCCAAGGATATTGAGAGACAACTATACTTGTTGAGTGAATTCACTAATGAATGGTGTTATCATAAGGCACTCAACTTGAACAAAACTGCACCAAAAAAAAAAAAGGCACTGGGTGCTGATAAATACGTAATTCACCTTCATGCTCTATCCTCTTTATTATGTATCCACCCTGTAGACCACTCAAGGAATGAACTGTACACCATAAAGTTGGACCATTTAAGGATGAACTTTCTATCAAGCTTGGGATCCTGTTCTCATTCTCCACTTTACCAGATAAATTGAAACCACAGCTGAAAATGCCAGAGCTGTTGACTTCATCCTTAGAACATCGCTAAGTGTCTCTATTACTGTCTTTCCTATTTTACCAATGCTGCCAGAGGTTAAACTCCTCGACCAAGCATTCAAAAGCCCAGCCCTGCTCCAGTGTTCAACCTTTGGACCATGCACCATCTTTCAAGTGATGTTTCCTGGCTTCTTCCAAAGCTGAGAGCTTCCTGAGCCTTTCTTGATCTCCATCCCAGTGACTTCTAACCATGATAGACACTAGTCTCCACACACTGAAGTGTGGAAACAGCTACTGAGTACTTACTCAGATTTGATGCCACCTCTCCTGTAACTTGAAATGAAGCACATGCTCTCTTAGATTTAATATGTCGAGAGTTTAAACCTGTCATACAGGACTTGCTTTCAAAACCCAACCAATCATACAATATGATTGTACGCAGACATTGAATAACTGTCCCCTCAAGTTTGAAAACAAAAATAATTAGATGGTTTTCACTAAGGGTTCTAAACCTTTCCCTTCTTATTTTCCCTATAAATGTTCCATTATAAATTAATGTGCAGCTTTGAAGGTGACCCAGCCCACAAAGGGCCAAAAACATCCTTCTGATGGGAAAATGAAAACAAGGAATGATGATTTAGAATTCCAAGTGTGGGCTCCACCACAGATGTCTCCCACTGACTGTGATTTCCAAGCCAGATTTAGATATAAACTGTATTCAGTGATTATAAACAATAATTGACAAAGATTGCATTTTGGATTTCCCAGGAAGTTTCTTTCACTAACATCAATAAAGGACAAGGACTTGGGCTGGGAGAGGTTGGTGTGAAGAAACATGCTCAGGAGTAGCTTGTTTACCATAAACAAACAGATGCAACATCTGGCCCTTCACCCTGATCCCTTGCATCTGATTTTACAGCTGTCCCAAAGGAGAATTAAGGTCTGGAATCAGCTTATTCACTATCAGAGCTTCCAAGTTCTATACTACTTAACTCAAAATCTCTGACATTGACCATCAGATGATTTAAAAAAAAAATGGTTCAGAGATAATCTGGATTCCTCAAGGTCGATGTAGCTAGGCAAATGTACCTGTCGTTTTGCCCTGCTCCCATCCAAAGAGCACCATGTTTTCATTTGCTTTCTGGTCTCTCAAAGACTTCCAGTGGCTCCATCTGCATGAAGCAACCTAGGTAATATGATGATTCTAAGCTGCTATAAATAGATCTACATGTATTAATTCTTCAATTCCATTCCTCCTCCCCTCTTCTCTCAGTTCCCCCAAAATTATAGATTGAACTATAAATCTCTAACTCTGAGCCTCACATAGCTAAATAAATAACACACACACACACACACACACACGCCTGCATTCTACACAAGAGTGGACATAATATCAGTAACTGTTCAATAAGCTTGGAGTGTAGCTCATTGGTAGATCACTTGCCCCACTTCTACAAGGCCCTGGGTTTCATCCCCAGCACCACAAAAAAAGAAAAGAAAATTGTTCATGCAGCAACTAGAAAAGTACCATCATACTACCTGTCAACCCATTATCTCCACCAGGATCTGAGTCAGGCCGCAGGATATGGGTAGTGAGAAGTTGTCCACAGAATATGACCACTTTTCTTAACCAGCTTTAAATGGATTATCTGCCTCAATTATGTTGACGAGTTACATCTGTCTGTTTTCTATGATGGCAGAAGAAGCACATTTTAATTTTTTAATAGCACAACACATATGACATTGTGGCTGTGTACATTGTCTGAGCATTTAGTGAATTTTCCTTAATACAAAGGCAATGATATTTTTCTGAAATATTAAAATCTGAAAACTACCACAAATGCAGAGAGGGTTTCGGAGGATTTCATTGGCCCTACTGATCGTTTTCAGCTCACAAATCTCCACTGAACCTCTTCACTTTTTCCCTTGCCCAGAAACACGTCTGCTCTTTTTATTCTTGATTTACAAGGCAAATTTGGCATGCAGTTCACTTACATATGCTGATTCGGGCTTATTGAAGGCAGGTGCACACTTTAATATATGTGGGCACAGGGACCCCCTTCCATCCTATAAAAGAATACTGGGCATGTTGTCATGTGGAATATCTGCTTGCTTTTATTCATAAACCTGAAAATCTGAGGCATTTGTATTGCTTTCACATATTACCATGAACAAATTAGGATAGGCAGAAATAATGTTCCAACCCTACAATGGTACCATATTAAAAGGATCTGAGCCAAACTTTGGCCTCTATTCCCGAACTGAAAGAGATCCCAGAACTGAGTGCTACTCCACTCTTAGTGCTTTTGTATTAACGCTGTATAAACACAATCATAATACCCCATGGGGACAAGTAAATGCAATACCACATTTCCATCAAAGTAAGACGTGTGCATGGCCATTGAGTTGTACAGGAGAATGAAGCAGCTCCAACAGACCTGTCGTTGTTTGTACAACACTGAGCTATGAATAAGCATTAAATGCGAGAAGACCTCATCTAGTGACCTCAAAGGTGCCTGCGTCATCTTGGTGACTGATCCGAGATACTGTTTGATGCAGTTCGCAGGTGTAAGATGAGCACAGCTGCAGGTGATGGTATCTGATATCCACAGGTCAGTGCAGCAAGCACCTCCTAAGTAGGTCTGCCCTGCCTTGGGAGAGCCCAATGACAGGAGAGAAGACAAGGGCAAGGTTGAGCACCTTTCATCTGTGCCCCTCATAACATGTACAGACCTCGAAGATTCAGCAGTACATGTCGGAAAGTTGCTTGTTCACTTGCAAATATCCAAGATTGACAGAAATAATCAAATTGTGTCTGAATACAGAGTGGCCAGCCCATAGTGTGCACATAGCACTCAAAACATATGTCCCAATTAAAAGAATGAATTAAGGGAAAAAATGGCTGAATCAATTAATATTAAGTGTAGAATGAAATTGTTGATTCTGAGAGGATATGAACACACTGAAAAATCCAAAGACTTCATCTCAAGGTCAATAGAACATGTTCCATTATGTACCCACACATCCACAGAACAGTGACTTGAAAGAGTGTCCAGATGATCTTGCCCACATCCTTGTGCCCACAGTGTTTGATGTCACCAATTTTACAACAGAGCCTAATTCATCAGTTAATGTATCATTAATACTTTCCGTCTGTAACATATGAGGACAGAGCTGTAAAGGTCAGGTCTGGAGCCTGCACAAATCTGTGGCATGACAAAGGTGGTATCTGGAGCTGTGGATTTCAGACAACATTACACTGCACAGTAACAACAAGTTTCATTTCCAAGACTTTGCTCTTATTTTAACCTTCAATTTCTGCCCCAAGAAGGGCAATTTCTGTCCCAAATTCAAGGTGGAAAAAACTAAACCTATTGCCTTCTTGACACCTACAACCCATTATATTCCTCAAAGAGGGAACTGCCACCCTTCAGTCCCTGAGATGACCTCCAACTTACCTGTGCTCTCTCTCAGGCTCTTCCTGTATGACTCATCCAACCCTACTAGGAATAACACAATAGCCTCCTTTTAGGGAAGAATGGCTAAATGCTGGGCACAGTGCTAAGCACATCACCTATGTCATCTCATTGAACTCCAATAACCCTCCAAAGTGGATACTATTGACATCATCATTTTATGGAGGAAGAAACTGACTTGGAAATTGGCCCATGGTATAATTCTGAGTAAGCCAGGACTTAAACTCTGTCTACATGGGCCATTGAATACAGTGTTTACTATACTACCCTGACTGGACCATAGACCTGCAGATGCTTCCCAAATTCCTCTTTTTTTAAAAATGTGCTACTTAGCATTAAACAAATCCAGATAACTCGTGTATGCAAAATTGTACTTACTCTTTCCTCATTTTCCTCCTTGACCAATGTCTTGGCAAAATAGAGAGCCCCGCATCCAATAGTCACCTTTCTTCATTCCCTTTTCTTGTCTCTCCCACATCCCATTTACCCCAACAGGAACAAAAGTCCCATTATATATATATATATATATATATATATATAAAACGTGCAAAGCATTTATTCAACAAAGGAGTCATACAACTATGCATAACAATGACATAAAGAAAGCAATCCAGTCAAAATGGGCGAAACACTCAAGAGATCATTTATCCACAAAAAAATTCATACACAAACAGTAGATATGAAAATGACCATTAGTTATCAGTAAAATCAAGTCAAAACACTGTGATACTACTTCATACACATTAAAAAAGAGCCAAAAGTACCAAATTCTGATAAGTATAAGGACAAATGGAACCTTCATATACTGCTGATGGAAGGTAAATAGTCCAACCACCCAGAAAACTTCAAGTCCTGTTACATTTAAATGAGTTGTTTCCATCATTCTAATAGGCATCTTCAGAAACCTTCCCCATTTTACAACTATAATGTGGCACCATAGATTTTACAAAAGTGGCCAGCAAACTACTTCTCAAAATAAAATGAACAGGTCATAAAACAAATCACGAGTATCCTACTGTGGAGAACTCAGCAGGATACAGCACAGCACAGAAACTTACCTTGGATCGCAGTTCTGATATCTGTAGTCATCTCTTTGCCCAGATGCCGACGTGGGTGCCCTTTCTCAGTGCTCCTGAGACAATGACGCTCTTACACACCCTGGCCATGTGCGCTCAAGTGGCTCAGATGAAGCCGGGCTGTGTCCCCTCCAGAGCCACAATTCACCCTTTCATGCATAATCACTTATCTGTAGAATCTAAAACTCAGCTTTGTTCATCGATAGGTGGTGAGTGTGGTGTCACCAGTGTCCCTTTGTTAAGACCTATCACTTCACATCACTTCATTTTCATGAGAGAAAGATTGGATATTAAATTCCCTTACACAGGGCACAGCATCTCCCCATAATGAGCCCATCACAGAGTCGCCATTCAGAGATGCCTTTGTTTTCTCCACACAAGGGTTTTGATGGAGAATAGAATGACAGCCAGAAAAATCTACAGGGCAATAGATCAGCTCCAAACACCTCCAACAATTCCTCTCTATGCTCGGTCTCTCATAAGCCCTAAGGGTGCAGCAACATACAATTTCAGGTTATGTCACCTAAGGTGGGACAAAGTTCAGTTAGAGACACCAACACATGTATCAAAGCAGAGAAACTTATATTCAAGAGCAAAAGATTTCTACAATGAGGACATGTTTCCTAGGCAGCCTAAGTGTCAGTCGCAAGATATTTTCAT
The DNA here is from genome assembly GCF_001458135.2 of Marmota marmota marmota. Taxonomy (NCBI): domain Eukaryota; kingdom Metazoa; phylum Chordata; class Mammalia; order Rodentia; family Sciuridae; genus Marmota; species Marmota marmota. The sequence goes on from NW_025999943.1 coordinate 9,404,140, forward strand.
TTGAGGATTTTATCCAATCAGGTTTCCCTTAGCTTGATCAGACTCAGGAGTTGGTACCTCTCATTCATCACAATTGTGACAACAAAGCAAACACACATTGGAGAGCCCCATCATGGTACAGTATGATTAACAGGAATAAAACTGGAGGCATAATTGCTCAAGAGCATGAACACAACATATTTACAAAGGATCACTAAGAGGGTACACTTGGAAAATGAAACTCCCTTTTAGACCACATGACGATATTGGCCTTTACCTAACAGACAGAGCCCAATACAGACACCCTGGCAGTAGGAAAAAGAGAAAGTAAATATAAAGGTGATGGATAGGCCAGGCAGACAGATGCTTTGGTGTCAAATCCTCTCTGTGTGTCTGTTTACTTCCTGGTGCCTGATGATGTTATGGGACTCAGTATGCTTGCAAGGAGAAAGAAGAGTATATGACAAGCAAAGGAACAGGATTTGCCTCATTTTAACAAAAGAGCGTGAAAGTCAGCATTAAAGATCAAGGCTGCTCAACAGGCCTGTGTTACCACAGCTAATGATGAGGACCAGGCTCTTACATATCCTCTGCTTAGGACCCACCCTGCCTGGCATTGTAGCCTGTGGTCAGCTGCCTCTGGCAAGTTCTGAGGAAGAGGTATGGTCACACAGCAAAGCCTCTGGGAACATGTACTGAATCACTGCGGCTCAGCTACCATCTTGTAAACCCCAGGATGCAGCCACAGGATACTGCACAGCCCCTTCAAAAGAGACAAGAATCCCAAGGAATGCCAGACACCCAGGCAGAGGGAAGTTAGAGCTGAGCATTTTGGAAGCCAGGGCCAGGACCCTGGATGAGGCTGACAGCAACATTGAGCAGTTCCAGCTACGAGGCAGGAGTCTTCCTGAACTGGACAAATTTGATTCTGTATTGGCTATATTTTCTTACAATAATCTGTGTATGAAATTTGTTACCAGTAATTGTATGTACATGATAAATACTTCATCATACACCACCCCATCCCTCAAAATGTCTTTTTGTTTGCCCTGATAAATAGTAGGGCCACAGCAAAGACTTGTTGCAAAGAGAAAAGGAAAAAAAGAAGAAAAAAAAACCAGAGATGATGTGACTTGCTTTAACACTACAACCTCCAGAAAGAACTGAGGTCTCAAGAAATATTAGCACCAACAGCCCAAATATTTAGAACCAACACTGGACATTCAAGGCTCTAGCACCTGTGGAGAAGGGCAAGCCAGCCTTCAGATAACCACTTAGTTCATTTGTGAGCAAATGAACTAAGTGGTTATCTGATGTTTTACAGCTGTATCTACAGACTGTCTAAAGATCAGGCACAACCAGCAGGTACCTCCAAAAGAAAATGTTGGCATCAGAGGCCATACTCCTGGGCACTGAGCCAGGCAGAAGGGCCATTGACTGCCCTTGTCTACTCTGTCCACATTTTTTTCCTAGAGGGCTGAAGCATCTCACTTTCTGGAACTTTTGTCCCTGATTGTGTCATATTTCACATATGTAAGAGATTATTATCCCATTCCGATTTAATTTTTTTCTCTACATCAGTATTCCACTTCACCTCTCCTGGGCCAGGTGGACTAAGGAGTGGAGGAGGGTCCCTTAAGCAGTGTAACTGGAGGACATGGGAAGGTGCAACCACCTGTGCAGCCTAACAAGGACCCTGGGACTTAACCACTCCAACCCTCTCAGCTGCCATACCACATGGCTCAAAAAGAAACCTGTGGCTTTGTTTGTGGATCCGGGGGTAAAAATGCTAACACTCTGGGGTTAGCTCAGTACAAAACCTAACCATCCAAAAAATGATGATTAAAAAGTAGAGGGAAAAAGTCCTTTAAATAATATTCCATGCACCTGACACAGTGGGATGGAAACTCCTCTGCTCTCTCTCAAAAGGTCAGAAAGGGCTTGTTAACACACTCACAAGAGCTTGCGATCTCAGTCAGAGTTAGCAACGAGTATTGTTAGGACTAAGAAATGAGAACAAAGTCTGTGATGACTAGATCAGAGGTGGTTTGCACAATTTTAAGAGGCATTCCAGCCAGGTACTGTGGTGTACTCCTGTAATCCCAGCTGCTCGGGAGGCTGAGGCAAGAAGATCGTAAATTCAAAGTCAGTCTCAGCAACCTAGCAAGGCCCTAAGCAACTTAGTGAGACCCTGTCTCCCAACAAAAAGGGCTGGGGGTGAGGCTCAGTAGTTCAGTGCCCCTGAGTTCAATCCCCAGTACAAAAAAAAAAGAAAGAAAGAAAAGAATAAAGAAGCATTCCATTCTCCTCTTTGTACAGGAGTTTTTCTCTCCAAGCCCAAAAGGGATGCTATGTATCAGGAAGGATGCCTGCCCTTCCCAAGGTGAGCCTCATGACAGTCCAGAGCACCCACTCTCTGCACATAATATATTTTATCCTCTAGACTGGGAAATGACTGCTTCCAGAATTTAGTTTTAAAGTATCTTGCTGAGCTTTTGAAAGTGGGTTTTAGAGGCAATGTGGTCTAAGCAATAATAATAGCTGTCATTTATTGAGTGCTTAATATTTGCCAGACTCTCTGCTAAGTACTTACCATTTATTATTTCATTGAACTCCCACATCAATCCATGAGGGAGCTAAAACTATTATCCTCACTTTTATGGATGATAAAGTCGAGGCACAGAGAACTAAGTAACTTTGCCAAGCTCACACAGCAGGATAGAAATCGAGGTGGGATTCAAACCCATGTCTGTCTGAACTCAAAATGTTAACCTGAGGTCATGAAATATGGATTTCATTTTTGAAATCATTAAACAAATCATTTTCTTTTCCCCGATCTTCATTGTTGCCTTATTTCAGCTAAGATTCACATTTGCTATCACTAAAAGTCACCCCTACTTGTCCAGTTGAAGCAATATGTGTGGTATGAAGAACATTCATCATCACATTCCCAGATAAATATCTATCCAGCACAGTTCTGATACCTGATTCTCACGGCATCACTACAAAATGCTATCACATGTCTACCACCTCTCATTAGTGCCCTCTGTTGGGGGTCCAAGCCTTCAACATATGAGCCTTTGGGGGACAATCCAGATCCAAACTATAACAGCTACCATTTGGGGTTATTTATTAAGAACCTTGATTTTATAGAGAAGAACACTGAAGGACTAATACATTAAAAACTGTCACCGACTTGTAAATGGCAGACTTGAAATGAAACCCACATCTGGCTGGCTCCAGAGTTTTCTCATGCTGTGTGCTCATCCGCGACTTGGATGACTACTTTTAGCAAAGTTACTATGAATGTTTAGATACCTTATCACCATTTCAAAGAACAACAACAACAAAAAAGATATTCACAGCTGAAATTATTATCTTACTACCAAGACTGATCCATCTTCCTGTATCCCCAACATCTGGCGCTGGCAGGGTCAGCTCTTCTTCACCAGAGGCAGAAATCGATGGGGCTCATTGTATACCTCCTGTAGTCACTTTCCCCAGGGTTAACACAGTGCCAATCATAAAGTAGTAGTTCGGTGAATGATTCATGACTGTGAGGATATTAGGATAGGTAAGAATTCAGAATCCAAGAGTGAGAAGATTTTCCTATGTGTTTCAGAAGTGTCATGGGAAACTGGCCGGTGTATCATTGTCAAATCATCCCCTGGGAAACCCAGTAGCCTGAGGATGGGCCCTGGGGGAATGGGGGAAACCTCATGTTGGTTCCTTCTCTGACCCAGCAGAGAGAAGTGCCTGGCCCACTACCCTGGATGCAGATGGCTTCTAACCTGGTTTGGGCTACAACAACACCCTTCTTCTGCAGCCTCAAAGAGAATCACCAAATGATTTTTTTTTTTTGTCCATTTCCCCCTAGGATCCAAGACATAAAACCTAAACTCTAAAAAGAAAAAAAAAATCAAGAATAAGTTGCATCTCGTAAAAAAGAATCCTCTTAAAACCAAACACATTTGGCACCACATTCAAGGGTAAGTTTGAGCAAGGAATGTTGCAAAAACAGTGCTAGAAAAGATCTGGGAAATATGAGCCCAGAATAGCAGAAGGTGTCAAGAGAAGAAAAAGGAGACCTTTGCAACTGTATTAATAGTAGTAAAATTTCATCTAACAAAACAACACAGTGAGCATAAACACAGTAAGCCAAATATGCCTGGACTTTGAAAGTGCAAGGAATTGCTCATTTTAGATCAAAGCTTTTAAAGATAAACACACTATAGAAAAAGAATGGGATGAGGGGGAGGTTAAAACTGAGCTTCCATTTCTTTCTTCCAGGATCCTTCCTGGGGAGAATTCTTCTCTTTCATACCACAGTAATCAGCAAACCTCCTCTCAGGAGGGAGGAGCAGGGGAGCCTGGCCTGCGTGGAATTGGTCTCTGTTCTCCTTTTTTTCTATTACAGCTATCACTTACTGAATACCTCTCACGTGCCAGGTACAATGCTGGTTGTTCCACATATTCTTGCAATAACCCTAACCTAATGATTTTCACCTAATGATTTGAAAATTGGGAATCTGAATGCTTGAGAGATTTGCCCAAGACCTCACAACTAGCAACCAAGAGAATGGGGGGCCAGAGGGTGGAGGCAAAAGCAACTTGGCTGATCCTAAGCCCCATCGCCAGAAACTGTTTTTTAAACAATTCATTGCCTAATAAGTTCCTATAAGGAATTGGCAAATGTTAAATAATAACATGAAATTATTCAAAATGGCCTTCTCAAAGTGTGACCTGGGGACCCCTCTGGTCCCTAAAAACCCTGTCAGGGGATCTACAAGGTCAAAATTGTCTTCATTCTGCCACAGATTTACAGTGGAGTTTTCCAAGGGTCATCTAGACTATGCTAATATCTTCCTTCTGACTGCTAATAGAATGTATGTTCATGTATATTGTTGTGGTTTAGATTTTTCTCATTCCCAATTTCTATAATGGTAAATGTTGACAGATATATCTCACATAAATAAAGGGTTTTTTTGGGGGGGAAGAGTCCTTAATAATTTTTTTCCTCATCATTTTTAAGAGTATCAAAGAATCCTGAGGCTAGAAAATTTGAGAACTGCCCATTTAAATCAGCTGGACCAGATCCTGATATATAGATTGGTGAGTTTTTTAATGTCCACCTTTTAATGTTAACTGACCACACTAAAATGTGGAAATTCTATTTAATCTGAAGTAGGTGTGGTACTATTTATAAAATGGGTAAGTTCTGCAGTTTTCATAAGAAGTTTATATTGCATATTTGAAATCTGGAGGTTTTTCAGGAATGTATCATAAAATCACCTGCCATAAACTGTCTCTCAGGAAACAGCAATGATAACACAACCAGTCAACCTTCATTTTTAAGCAGGTTATTACAAACTTAAAAAATTTCTGGAATCATCATTTTTATTATTATTCTAAGTGAAGAGAGAAATATTCCCATGGTTTTGAAGTATTATCAGCTGAATTTGAAGAGTTATTCATTTCCTTCAATTTTCTCATAATTAATAATTTGCCACAATTTTGACCAATTATGAATTTATACTGTTAATCTTATGACACAGGCCCAGAGAGTGGTATTTGATTTGAATAGAGTTTTATCTAGCAGTGTTTTAGCTGCCTGTCTTAGCAAATTTATTAACACCTAAAGCTATTCAGTGGTGCTTCACAATTCTACTTCAATAGGTTATCTAGTCAACAAAAAGGTAAAAAAGTAAAAACCTATTCCTTGAGTTATTATGAAGAGACATGTAAATCCAAGTGAATATGAAACTTAGGCAAAATTCAGAGTTATCTTAAATTCAATAGTCTTAAAATTATAAATATCATGCATATTGTATGATTTAGGAAGATGGACCTAAACAATACTGACTTTTAGAATAAATTCATGTGCTGTGAATAACGCATGCAAACCTCTGTTGTTGGCAGCATATGTAGAAGCTGGAAAATTCTGGAAATACTTGGAAAAGAACAAAATGAAATTAAAAAAAAAGAATTCTAAAGTTCAAGTTTCTCCAAGCAAAAACTTCCAAGAAGAGAAGGCTCTGACTTTGATAAATCTAAACTAGAACATAGAGTACTTGGTAACAAAACATGCAAAAGACATTGTATCAACCAGGAATTTTTTTTAATGTCCACTATGACATCATTGCAAAGTTATATTATTTTCACCAGAGCAATTTCCCTCCAACTCCTTCTGAACCCCCAGTTTCAGTTTCCAATACTAGGTGACACTGGCCTTAAAAATGAGTGAGCAATCACTGACCCATCCTAAGTAAGAAAATTCCACTGAACCAAGAGCAAGTATTTTGTTGAAAGTGAAATCCATATGAAGTCAATTTACCCTGAAACCTCAAATGAAGCTACTCATGGGCCAACCCCCAGTTCTGAGGTAGGACATGTTTTGCTTCACACATTGCTCGGCAGCACTTGGTTTGAATCCCCACCCCACTCCTCTGGACTATGAGAAAGTAGGCAGTAGCTTCATCCTCCAGAGCCTGTTGGTGGGAGTTACCACACTGGGAGGTCTGGGTAAGATAGTTACAACCCCCCTCGCCCAACCCCCACCCATACCTGGCTTTCAAAATCTCAAAATAAGACTTATTATTATTGCAAAACTATTTAAATGTAGTAACCTACACTTAAACAAAAAGGAAAACATCTTGAGGGCTGGGATCGTATCCCAGTGGTAGAGTGTGAGCTTAGGGTGCAACAGGTCCTGGGTTTGAACACAAAAAGGAAGAAGGGAAGGGAGGGGAGAGGAGGAGAAGAAAAGAAAACAAACAAAAAAAAAATGCTTGAGTTATTGTTGTATACAACATTACAAGTTGAAATAGGAGAGAACTTTTTTAATATATTTAAGGCCTGAGCATTTGTTTTGAATTAAATAAGAGACATTTCATTATAAGACTTGCCACTGGGCCTTTTCTAAGACTATAATCTTACTCATCTATAGAAGAGGTAAAAAATGTGTGAATTAACAATATCTTTATGAAATTCATTTTGGACTTCCCTGAGCACTCAGAGGATAGGAGAAAAAATAAGCAAAGAGCAGACAGATTGTTCATCTGTTGTAACTGTGGCGCTTGATGCTCATTCTATCTGGCAGCAGGTGTACCTCTTTTTCTTCAGTTGCCTGAGTGGAGACACACCTGCAATCAATCAACATGCTCCCAGCTCTCTATTCTGCACAGGACACAGAGCAAAAAGTAGAAGACACACAGACAGATGCCGAAATTCAATAGTCGCAGAACTATATCAGGTGTCATTATTGCCCCCCCAAGCCCCCCCCCCACACACATCTTTCTGTGTTTCCATGGGGAGACACTTCCATTAGAATAGCATTCCTGGTTTTTCTCCATCTTCACCCCCAATCCCCAGTGGAGAAAGAATAACATCTAACCCACAAGAGTTGTAGAAGGAATTAGAACAAGTGTTCTAGCTGCTTTTTCCCTATATCCCAACCCCTTCCCTATTGTAGAGGACCTGGCCCCACTCTGGACAAGAACTCAGCTCTGTTCTGCAGCTGCACTGGGGCCTGGGTGGGTAAATCTAACTCAGGGTGAAATATTAGCAAGCCCCCCTCCCTTATCTACAGAGTTATCTACAGAGCTGCGCTACATCTGACTCCCCCTCCCCCTCTCTTCTCTCTGTCTCTGTCTCTCTCTCTCTCTCTCTCTCTCTCTCTCTCTCTCTCTCTCTTTTATCCAAACTTGGGTGAGAGCGTGTTTATTGATTCCCTAAATTTCCAATAGTTGGTAAATGGACTGGGAACCTTAAGCATTAGACAAGAACTGTCATTTGGAGGACAAAATCACATGCACAGGAGACAGCAAACAGGAAGGCAGGCAGCTTTAGGGCTTAAGCTGCAGTAAATGCAGGTCATGTGGGATTCTCCCCTTTGCAGGTTTTTTGGAGCTTGTAGTATTTCATAACAGGCTGGAATTCAGCAAATACTGGTCACTTGGGGCATTAACAAGCAGGAGGACAAATTGGAGCCTTAGAAGGCCGGCTGGCTGCCTGAGGGCATTGGCACAGGCCTTAGTGAGCTAGGGCAGCTGAAGCAAGGATTTTCTAATGGGAGGAAGAGGTTCTTTCTCTACTGAGGCCTTCATACAATGGAACAGAAAACAATAGTTAGCTGCTTGTGCTGCTTCCCAGTCAGGCCTGGAGTCCTGGAGGCTGGGACAAAGGGCCTTGAAATGGTAGACATTTGAGTTCCTTGTGTGCTGCAGAGCTCTATGTGATGTTTGGCTGTGACTTATTTTTGGACAGATATGCATGCTTCTCTGAATCTCATTACCTGAATTCAGTACCAAGCAAGGAATCTGAGAGGGATGAGGCTCTTGTTACTATGCTACTTATCCAATGGCTACTAAAAGTCACACACACACCCATATCGTGAGACCTCAAATTGGCACAGTTTCTAAGAATTATATAAGAATCTGAATTGGGATTTCAGAGGTAGGAATTGTGGTTTCATCCTCAATAGTATTATAAAGTTGTATTAATAATGACAGAAAATAAAAGAATGTTTTTATTCACTGGTAGATTCTAAGTGTGTAGGAAACTGCCTTGTTTACATTTGGTTCTCTTATTTAATAAGTACCTGGGCAGGGCAGATATTAAAAAGAAAATAGGCCACAAAATCTTGAGTTGAAGTTAAGAAATGACACAATAAAATGACTATAAACCCCAAAGTGATGAATGTAGTTTAAAAGGCCTGTGCCTAGAATATTCTCCATCTAAGGATTCTGTTTGCTTGGATAATCAAAGAGAAACTAGATGGACTTAAAAAGCAGGCTTTGGTCTTATTATCAGATCGGGAGTGTTTTTTTTATAATGAAATAAAAATAAAGGAAGACAGGAGAGGTATCTTTGAAAGAAGTGTTGAGATTTAGAAGCTGATTTGAGGCTAAAGAGATATGAAAGGGAAATGACATCTTAATGGCAGATCACAAAAGGAAAAAGAGACACACACAGGGTTCACCATTTGAAAAGAAGGTATTAGAAGAGAGGGCCAGATTTTAGTTGTTACAGTTCAAAAGAGACAAATGGGGCCCAAAGACACCTGAGGAGCAAGATGAGACAAGCTCTCAGCAAGCAGACTGAAGTGGTTTCCCCAGAACAGCCAGGGTCCCTGAAACTCCTGAGAATCCCATCTTCAAGCTGCACAAGGTCTAGGAGACTATAGGGGACACCACCCTCTGAAAACAGTGTAAAGAGGGTGCAAATTCAAGATTCCAGAAAGACTAAGATAATCTGTAGCCTGAAAATTATTTCACCATGAGTACCTGAACATAGAAGATTTAAAAATCCCACCCCCCAAAAGATCTATTATATGACAGCTGAGCTTGAAAGAAAGAGAAATTGCAAGATAGCAAATATAGTCATGAATCACATTAACAACTTAGGGTCAATGGATAATACACATATACAAAGATAGCCCTGTAAGATTCTAGGGCCCAGTCACATCATAGCTGTCTTAGCCTGTATAAGTACACCCTATGATGTCCACACTCCATGAAAACTGTCTAGCAATGCATTTCTTAGAATGTGTCCCCAGTATTAAACAACATATGACTGTGTAAAGAAGTAAGATCACATTAACTTCTTCATGTGTTTTGTAAAAGTTCAGCAAAGAATCTGTCAGTGCCTCTGACCTTGGGGCTGTGGTTTTCATATCCACCTAACAATAAGCAATATTGTCTTGGTGCCATTCAAGGTAGAAAGTTCAAATCAAAATTGCTACAGTCAAAGCCCTCAGAGGACTGCAAACTAAATGAAGGGATGAACAAGAATTCTCTCATGAGGACTGAGATTCTTGTCTTTCTTGGCCTATACCCTTGCAGGAAAAACAAAACAAAAACTTTGAGATCATAAAACCCCAGTTACAAATAAGTTGTGCTTAGGATTTGAACTAACCTACCAACATGGTTGGGAAATTCCACAAGCTGATAAGTAACATAAAGATTAATCCTGGACCATCTCCAGGACTTTACACAAAAACAGTCATAAAATTATGTTGTAAGAATTGGCCTTCAAGATTCAACTTCAACAAGAATCCAGCAGCTAAAGTTCTGCTAAAGATGTGCTCACAACCCAAAACTACAAAACACATGAAGAAATAAATCAATAATAGCAAGAGTCAGTACAGTCAGCAAAGAGAAGTGAATCTCAAGAAGTACAGATAATAAAACAATTTTATGAACTATACAATGAAAGTTGTACTATAGAAATACTTAAATAGATTTAAAACATAGAAGAATACCTTATTACCATAATAAAAGCATAGGCAATACTTAAAGGAACCAGGTAGAACCTCTAGAAGTAAAGAACAAAGTTATTAAAATGTAAAATTCAGTAGGTCCAATTGCAGATTAATATAAAGGTTAATAAAAAAATTACTGAATTGGAAAAATTTGAGGAAATTACCAATAATGCAGATTCAAAGACATAAAAGATAAAAAATAGGAAAAGATATTAAAAATCAACAGAATAAAATGAATAGATTCAGTTTGTATTAGAAGTTTAAAACATTTTAATATCAATTATTCCTCTTCTGTTTTATTTGTTACCTGTCATGATTTGGGTCCAGAATGAACCTCAGATATGTTGACGTCTTGGTCCCCAGTGTAGAAATATTCAGAGGTGGGTGTTTGGAAATTATTGCATCATCAGGGCTCTGACCTCATCCACTGAGGGATTCATAGCTGAATGGACTATTGGGGGGGGTGGAAACTGGGAGGGGAGACCTCAAGGGCATGCCCTTGGGGACTATAGCTGCCCCTGGCCCCTTTCTCTCTCATTTTCTTTCTGCTTCCCAGCTACCAAGAGTTAAGCAGCTGTCCTCCACTATGTTCTTCTGCCATGATGTTTCTGCCTCAGCCTAAAAGAAAAGGAGTCAGCCGACCATGGACGGAAATCTCTGAAACTGTGAGCCAAAATAAATCTCTCCCACTTTAAGTTGTTTTTCTCAGTATTCTGTCATAACATCAAAAAGATGACTAATCCTTTGCCCAGTATTCCAATTTCACTTTGCTTTTATATTCCCAAATTAGTCATAACTATGAATAGTTCTCTGATCAATACTTATTTAGATTTACGATATTTGTTAGTTTTGTGTTCAAAATACATTTTTATATCCCACTCCTTTTTTTCTGGATTCACTATGCTTCATTCCAAAGCATATCTTATATCTGTTCTTTCAGCAAGTATTTAATATAGGCTCCAGAAAGAACTTAAAATGGATTAAAGTCCTAAATGTAAAAAAGCAGAAATATAAAAAAAAGTGCATAGGGATGTTTTTTGTGATACCATATCATGGAAGAATTTAGTCAACAAAACACATACAAAATCATCAAGGAGAAAATTTGTAAATTTGATGGCTCTAAAACTCCATATGACAAAAGATATTATATTCAAAGTAAAGAGCTGATCCTCAATAAAGAGGAGACATTTCCAGCCCAAACCATGTAACCAACAAAAGATTTGCATCCAGAATATAGAAATAATTTGACTCATCAATATTAAGTTAACTCAGCAATGAACAAATTATGTGAATAGGAAATTCAGAGAAGAGGAATCCCAAATGCCCAATAAATGAATTTAAAAGTATTTTTAAGCACTCTTTAGTAACCAGGAAAATGTATGTTGAAAAAAAAGAGAAAACATCTGGCATCCATCTAATTGACAAAAATCAGCAACTCTGATAACACAAAGTGTTGAAGAAGATGTGAAAAGGCAGGAATTTATGTTGCTTGTTAAAGTGCAAATTGGTTCACCTCCCTGGGGAGAAAGCAGGCCACATATTAAAGATGTCCACATATTGCAAGATACACTTCCACTTTGGTTATCTACTCTAAATGTCCTCACACATGCATCCTATCAGAGAGAATGCAAGAATGCTTGTGTACACCTGAAATAGGAAGACAATCTAACTGTCCCTAAGAGGGGGAACAAACACACAAAGTGCTGCTTATTCATATGTTGGAATATTATACAGCAGTTTAAATAAATGAATTATATTTACATAAATATATTCAAAAAATATTATGTCAAGTAAAACAAATGTGTTCAAAATAAACTGGCATCATTTATGTACGTATTAAAACATAAAAATAGCATTTACTGCTCATTGATATATCCTTATGTGGGGAAAACATACAAAAAAAATTCATAGAAAGAATGCATTCCAACTTCAGAATGATGCCTTCCTATAGGTAAATGGAAGCAGGAAAAGAAGGAAGACAGTATCTGGGCGGGTGGGGGACACATGATGTGTTCCAGGGATTGAAATCAGTAACACTCGATTTCAATCAGCCTCATCCCCAGCCCTATTTTGTATTTTATTTAGATACAGGGTTCTTGCTGAGTTGTTTAGCACCTTGCTAAATCACTGAGGCTGACTTTGAACTTGAAATCTTCCTGCCTCAGCTTCCAGAGCTGCTGAGATTACAGGTGCATGCCACTATGCCAAGCCAGAAGAAGATAAGTTTAAATGTATCTTTAAATTTTGTTTATTTTTAATGAGAAATCTGAAGTGTGTGTGTGTGTGTGTGTGTGTGTGTGTATTAGTGTCCATCCAGACAGTCCTTGACTGTCCAGCAGGTGGTTTTCAGTAGAAAGTGTACTTGGAATTCTGAATTTGGATCCTCCCCTGAACTTGCACTGTGTGGTCTGATCCTGCCTGATGATCCCAGACAGCCCCAAGATTACAATGCCGTAAGGTGTGCTGTGTTGCTAAGCCAGGATGTTTGGTAAATTTGGTATTAAATGCACTTTCCACTTCCAATATTTTCAACTTACAATGGGCTTATCAGAATGGAGCATTTGTATATAAAAAGCTAACATCTGTTTTGTCTTGGTGGTGGCTCCATAGGTATCCCTTAAAATATTCATTTTTCATGATTGAAATACTTCATTGTTCAAAATTATTTTTTAACTACATCATTGTAGAGAAGTAGAAAAGAACCCCATGTAAATAGTTCTGAAAAGATGGGGGAGGCGATAAAAAGTTGGTGGAGAGGTTGGTGGAGAGGTATGCTTACCAGTGGAATGTATTAACAACAGTTCTTACATTTCTCTTTTCACATCTGATTTTAAAGCAAATCTGAAGCCCTTTCAACAGATGGCCTTTCCATAATTGACCTATTAAGAATAAGAGAACCAGAGCTATAAAGTGCAGAATTTGTAACAGAGAGTCTGGAGTGGAAGGGGCAGTAGGTGACAGTACCGTGTGGTGGTAAAAAAGCAGCATCTTAGATAGATTACCTGGGTTTGAAGCCAGGCTTCCCCAGTAACTAGTTGTCACCTACACGGCCAGATGCCTCCACAACCCAACTTTTCTCATCTTTAAAAAAGGTTCATACTGGTAGCTACTAAGGGCAGTTATCAGGATTAAATGAAGAGATTGTTTAAAATGCTTACTTAGCACCTCGAAAAAGATCTGGTTAAGTATTCAATAAATGTTAACTGTTAAAATTACTATTTTTATTACAGAAGTTAAGCATGAAACTTAACTCTAAGCTTTATAACCAGCTAGAAAATGACAAAGCAAAAAAGTAATGCAAGTCGGTACATTTAGGATGGATGGATGGGTGAATGGATAATGGCTGGATGGGAAGGGGATGGGAAGAAAGGAATGGAGGAATGAAGGAGAGAGGGAAGGAATTTTTTCACTTATTTAAAAATAACACATTTTTCCAAGTTTGAAATTCTGAATTTTTGCATGGTTCCCCAAATAACATGCCTGAAACAATAACATAGGTGATCCAATATAAACTTAGACTTTTAATTTTCTACCCCGCTAAACTTCACTCCAACATAGTCCAAGGTCCTGATAAATGCCCTGTGCCTCCAATACACTAAGAACCCCTGAGGCACATGCACCATGGATCAGCCATGACAGGCATTTTATTAAGGATTGCATAAGGGCCAGATACCTTGGTACCAAATAGAAGCAAGCAAACTAAACATCATAGCATTTGCTCCTTGGTACTAGAAAAGGGTTTTCAGTGAATGGTAAAAATCACAGAGAGTTAAAATGAAAAGGGCCACTGCCTGTCTAACCTCCTCCCCAGAAAGTATCAAATCTTCAAATTTGATTCTTCCTAGGTTTTTCCATTGGCTTAATCACTCTAGCATTACATAAAAGGAAAAAAAAATCCTTTGAACAGGTGCCCTATTTATGAAGACATTTATAGCCACCCATAAAAATATAGGAAAATTATTATTCCTCCTCCTCTTCTCACTTTTTCTGCTAAAGAGGTAGAGTGGTAAATTGGATCTGAATCGTGTGTCCTGTTGTATTTACCTAGTTTAGATCTTCACATGCACAATAAACCAAAGTTGGTAAATTTTTTCCTTCATTTTGTTGCAATTCTAACACTCTTCTCCAGGGCTAACCCTGACTTTGAATTTGTAGAGTCTTTCAAAGTGCCAATAATAATGATAAATTGCTATATTTAGTAAGCCTCTGTACCTAATTTCATACCCAGAAATTAATATTACTGGTTTTAAAAGATGGCACAATCAATTACTATCTTTATAGTTTAGTTTGTTCAAAATCTCAACTGCTATTGCTATGGGGAAAACTTCACGAGCATAATTCTTTCTTTAGCAGTTATTTTCTTCATTATTATCTCTATCTTATAAGGACTTAATGGTATTTTTAGACTGAGGGCTCTATATGTAAGATGGTAGGGAGCATTAAGAATTCCAGCGCATTCTATATGCTACAGGAAATGATAGGAAGTAGGAAACTTACCTGAGTCATCTTGATGTGAAAGCAAAATTCTTAAAATTCTCTCTCCCCTTTCAGCATCTCATCCAAAGATCCTGCAGATAATGGAAATTTATAGGAGCCATGACTGATATTGGCAAAGCCTGTTATGAACTGCCTCTGCAAAGTGACCCCTGCTCTGCCAGTTACATTTTCATGGCGTCCATAATGTGAAGTCTGGTCACCCCACACCATCATATTCTCAGCCACTTCTTCTGTGTCTACATTTGGCGAAACGCCTCTCCGTGGAGACAACCAGGAAATTTACATTGTTCTTGGAAGATGGTTGAAATAGAGCCAGAGCCATGGGCCCAAGGCACTCTTCAAAAACGGTAATTATTTTTCTAAAGAACAAAGAGGTAAGATGTATGGGGTTGGGGCCTATTTTTCTGAGGTCTCTGGACTAAGAATTCCCCAGAAAATTCTGGCAATCACTTTCCCCACTGTGTCCCCACCTCTCAATTCTTTTCCTATGTCCTCCTCCCAGGAAGTCTAAAACGCGCCTGTATCTTGTCTAGAAAAACTCAAA
The DNA here is from genome assembly GCF_001458135.2 of Marmota marmota marmota. NCBI lineage: Eukaryota > Metazoa > Chordata > Mammalia > Rodentia > Sciuridae > Marmota > Marmota marmota. Next base: position 9,419,421 of record NW_025999943.1, read on the forward strand.
GGCAGCCATCCCACACACAAATAATAGGAAATAAATATTATAAAAGAGATGGTGAGAAATGACACCTTGGCTTAGCCTCGGCTGAGAAACCCAGGAAGACTGTTTGGAGTGAGAAAACACCAGCTGGGAAGCGAGGTTCAGGCGGGGGCCTGACCCTGAGTTCAGAGAGGGACGAGCAGGGCAAAGTATGTGCTCTGTTTTGTAACCTTCATTTTTATGGCTATCTGCTGGTGGGCTGTTTCGCCTAGTTCTGGTCTATTTCAACATCCATTTATGCTCCTCGACTAGTTCTTCATAAACACATTTTTTACTCTACCTTGCCAAGCAGGAGTCCTCAACCCTGGAACCCGCCCCAGTAATCGTAGGAGGTCTCTTCTATCCAATTTGGGGGGCAAAAGCGTCCCTTGGTAGCCCTTGCACTTGCATCTCTCCACGGCACCCCATAACTCTCAGCAAACTTCCATCCCTGACACAGACCAGGGCCCCCCCACCCGCCACGAGGTGAGCAACCTTGACCCCGTCTTACCACTGAATGCACTGATCTCATGGTAAAAGAATCCACCTGGTCTCTTAAAGCTGCAGGTGAAATGAACTAGTTTCTCTTACAATTTGTATTTGATATGTTTCCACCTCTGAATTTGTAAACCAGAATACAAGGATTGAAGACGTCCAAGGAAAGCATGCTGCTCAGAGAGAAAAGTTCGAGAAGATCCACGAAGCCACCCAACCAGGCAGGCAGTGATGCCAATAATTACCTGAGGAACCCGGAAGACAGAGCTGGGGAAGCACCCTGGAGTAGAGAAGAAAGTGAATAGCTCAGGTGTCAGATCAAGGCGGGTGGGAATTTGGGCTCTGTCGCTTGCTGGCAGCATAATGAAAGATGAAAGGAAAGAGACCCAATCTCTCTTCAGTTCAGTTTTCTCATTTGCACAATAGTAATAACAACGCCTACCTGCCCATTCTTGTCAGAGTTCCAAGCTAGTACATGGCACACATAGCATCTTATCATAGGGATTTTTCTCCCATTGGTGTGTTAACCTTTTGAGTTAGGACAATAATGCCCCAAAGTGTGATGAATAGACAAATTTGTGTTAGCCTGGTCTTCACTAGAAAGTCTGGCAAGTTGTTGTGGGCTTGACTAAAAGTTTTGGCTTACCTATCTAGGAAGAAAGGGTGATTTAATAAGTGACAACACTCTAATATTTACCCTCTGTGAGCAGGATCTTCATAAAACTCGTGATGGAGGGTGGGGAGGGGAAGTACCTGAGGGGTTTCTAGTTTTGAAGGACACAAGAAGAGCCAAAACTAGACATTCTAAAAAAGGTCCAGGATACAGACACTCAGAAAGGAGGACAAGGGGCAGAGACAGAAAAACAGAAATAAAAACAAAAGTCAGAGACAGCCAGAGGGCAGGGAAAGGAAGTTCTAGGAACACAGTTCAAAAGATGAAGGTCACCTCATCACACATCCTTGGCCCTGACCTTCATAGATAGCATCTGTTTGTAAAGCAGGACACCTGTGGCCCTGGAGCATAAGAGGGAGATTTGGGAAAGCCCTTGCACATGATAATGAGCCATTCCCTCTACTGGCTGAGCTAATGAATTACAGCTATCCCACTCTGGTTTGTGAAGACAGAGAAGGAATTAAAAATGCATTTATTTTTGGAAATTTCAGGCCACTTCCCATTATCATCTTCTCTTAATTTTTTTATTGGTTTAAAAATTAAATAAAAATCAAATCCAAGTAGACACGGTTAACGTTTCCACCAACCACCTGATCTCCCCTCACTCCAAATTCCTTCTCACTTAACATTTTTAGAAGGTGTTCTCACTGCCTTGATGAACACAATTAGATTCAGTGGAACTTTAGTATAGCTTTGAAGTTTTCCTTGTACACAAGCAAAAAAAAAAATGGTCCCTTTGCAATTTAACCCAGATATCAGATAACTCTGGACAGAAATAATTCAAGGAAGACATTGTATAAAATGCCTTGTATTTTAAATACAAGGGCTTTTATTTAAAATGTAGCAACTTCTCCTGAAAGAAAGAAGCTCCAGCTGGAGCACATGGAGCTGTCATTCAGCCCAAATCAACCCAATACTGAAATAAATGGCATCCGGGTCTGTACCGCAGAATGGTCCAGAACTGGCCTTCCCAGCAGGCTCATGATTGCTGCCAAGGCTTGGCCAACGTGGAGTCAGAGGCACAAGGGTGAGATGCTAAGCCTTGCCTCCCTCGTGGCCATTACAGTGAATTCATTTCTCTTCGGTGTTCAGAAATACCTTCTGTGTAGTGCTTGAGGCATGTTATTTACGCTTTTAATAATATGAAAAAGTCCTTGATCTTCATTTTACACAGTGACTCAGGGAATATAAACTCAGGGAAATGATAAGAAGATAGACTTGATGATGATAATTTGTTCAGAAAGTGGCTGTAAAAAGGGGATCCTGCAAAGCTGTGGTGTGTTACACTTCTCCGAGACAACTTTGAACTCCACAGAATAAAATATCTGGATGGTATCAGAGTAGTTAATTCCATTAGAGGAAATGAGATCTGGTTGCCTTCTGAGTAAGACTTCAATTTACTTTAATCTGAGTTTCCACTGCGCGATTAAAAAAAAAAACTGTAAAAAAACTAAATATAATTAACATTTAAGTGAATAAAATACAAATATTGGTGTTGGAAACAAATGTACCATGGGAAATACTGAGATGAAGATGTCACTGACAGGTATTTGAACACATGAGGTGTTCCAGGGTCGGTGAACAATCAGAGTGAGTGCACACTGCTATGTTCATTGTAGCACTATTCACAACAGCCAGATAGGGAAACAACTCCAACATCCTTGACGGAAGAGTGGATGAAGAGAATGTGGTGTTGAACAAAATAAAGCAAACTGTTTTCTGTCACTGTTTTTTCAATACCACTCAATACTTCCAGAACCTTCTACATATGGCACTATGTCAGCACCCCAGAAACACTAGGAACCCCTTCCTTTGTGGAGTTTACGAAGGCTGTTTCTGTCTTTGGCCATTGGTCATCATCTCAAGCTCCTACCCTCTTCCCCTCCCCAGAGGAAAGTTCCAACTGGCTAATCACAGGGTTGGTTGGTTTCCCTGGCAACCATCCCTCATCCAGAGGCTATTTAGGAGCTCCCCAGCCACCAGCCATGCCATTAGCATACAAAAGACTCTTACCACTTCAGAGATTCCAAAGGTCTTAGGAGCTGTGTATTAGGAAATGAGATAGAGACTAAATACAAATATTTATTATATTCACTTACATATATATATATATATATATATATATATATATATATACATATACATATATAATATTTATCACATGGCAGAAAGATTAAATGGAATATTAAATGGCCTTTAAAAAAAAAAGGAAATCCTTTCATTTGTCACCATGTGGATGAACCTGAAAGACATTATGCTAAGTGAAATAAACCAGACACAGAAAGAAAAACACTGCATTATTCCACTTCTACGAGGTGTCTGATATAGTCAAGCTCATAGAAGCAGAGACTAGAATGGTGGTTGCCAGGACGGAGGTAGAGGGGTTAATGATAAGTTGCTATTCAGTGGATATAAATTTCGCTTACACAAGATGAATAAGTTCTAGAGATCTGCTATACATTATGCCTGTAGTTAACAACAACGTATTATGCACTTCAAGCTCTCTAAGACGGTAGACTTCATGTTAAACATCCTTACATCAAAAGAAAGGGATCAAAAGAAACTTTTGGAGGTGATGGATATGTGTCTCACCCGATTTGTGGTGATAGTATCATGGTGTATGAGTATGTTCAAACTCATCAAATTACACATATCAGGCTAGGGGTGTTGCTCAGTGGTAGAATACGGGTGCTTTGTATGCATGAATCCCTCCGTCTGAGTCCCAGCGTTACAAAGAAGAACACAAGCAAAACGTTATGCACTAAACGTGTGTCCATATTTTTGTATGTCAATTATACCATCAAGAAAGTTCAAAGAGCTTCCTAAAAAATCTGTGTGCATCTCTCTTGTCTCTTCCCAAACTGTAAGGCCCAAACCATAGCCCTGAGGATTAATGTAGCCATGGCCCTTGACTTATGCACTTTTAATACATTTTCCAATAAATAACTTCCCTCACATGAGAAAAAAGAGAAATGTTCTAAAATTGACTGTGATAATGGTTGCATAACTCTTTAAAAACACTAAAACCACCAAATTGTACATTTTTAATGGGTCAATGGTATGGTATATGATTACATCTTAGTACAGTTGCTATTTATAAAAACAAACAAAATGAGTGCACATGTTATTCAAATTTCCCTAAATCTTAAGTGGGCATGCAAATTCATAACATCTGCATGGATTTCCTTTGAGACAAAAGCCCAGCAAAAGAGGTTCTTTAAACCTCCTGTGGGCTAAGGAGCAAGGCAATGTGCAGCCATGAAGCCTCCGAGCATCTGTATGTCTACATTCACATTAGCTATTTATTTATTTATTTATTTATTTATTTATTTATTTATTGTTCCAGGGACTGAACTCCTTGGGGTACTTAACCACTGAGCTACATCTACAGCTTTTTTTATGTTTTATTTTGAGACAGGTTCTCACTAAGTTGCTCAGGGCCTCACCAAGTAGCTGAGGCTAGCTTTGAATTCTCCATCCTCCTGCCTCAGCCTCCCAAGCTGCTGGGATTACAGGTGTGTGCCACTGCACCCAGCTACACATCAGATATTGCTATCAGCTAGTGTCAAACATCATCTTAAAATCCTTACCAGAGAGAAGATGGGAGGGGAGGGGAGGGGGGGATAGTAGAGAATAGGAAAGGTAGTAGAATACAACAGTTACTAATATGGCATTATGTAAAAATGTGGATGTGTAACCGATGTGATTCTGCAATCTGTATTTGAGGTAAAAATGGGAGTTCATAACCCACTTGAATCTAATGTATGAAATATGATATGTCAAGAGCTTTGTAATGTTTTGAACAACCAATAAAAAAACAAAGGAAAAAAATAAAATTATTAATTCATTAAAAAAAATCCTTACCAGGAACAGTAGTGTTACTTAGCCAGCACTAACATGTAATCATTCATTCATTTATTCACTTAAAAAATATTTCTACAATATTTACTAGGAAATGTATAAGGCAAGAACATGATCTTTCCACAAGCCCTATCTTTAAAGAGCTAAGTTTGAATGTGAAATTGTTAAACCACAAAGTAGAAAGTAGGAGGTACTCAGAAAGAGGACCAAGTTACACACCTGTGGGATTTCTGTGAGTGTTCTCTCCTGCCAGGCAGTGTGCTCTGCATCATATAAATGCCATCTTGTCCAATCCTCGCATTGGGGACTGTTTTCTCATTTGTCAGCTAAGGACACAGAGTTATGTGACAGGGCCAAGGTCACAGGCAGTAGTAGGGAGGGTTGTGTCCTCAGCTCTTCCACCACCTCTGTTTGCAGCTCCCAGGTCTGTCTCATTCTCTGACTTCACCCTGCTCCAGCTCTGTATATCTTACCAGATAGTTGAACAAAAATTGTTAACTATTAGGTATCCAGTATGATTAATGTTTTGAACCATTAAAATGATCAAATATTAGAGTTATAGTTGCCCCCCTCAAGAGCTAGCAACAGACAGACTATATAAAGGTTACCTTCTCATCAAAGTCGATGGTCTCAACAAATCAAACTTCCTGATTGCATATATGCTTCACCATAAATTATTAAAGATAGACAAAGGTCAGAATTACTTAAGACACACTCAGTTGTAGTCTGGTAAGGGTTCTTTATTAGTTTTATATATCATGACCTTCAAAAGAAAAAAAAATCAATTCAGGGGATGGATAAATAGGGTAGAATGGGCTTAATTTAAATGGTTAAATCCATGACAGAAGAAACTAAGCATATTTTAAGATCAATATAATTCCAAATGAGATGGGTGGCTCTAGAACACTAGGATGAAGGTATAAATGTGTCTCTACTGGGATAGAAAGGCAAGGAACTCTACAAGCAGTTCCAGACATGGAAATCAGAGACTCTTCTTCAAAAGCACTTCAAGAGATCAGAGCATTTAAGACAAAAAGCATTTAAAGAATGGCACAATGTACATGGCCAGAATACAACAGGAAACAATTGACTAAAATAATAACCGAATTAAAGTGCTCGTAGGGTATTAATAAGAAAATTAGGACTATTTTAACCCAAATCCACAACTTTCAAATCCAGTTTGGGTCAACAGTTTAAAGCTTACGTTTTCAAATAAACCCCCTGAAACAAAGGGGCTGGAGAACACAAGCTCAGCATGTCTTAGGCTCTGGGTTCAGTCCACAGCTCTGCAAAAGAAATCAATGAACAAAATAAATGCTGAAATAAAGTCCCTCTGGCACCAGAGCCCAATATTCAGGTAAAACCCAGAGTATTTTGGAAACGTTATCAGGACAATTTTTGTTTTATTTGTTCTATCTATCTAAAAGTCAGGGTTAGATTGGGTGAGGTTTTGTATTTTGTTTTGTTTTATATTTGTAACTGCAAAATAAAGGACTAAATAACTAGGATAAGTTCCTAATTATTTCAGAAGCCAGAAAAGATGCTTCTAAATACTAAAATTAGTACCTATTAAAGCTCAAAACAACTCAGTAATTGTATCAGGTCTGCTTTTATGTTGTCCCTGTAACAGCATCTCTGCTCACCTATACATATACTTTTTATATATAATTTTTTAAAAAACAGGATTTACTAACTAATAGTTTAATCTTATGGGTTTTTTCTTTGAGCAATTGCCCCATGACCTGAGCAGAAAGCAAATTCCCAGTTTTGATTTAATCCTTGTGGTATAAATACTTCAATAAAAACTTTCTTTTAGAGACAAGCATCCATGAAATAGCCTTCTTAAGGTACCATAAAAGCAATATTTTTGCAAAGCTGGTGTGTGGTCTCAAGAACAATCTGCCAATGATATGTTCATGTGTTGCATAGCAACAGGAACACGTTCTGAGAACAGCATTATTAGGAAGTTTTGTGGTCCTGCAAACATCACAATGTGTTTACATCAATCTAGAGGGTGTAGCCTACAACACCCCTAGTTGTATGGAATAGCCTATTGCTCCTAGTCTACGAGACCATACAGCATGTTACTGAACTGAATGCTGTGGGCAACGCTAAGAACTAGGAATTTTCCATCTCCATTAAAATTTTATAGGACCACTGGAGAATATGTGCTCCATCCTTGACTGGAAGATCATTATGCAGCACATGACTTAATTGTTTTTCATATCATAACACTGTATTGGACTTCTTCCAATACAGTGCAAAGCTGTTTTACCCTTGCCTCTTGCGAGTCAGGAGTCGGTCTGACCGCTGTAATAATCTCTCTGCCCCCTGGCTTTTTCGGTTGGCCCTCCTCATTGGTCCCACAGTTTCTGCCAACAGTCCCGTTGCTTCAGTCCGCCACCACTGTGCAACCAAAGGGCTCCATCTCCACCCCCCGCCCCCATGTATCTCCATCCTCCTCCTAGAGGCTGGGGACTCTATTTCATATGCTGTTTCAAGCCTCACAAGGAGCCAAACATCTCCCAGGCGCTTGGTAAAGGTTTATGAATGAAGAACTGCCTTAATCCAAAGTGCTGATCATCCCAATATGGCCAGAGAAGAGTTTAACAGATGTGGAAAGAAGGCCTGCAGACAAGCCTGGGAAAGGAAGAGATTCTTGAGTATTGGTTCACGAATCCTTCCAAGGGGAGAGATTGAAGGTGGAGCACTGTGCCCACTCCTTGCAGTTGTATTTGTATAGTTGTCTGTACACTGGAGATAAATGTTTATAAATAGTGTATGCTTCTAGGTTACAGTGTGGTTTTGTCATCATTGTAAATTCCTGAGTTAAAGAATGTGTTTAGATATTATTATTAAGATAGATCCCTGGAAGACACTACTGAAGATGCTGTTGAAACCCAAGAGTCCAAGAGGGATAGAGTCACAACACTCCTGAAGACATGTATTTTTGGAAAGTCCTATCATTCCAATTTATAATACACTACATGAAACATTAACAATTATTTCACCCTTCCTTAGAAATCATGAAAATCAACTAGAAAAAGAAAAGCAAGGAAATATCTTTCTTCCATAAAACTTGGGATTTGTTGACATAAACGTAAAGGTTGCCTTTCCAATAAAAGATGCAGAAAAAAATCTAAAAGCAACAAAATGAATATATCATCTAAACAAATACAATACAGATAAAAAGAAAAAATAATTAGCATTCAAAAACAAAAAATTTCAATTTCTCCAAATTCAAGATCACCACCTTAAAAGAGCAATTTTACATAACATGGTATCCTAATAAAATCAAAATCTCAGCTGCAGAAAGCAAAATCTCTCAAGCAGTTTCCCTCACTCAACTACCTCACAATTTGGAGCATAAATCATTCCCATAAGTGGTTCATGTGCCATTCTCATCCTTGATGAATGCCATAATTTTGGCAAAAATTAAAGCCATAGCACTGGCTATTTTTGTTATGCAAACATACTAAAAAGGATTCTGGCAATTTTTCATATTGAATCAAAGTATGTTTTCCAACTTGGTATAACTTTATAACTGAATCAACTTTTTCTCCTCAAACTTACTAAGCTACTGAAACCTATTTTTGAATAACATGAGAAAACAAAAAGGTATCCAAGGCAAACTTAGATGTTAAATCTGAAGATTTTGTCTGTACTGCGTAGCGTGTAATTCCATAAATATGTTAAAAAGCTCTATTCTGATTTAACACACATATGTTCAAATATGTTTTATGTTACTTTGGGAGATGATTTCCCATTAGCCTCAGATTATATTAAAACATAGATTTATAAACTCTCATCTTGTCACATATAGTGGGACTCTTACTGACTCTCATGTTCTGAAATAAGATTATTGCCTGCTTAACAAGCCAGGCATTCATTTAAGGTCAGAGTTTCCAATAATTTTTAACAGTCTTTTACTTAGAAAACATGATTTGACTCCTAATAGATTTATATTTGTTATAATATAACTGTACTGAACAAGATTTAAGTAACTTTTAAAAGTAGAAATTGGTTCTATAGCCGTGTAGTGATATATAGTAAGATGTTTCTACATTTTAAGCTATCATTTTAATTTCATAATTATAACTTTATAACTTGATGATTTATGCAAAAAGATGATCAGAAAACCTATTCTGAAAGAGTGAAAAGGCACAAGAATTTTAACAAATAGAACTTGGGAAAAATCCCCTTGCAACACAAAGGGAAAAGCAGAACAAATGGCCGCTGTTAAGCAGTGAAAAGAGATACTCAGGCAAAAGACCTGTTTTTCCACATTTGTGTAATCCTTATTTGAAGATTTATCAACATTTGTGGACATTTCTGTATGTAAATATTGTAGTATGTGCACTTCATAAGTATTGGCATTATTCCTTGACTTATCAACATTCTTAAGTAGAAAAATGCTATATAAATGTGAAACTCAGGATGTGCCAGGAACTAAGCTGGGCTCTGCATCTGCCTGATGGCTTACAAGACCTGCATAAATGCAGAAGCCATTGAGTGGGTAGTCTGTAATTTCAACAAGCTCTTCTGCAAGAACGTCTGCCCAAGCCGTGGGTTTCTTCATATGAGTTCCATCAGTTGTACTCTGAGCACATCTCAAAGCAAGGCAGTGACACCAGAACATAATTTTGACATGATTTGCTATTCAGAATTTTTAAAAAGGATTTAGAAATTATGGAATGAAATCCGACCATCACCATATTAGAATTTGGAAGTGCTTTTATTTTGGTTTACACATTGCTGCTGAAGGGGAATGTGAAGGCTGGATGTGACCATAATCTCCTACTGTTCAGGGTCTCCAAGGTCAGACCAGCTTCTCACTCCAGCAGGTGCCACCCTTGACCCTCAACACCAGGATTCCATCAGCCATTCATGAGGAGCTAATATATATATAAATATATATATATATATATATATACACACACACACACACATTATTATGTATATTTATATTATACATATATTAGTGTGTGGATATATACACACACTTCTTTTCAGTACTGGGGATGGAACCCAGGGCCTTGTGCATGTGCTCTACCACTGAACATCCACAGTCCTTGGAGCTGCAGTATATACTGAATTTACAAGAAACTACATTGAAAGATGTACATGGCAATTTCCATTTGTCTTAGTTGACAATCACATCTTTAAATGTTATTTATTAATCAAAAATAGTAGTAAAATGATCCTATTTATTCATTTTAAAAATAGTATTAACTTTGAACATTTCTTCAAAATGGTTTTCTATTTAACTATCATTTAAACAGTAAATACTTGAAGAGATATTTAAATCATTAGATATGTTGAAGATATATGCTTTCCACCAATTAGAAGATACATACAAGCTCCCTCCTTCTCTCTCCATCTCTCTTTCTCTCCCTACTCCCAATAAAAGTGAGTTGACTGCATCACCACACTCTCACACTCCCTCCTGAAACACCATAGATGAAAATGCTGATAACATACAAAAATTCAAAGTTTTCGGACCACTACTCCTAATTCTATGCTTTCATCTATTATTTGCTTAAATTGATGTTAAATAACGTCAGTTTAAAAATTAAGTGATAATTTTTAAAACTAGAAATTGATTCTGTACCAGTTTAGTGACTCAAACTGAGGTGTTTTAAGCTATCGTTTTATTTTCTTGATTATAATTTTATAAGTTGATGATTTTCTGCAGAAAAAAATTAGAAAACCTATTCTGACAAAGTGAAAAGGCATTCTGCTACCTTTCCTATCCTCAACAGTTACTAATATGGCATTATGTGAAAATGTGGATGTGTAACCGATGTGATTCTGCAATCTGTATTTGGGGTAAAAATGGGAGTTCATAACCCACTTGAATCTAATGTATGAAATATGATATGTCAAGAGCTTTGTAATGTTTTGAAAAACCAATTAAAAAAAGTGAAAAGGCACAAGATTTTAACAAATAGAACTTGGAAAAAATCTCCTTGCAACACAACTGAGATATTGAAGAATTGGTCAAAATAAAGGAACTTTGACACTGGAGATCCTCAAATACCTTCCATTCTACATATGAGGAAATCGAGCCCACAGAATTTAGGGGACTTGCTGAAAGTGGCACGTAAATTAGAGACAAAAATTTGGGAGGAATTGGTAAATTTTCATTGTAATTACAACTTTCAAATTTTTAAAAATTCTTCTGATGATAGAATATAGTATTTTTTTAGACACATGTTTTCCTTAAAAAGTTTAGAGAGCTGAAATAGCTGTGAACTCCTCAAATTCCATTCCTCGTGATAGAATTGGAATGGACCTTTTACAATGTATTACAAATTCCAAAGGCAGAAAGGAGGAATGAGCTAGACATCTCAGATGGAAAAGGAAAAAAACAATCTCCCCCTCTAAGAGCAAGCTACAGTCAACATGTCATTTAGATAAATTAATATCTTCACTCCCCAAAACTCAGCCAGATATTTTTATTTTGTTGTGGGGGGTGGTAATTTTTGATTTATGGAGAGTCTCAAGAATTTGTTGCTTAATTCTACTTTGGTAATAAAACCCTTGGATATCGTTATTTTGAAATATTTTAGATAGTCCATCATCAGAAGCCCTCATCTCCTACAAGTTGTTCAGCTCTTTCCTATTTCATACATTTCGTTTTTAATCATTCCTCCGGAAGACTTTTGAACTGTAAACAATCTGGATTTAAGACCTTTAACATGAGGGGAAACATCAATATGAAACACACCCTAACAGATATTTAAACCCTCACATGCTTTCTATAATTCTCCTAGCTACTGCTTAGAGTGGTTATCCAGGATAACTGTAGTGTTTAAACAAGGGTGTGCAATATGGGGTCAAGGGGAGTCGGATGGGTTAATGTTTGCACAGCACTTTGGACTAGACAAACTCGACACTGGTCCTATTGTACTAAATATAAAAGGTGCTTTATTTGACACCGGAGGCCAAACAATGGTAAAATAAAATGTTAAGTGCAGGAGTTGAAGGAAAGGAGGAAAGAGACTACACTGCTATAAAATTGATGTACAAATCTCTCTGAATTTAAACAATCCCCATTGGCTAAGCCTCTTCTGCTGCTCTCCATGCTGTGGAAACAGACTCCAACTCCGCTTTCTGGAACAAGGTGTGTGCATCTGCGATTCTTGGTGCTGTTGAAATTCACTCAAGTCTCTTCAGGTATATTGAAATCATTTCACCTTAGAGAAAATATCTAAGAAATGAAGCTAAGATATAAAAATGAATAACTTGAATAATGTTGCCTCTCACCATCTCTGCCCTTCCTAAAAGTCTATGACTTATGTAGCATAATGGAATGGGACTGACATTTCTCAACTTCCCTAGAAATCATTCAAATACAAATTTAACGAATATTTATCAGCAGCCAATGGGGGAAAGAGGCAGTGAAAGGGGCTAGGAGGCATATGAAATTAATACATCCTGGGTCTGCCCTGGAGCAGACTGAGGTATAGCAGAACAGATGGCGCTGACCTCACCTGTCTTTGATGAGTCACCCAGGAGAGGTACTGCACTCACAGGTGTGATAGAAATTTAGACATTTGATTTGGAAGAACCAGAGAGGCCAATTAACAAAGAAACATTTTTGCCAAACTTTTAAAGAGGTTGCAGATTTCAATGAAGAATGATAGGGTCTCCATTCAGGATCCCATTAAAACATTATGAGAGATTTTGGGTTTTTTTTTAAATAAAACACAACCTATTCTAAAGCACAGGGAGAAGAACAAAGAAAGGCTTTCTTTTTGCAGAGGCTATCAGACAGCACAAGCACCTCTGGAAAAGAACTGGAGGGGAGAGTTAGGAGAAAGTCATTCCCATTAAAAAGAAACAGCTGGCTCCTGAGTGGTCCAGAACCTATAAAACTCACACTTTGTCACTTTCCAATTAATATTCTCTTTGGATCTTAGTCTTTGGCCAGTAAAAGTCCATCTTTAAAAGAAGAACATTTTCTAACCAGAAAAAGAAGTACTCTATTGTCACATTTTCTAACAATGCTGCTCCTGCCTTTAATTATGAGGGATCCCTTCCTTCATTCAAAAATTGCAATTGTTTGTTCTGTGGGCATATAACTATGAGCAAGAAGTCTCCACCTTCCCTCAAGTACCTTACAGGGGTTGTTGTTGTTGTTGTTTCTTTGTTTGCTTTGGTTTTTGGTACTGGGGATTAAACCCAAGGGCACTTTACTACTGGGCTACATCCCCAGTCTTTTTGTGTGTGTGTAATTTTTTTTATTTTGAGACAGGGCCTCACTAGGTTGCAAGGGGAGTCCTCAAACTTGCCATTCTCCTGCATCAACCTCCCAAATCACTGGGATTACAGGTGTGCACCACCACTCCTGGAAAGTAGCTTATAGTTTCGTGCAGGACCAAAACAAGCAAACATTCCTTCATCCTTCTAACAGATCCGCTAATCTGGATGAGGATCAATGTGCACCACTACCTCACAGGCCTTGTTGAAGCCAAGAATTCATAGAATTGTGAAAGCCAGAGCCCAAGAGTACCTTAAGGATGTTGTCCAGATGTGGGAAGAGTTAAAGTGATTGGCTCCAAGTCTCAAATCCACACCCTGACTATTGTCCAGGGATCTTCCCATCACTCCAGTAGTCTCCTTCACACTCAAGAGCATTTTTGTATCAGCAATAAAGACTTTATCAACTCCTTTGACATGCACATCAGTTATAAGGCTTAAATATCTCTGAGCACATTCAAACTATTAAAACCAGATGGTACATTTCTCCATGATCTCCTGATAAAGTCATTCAGGAAGTACAGGTGGGATATTGTTAGTAGAGTCTCAATAGTGAGAGTTTTCTGCCTGCTATTGTCTCAAAAGCCCGGTTGCTCTGCTACAGACCACAGTATAAATCTCTACACTCTTATGAAATGTGACACCATAAAATGCTGTTTATTGTAATAGAGATTTGTTGTTAGTTCTATTGTCCATCATCTTAAAATGTTGAACTCATGACAATTGTACTTCATACACGATTGCTTTTTTTGATAAATTTAATTGGAATCACTAAATAGTTTGATTGCTACCAAAGGGATCTCCACTTCATGATGTATATTTCTAATTAAGCAAGTCATTCAAGCTGAATAGAAAAACAAGAAAAGATTATATTTTTAGAAGTGGACACCTATGCAGGAGTGAAAAGAATCTAAACTCTTCCTTCATTGTTCCATGTGAACTAGATTGCTCAGTTTAAAGCTTTGTTTAAAATTATCTGAGATGGCATGCAAGGAAACTATTGTATTGAAATTCACAAATTTGTGAATGTGTCATTTTTCTTGGGCTTGTCAAATTCTAATCTTCCCACAAAACATCAGAATTTTCGATAATTTGTACCTCCCTTGCCTTCTCCTGATTTTCACAGCCAACCACAACTTCTCCTACCTAAATTTTACTTATTCCAATACCACTGCTTGCCGGAAGACTCATACCACTCCAGAAAAGTCTCCTATGAGGGGTTGAGAAAATTGGACCAGAAGCAGAAATACCTCTCCCAATGGTTAGAGACAGAGGCCAGAGAAGTTCAATGTGACTACCCAGGATGGTCTTGGTTGAACTTCCACCAAAGCAAAGAGATGAACAACAGGCTTGACCAGAACTCCACAGCTTATTCTCCCTCATGCTTTGGGAAGTTACTGTAACCAAAACCAGATCTTTCACCTTGCATGTAATTCTATGCCCAGCAGCAACACTGTTGACAAGTCAGAAAAGGAAGAAATGATGAATAAATCAATCACTCAGACCCTCCAAACACTCTCATTCTAAGCTCAAGATGCTATCTTTGTTGGAGCCCATAGCAAACCAAGTATGTTGGACATGCAGAGCAAGTTTGTTTTTTTAAATAGTTCCCTCCTCTCTATGACAAAATAGAAAGCATATAATAAAACAGCCCAGAAACAATATGTCAACAGCAGTAATATTCTTTTAGTCAGGGCAGTAAAAGAATACTAACAAATTAAAAATTAAATTAATATTCCAACAAAAAAAGTAGCAAATTAACACCTGTTGAATTGCATGAATATATTTTTTTCCTTCTTCACATATCTGAAGAAATGTTTCCATAATAACCAGCTCTCCAAGGTTAAGAAACAGATTTGAACATAGAAGAACTGAGTTGGAAACAGCAGGTACAGCTTGCTGACAATCTTGGAGCCTGACTTTCAAACCAGCACCTGCTCCTCCTGTTGAGTGGAAGACGGTTCTACTGTTTCACGCATCAATGAAGGCTAGGTTCTGAAATGGAAAGAATATGGACTCCAGACCAAGCCAGGCCAGGAAAGGACTTGTAAGGGAGTCGAGAAATTCAATGCAGCTGTGGAGTGAAATCTCATTCCAGCAATCTGCCCTTGACATTTAGAAGCCAATTTACATACAGGTCCTGTCCAACTTGGGCTAAAGGAAGCCAACCTCTTCAATATCCCCTTGGCTTCAGCATCTACCTTGACCATTCATGTTACTTACTACCCTTCTTCTCGTCTTCTGGTGGGTCATGAATGGAGCTTGAGTCCTAGGAGTGGCTAAAAAGGTGATATGGTGTATTCATTAGGCTTTCATTGCTGTGACCAAAATACCCCCTTAAAAAAAATCTTAGAGGAGGAAAAGTTTATTTGAGCCTCAAGGTTTTAGAGCCCCCAGTCCATAGATGAACAAGTCCATTGCTCTAGGCCCAAGGTAAGGCACAACTTCAGGGCTAAAGAGCATGGCAGAGGAAAGCTGTTCTTCTGATGGCAGCCAGGGAGCAGAGAGAGGAAAGGGAAGGAATCATAAGGCAGATACTCCCTGCCTCCAGTGACCCACCTCCTCCAGCCATGCCCCTCCTGCCTAAAGTTACCAGTCAGTCAGTTCTTTCAAACTAGGATGGACTGATTAGGTTACATCGCTCTTGGTACAACCATTTCACTTCTGAATTTTCCTGCATTAACACAGGAGCTTTTGGGGGACACCTCATATCCAAACCATAATACATGCCTTTGGTACAAAAAAAAAAAATCAGCCACCAAATTGTTTCAATCACCAAGGCTCAGAGCAGTCCCTACAGAACATCAGCTATTTCATCTAATTTGTTCTCTCTTCCTCCCCAAAAAACTTTCCCTTTTGTTTTTATGTAAAATTCAGAGTATATGCTGTGTGTTTTCACTTCTTTCTTTTCACCTGTACAGTGTATGCTATCGTTTAGATCTGGAGTCCCCAGCTTTGTGTTCTTGGGAAGTGGTGGAACCTTTAAGAGGTACAGACAAGTGAGAGGTCTTCTGGTCACCATAGATACTCTCTAGGGAATGGTGGGAGCCCCAAGCCTCTGCTCTTCCTCTTTCTGTTGTATTCCCACCATAAAGTAAATAGTTTTTCGTCACAGCCTCCCCACCATGATGTACTGCCTCACCACTGGTCCAAAAGCAACACACCAACAACTGACTATGAACTGAATCTTCCAACAATAAGCCCAAATGATCCTTTCTCTTTATAAGTGGATGATCTCAGGTATTTGGAAAAGCAGCTAACACAATTTGACTCTCTCCAGTACCACATGGTACCAGTGTCGCCACTCATTTTGCCTTGGACACAACTCTTCACACACTGGCCAAGACAGTTGAGTCAATACACTGAAAGCAAAGGGGTTATTTTTAAGGTAATAAAATAAGAAAAGAGAAATTCTAATGATATTCCCCCATGAGAACTTCATAAGATTTGGCATGATTGAGTCCTTAACCCAAATCACCCCATCAACAGGCATCCTCAAGTGGTGAAACTTCAGTATTCCAATTAACATTTATGATTCTCTTTCATTGTATATTACTATTCCATATAGTGTTTTTTTTTCAGGTGCAAATCTTTAGGTTTTCTAAATATAGGTTCTCTGGAATGTCAACGTTTCATGCTTGTGTTTTTCATTTTGCCAGTGGATTGAGGATGCAGGTGCTAATGTGTGTGTGTGTGTGTGTGTGTGTGTATAATTAATTGTAAATCACTGTAAATTGAATTGACATTCTTGATCCATGAAAACCAGATATCACTACTTATATAAGGCAAGAATGAGGCTCTGCCAGACTTAGCAGAGAATCTGATTTTAGGATGGTATGAAACACTTTTCTTCTTGATTGCCAGTGGCTTAGGGGCATATCATGAGAAGCATATTATAATCCATTTGGTAAATTTTTCATGTCACATATCCAGATTCCTAAGGGAAAACATGACTTAAACCTTGAGAGTATATTTAATGAGGATGTTCTTACTTGAAATAAGTATTCAACATAGTTGTTAATGAAAATAAACTGAATTTAGAAGTAAAATTTGCATTTTAAGATATTTGTAAGGTTTTTATAAAGCAATTTATTTTAAAGCAATTAAAATGAATACAGAATAAAATAAAATGATGCATGTTGAAGGCAAAGCTACAAATGCTACAAAATTATAAATGATCCATACCTGAAATAGTCTTCATTGGTTTGCAAGACAGTATCCGTGCATGATTTAACTTTTATCTATTCATTTAACAAATATTTATTAAGAGCCTATTATGAGTTAGGCACTGAAGAAATAGTGAAGAGTAAAATAGGTATATCTTTCTGATCACCCATGGAGGGTCTTAAAATTGAAAAGGCTGTTTACTACTGATTTAAATAAAGTCAAGTCACCATATCCAAGTGGATTACACTCAAAGTACTAAAAGAATTTGCAAATATGATCAAAGTATCATTGTGTTTCAACTTTGAAGAGATCAGAGAGGTGCCAAAAGATTGGAAACACAGGGAAAAGAATGATAGCTAAGAACAGTAATTAAAAGAGTTTTACATAAATTTCCAGGAAAAAATATGGAGTAAATTATTAAATGTAGGTTTGTAGACACTTTCAAAAGGAAGCAGCCAGCAGTAGGAACCAACATGAACTTACTAAGTCACTGAATGGCTGGATTATTAGGTAGTAGAACAGGAGGATGCTACAGATACTTGGTTTCTTAATTTTCATTAGCTACTTAACAAAGTCCCTCATAATTATTTTTGAAGGTTTTCTAATAGAAAGTTTGACAATAAAGATTTATAAATTTCAAACTGATTAAACTGTCAAGCATTTTAATGAAAATAAGATCAATTTGAGTTCCCAATGATATGTGAAAGGAATGGTTTGTGGGTCTGCCTTGGAGGATATTTCTATTTAAAACAAAAATACCGGAAAGGTAGGGCTGGGGTTGTGGCTCAGTGGTAAAGCGCTTGCCTAGCACCTGCCAGGCGCTGGGTTCAATCCTCAGCACCATATAAAAATAAATAAATAAAATAAAGGTATTGTGTCCAACTACAACTAAATATATATACATGAAAGGTAATTTTCAAATCAGTGGATGACCCTGTATAATATGTTGTGTAATGAGATTGTGATTTAGAAGATCTCAAAAGACCGAAGCAAACAAACTCCAAACAATATCAAACACACTGCAGGACAATCAAAAAGTGCTTCCATCATATTCAAAATACAAACACCAGAAAGTGATGGCCCATATAACAGCAACTGCAGCTCAGATAAAAGGAACATAGGATGTTTTTTCCTGTTAATATTTTTGTTATACTGAAAGAGCAATTTGAATCAATATGACATGTCGTATATGAAAGTGAACTCTTCAACCAGGTAGATAGAAGTATCCCACACAGACTTCACCCTGCCTGGGCCAGAACAAATCTGGAATGCCAAGGGGGATCCACCCAAGCGTAGTTTATGAGATGAAGTGGAGATTGGAAAATAAATGCTTATGAGGAAAGATAGGGCAGAGACTGTAAAACTTGTCTTACATGGGATCTTACATTGTGCTTTTAACCCATGTGTTAAAGGCTTGATTCCCAGGGTGCCAGAATTGGGAGGTGCTATAGACTTTAAAGAGTAAAAGGTCCTTGGATTATGGGAGAAGTACTCTCAAAGAAGGGGACTATGGAACTCCAGCTGCTTCTCACTCATCCCACCCCCTAACCCTTTCTTTGCCTTTCCTGGCTGGAGATGTAGACACTCTATATAACATACTCCTTCCATGATAAGTTGTGCTTGCCAGAGACCAAACTAATGGGCTGCGTGATCTTGGCCTTGAACCTCCATACCCATGAAATAAACCTCTTTACTTTATAAGTAGCCTGTGGCAAGTATCTCATTACAAGGGCAGAAAGCTGACTAATACATGCGGATTAGTGAATCAGACCTAAGAGCGTTTTTCATGGGGACGAATACAGAGAAAGAATGTAATTGTTACAAGATATGCCATGGAAAATCATTTTATTCAGTGTGGATAGTCCCATAAGTTTAAATAAAGCTAAGAGAAAGGAGGTAGGTAGAATATTTTTACCAATCAAATCTATTCCAAAGTAGGTGGGTTTCTCATTCTGAAGTAAAGTCCTCACATAATTGAAGAAGCCAAGCAGAGGTTGAATGGTACCTGTTAAGAAGGGAAGACACTGGACTGTTTAAATAATGTTTAACTAAAATCAAAGGTTTTCAAACTATAAGGTGCATCAGAATCACCTGGAACATTTTTGAAATCTCATATTATTGGCCTGAGCATTCCTAGTTCTAGCCGGTGCCCACTTGACATGGTGTTGCTAATCTGGGGACCACATTTTGAGAACCACTGGTCTAAACAACTTTTAACAATCCCTACTCAACTCAGATACAGTTCTAATGAGTCTCTCATCTGTTTCTTGGACACTCAGCAGTAGGTACTTTTTTTAATTTGAAAAAATGACACTTTTTAATTGATTTTTATATATTTATATTTTTAAAGGATACATAGTAATTGTACATATTTATGGGGTAATTTGCAGTACTTCAATAATATACATATATATTATATATACAGTGTGGTGATCAGATCAGGGTAATTGGTACAGCCATTAACTCAGACATTTGTAATTTCTTTGTGTTGGGAACATTCATTTTTATTTACTAGTTTGAAATATTCAATTAATTGTTGTCAGCCCTCATTATCCTTCTGTGCTATAGAACATGAGCTGTGATTCCTCCTAATTGGCAAGTACTTTAACAAATTTACCTTGCCATTCACAATTCTAAAACATAAAATCTCAATTTGCATTATAATGATATGTCACTGAATCTCTAACTCATGCTCTCAGGATAATATCATGAACTTGAATAAAATGGTTTTTAAATAGCAAAAAAAAAAACTTAGTTGGAATTTTTGTATATTAATGTGATAGGAGCAGCCTCTCAAAAGAAGCATTGGAAATATATGACTAAAAATGAAATTTTTTGTAAGACCTTGTAAAAAGTTACATTTCTTTTGTTGTTATATATAACAACAACAAAAATAATATGTTAAATTGACTGGCTTTCTAGTAGTATTCAATCAGCAAATGTTCAGTATGTTCTTCTTATATGCAATTAGCACAATGACATATTGGAAGAATGTAAGACCCTATTTCTGTTTCTAAATGCCAGAGTCCTAACTTAAAAGAGGAATTAAGACACTTTTGGGCTGGGGGGGGGGATATAGTAAATTCCTAAGAAGTTGGTAAGATCAATAAGAGAGATCTTCTATTGATTAATTTATTTATTCAAAAACATTAAGTGTAGACACTGTATTAAATGGTAGAGAGAAACATGGGGATAATTACACGATCTATGCTCTCCAGGAACTCAGTCCAGCAAGTGGGTTGGGCATGTCAACAAATACAGGACATGTGATAAGAGCAAAAAGGGGAGCTATCAACCTGGCACAGTGGAGGGGAAAGGAGCTGATTGAGAAAACTTAGTGGAAGGTGCTATTTAGATTGGGTCTTGAAGAATGAGTATTAGTTTTACAGATAAAATACAGGAAGCAAAGGCATTCTAGCCTGGAGGAACAACAAGTACAAAGTCAGAAAAGCGTGAAAC
This sequence comes from Marmota marmota marmota, assembly GCF_001458135.2. Lineage (NCBI taxonomy): Eukaryota > Metazoa > Chordata > Mammalia > Rodentia > Sciuridae > Marmota > Marmota marmota. Next base: position 9,440,356 of record NW_025999943.1, read on the forward strand.
ATCCCAGAGAGTTGAGCAAGTTGAAAGAGCCTCTGCCAGGAGTGCAATGGATGGTCAGGAGCTTCAGGGAAAAGCAGGAGGGCAGATCATCTCTTCCCTGAGGGCTTCCGATGCTCAAAACTTTAGTGGGGGGTTGACATGACTAGATCTGCATTTTCAAGGCAAGGGCAGTTGTTTACATGGGGAAAAAAAAGGCAAAACTGCACATATCAAAATCATTTAGGATCCTACAGCAAGAGTCCAAGGCAAGATAATGACTGAATAAAAATGATCTCCAGGGAGCTGGGGGAAAAAGGTGTGTATGAGAATCATTAAGAGGTAAATCCATCCATGAATAACATCCGTGAGGAATCCACCTGATTTCTTCAGCAATACTATTCATTGAACATTTGTTGAGCTCCTCTGTGTGCCCAGCAGTAGGGTAATAGATGCTGGATATTAAAGATATGGGATTAAACAACACCAGACAATAGCCCCTGTCCTCTTGGAGTTCACAGTCTAATAGGGGAAGTAAGTAATCACACAAGTAAAAATAGAGCTGGGACCTTGGCTACAAAGGTTAATGCAAAGGATTATGATCATCTATAAGAGGAGCATTGATTTTTACCTTTCCAGAGATAAAAGGGAAGGTGCTGAGCTCTGAAGAATGAGAGAATTGTGCAGTCAACAGGTGTTCCAGGCAAGGAAAAGAGAAAGTTGCCTGAGGCAGGTGAGTTCATGGCAAATGTAAGATTTAAAGGAGACCTGGTCACCCAGGTCCGAACTAGAAAAACCTCTCCTCTCCCAGCTAAAGTATGTGTCCTAGGAAGACCAGATCTCTATATTACCCACTACCTGGGGCTCTGCAAACACAGAAACAAAACAAAGAAAAGACTATTTCCCACAGAGGTTCATCAACAAATTGAATTCTCATCATGCCATCACTTGTTTGCTCTTCCTCCAAATTCTAGCCACTTTTCATCACCTGTTCAGATCTCTCCTCCACAGCTCCCTGAGTGCTCCAGAGAGCATTCAGCCAGCCACTCAAGCTCAGAAAGGGGCTCTTATTTTGGCATTGCATACACACCCTCATTGATGAGACAACCATGAGCAGTGAGAAGACCAGAACCAGGACACATCTGTTGTTAATCCCCCACATAGTAGGTACACAGGAAATACACAGGCTGTCAGTGATTCATGTATTATCTCAAAGAACTTAGGCTTATAGAATTATAATTAAATTATAGAAAACATAGAAAGGCATGTACATGGTGGATGTGGAAAGCAAAATATAGATGCACTAGGTTAAAAAAAAATTTTCTCATTCCAACATTATCTCTGTGTACTTTGTACAGAAGTATAGCATGGTTGTCCTTGAAACTTAGGGGCTCTATCTTGGAAATGAAAAATGAATCTTCAGTCTAAGGATATAAAAACCTCAGGTAGGCTTTTCCAAATTGGTGTGGGAGTTAGAGGGTTTGGAGACATTCCAATCTAAGCACTGAGAAGCATTTATCAAGCAGTGCCCAAGTTCATCTTCACTGTTATGTTAATATGAAATGTTCAGCAGTTATTTTGGTTGAGTTAGATTTATTACTACATTTAATTTAAAAGAAAACAATCAAACAGAAGAGGGTCCTTTCTTCTCTCTCATCAAAACATTAGGATCCCAGAGACAGAGGAGCTAATGATAGAGGAAATCAGAACTACATTCCATAAGGTAGAAGAGCTAGTCCTGTTGCATGTATAATTACAGAAAGCTACAGATTTTCATACATGAACAAAACTAAGTGGAACTTTCAGAAGCAAAGCCAGGTGGCCTACTAAAGCATTCCCAACAACGTCTTCAGCCTGTGGGCCTGTGGTTCTCTGGTGCCCTGATGCTGCTGTTAGTCAGAAGCTGTACAAAGATGGCTCTTGGTGAAAGCATCATATGAGTTTCATTCTGTTGTTCCACTCATCAAGTATTTGCAGGGCAAGAAAAGACTTGTTTACATAACAAAAAAGAAAAGGAGAGAGAGAAAATCATTGTGCATGATTCCAAATACAACAATTTGGTAGCAATTAGATGCTACCAAAAAAAGCATGTTTGCCCAAACTTTTACCAACATTAGGGTAATCATAGCTGTAGTTTAAGAGAGTTGGCCTTGCAAGTGTGACACATAAAAACCTATACTCTTCAGTACTTCATGTTGTTCTCAATGATATTTTCTGCTTTTCAAGTCTTCTGACCCCCAATAATCTAGAAACTCATCAGTCACTCCTTACACCATGTTACAAACAAGAACCTACTTTCTGGCAAAGATGTCAAAGGCCCTGGCCAAACATCTACTTTTTCCAAGTACAATTGATAGTGGGTGACAGTGTCCAGCCCTTCTCTAAATTCTGACAACTATGTAACAACAAATAAAAAACATCCCAATGATTTACTGTTTCAATTCTACATTGTTGTGTTCTGTGTTTCTTTAAGAAAGGTGCAAGTGTATGTATGAGAGTCGTGAAACACTGTGGTTACCATGGTAATTATCTGTGTTTAGAGAGCGTGTGGAGTAAAGGCCCGTGCAGTGGTTGAAGAAGAGTGCACGTTAACGATGGCTTTTCACCAGCCTAAATCATGTTAAGTCCCCAGTTTCAAAGAAATGTTTAAAAAAAGAAAAATGTAAGCTTTCATCTGGAAGAGCCCTAAGTGCCAAAGTGTGTTTTGTTCCAGGGGTGCTACTTTCCTCCTAGTAGTTAGATCCTATCTAGAGACAGCAGTTAGGACTCAGCAGGCTATTGTTGCAGGGGATTTTCTGATCAAGGAGTCTTCCTGGATAATTTATGTGGGGATGCATTTGCTCTTTTGCTTCCCACAATCTGTTTTCTTGGCCCCTTGAAAATCCCTTTGTAAATTCCAGGTAATTGCTCAGCAAGAAAAATATCAAGGCCTGATACCTGGTGGCTATGATCCATGCTGCCATCTGAACAGGATTTAGAACAAACTTAGCCCAGTGCTTCACTGATGAAGGTCAAGAGATGCTGCTTGACTGACTGATGGAATTATTTTCACTCTTTCAGGTGTGCAAAAGCAAAGAGCCTATCAGCTTACAAAAATAATCAACGTGATTAAAATATTAACAAAGAACATTTCCCCAAAGAAGATAGATAAATGACCAATAAACGCATAAGAAGATGCTAAGCATAATCAATCAGTCAGGAGGGAAAGGCAGATCAAAACTACAATGAAGCACCACTTTACACACATCAGGACTAATTTTTTTTTTCAAAAAAATAGCAAGTGTTGGAACCCTCTGACATCACTAATGGAAGTGTAAAATGGTGCATCCGTTGTGGGAAAAAAAAAGAGCATGGTGTTTCCTCAAAAAGTTGAACACAGAATTAGTCACATGATCCAGCACCCTCACTTCTGGGTACATACCTAAAAGAACTCAAAGCAAGGTGGTCAAAGGAATGTTTGTGCACCCATGTTCACATCAGCATTATTTACAGTAGCCAAGAGGTGGAAGCAACCTTGGGGTTCATGGATAAATAAAATGTAGTACATACATACAATGTAATATTATCCAGTCTTAAAAAGGAAGGACATTCTGTCACATGCTACCACATGGATGAAACTTGAAAACATTACACTAAGTGAAAAGCTGGGCAGAAAAAAAGTCAAATACTGTACTTTTCCACTTACATGAGGTAATAAGAGAGGTAAAATTCATAGAGACAAGAAAAGTACAAGGGTGGTTGCCAGGACAGCTGGGGTATTGGGAATGGGGAGTTTATGGTTTGGAATGATACAATAGTTCTAAAGATTGATGGCTACACAACAATATGGATACACTTAATGTCACTGAATGGCATATTTAAAAATAGTTAACACGGTAAATTTTGTGCTATGTATATTTTACCACAATAAAAAAATAAAAAGCAGAGGACCTGTCATGCCAAAGGAACTTGGGGCAAACCATATTTGCACAGCATTATTAACATGGCAACTGAACTGTCAGCATAACCAATGTAGTTCTGTTTTGTAACTAGGTAGTCTAAAAATAAAATGGTGACTTTCCCTAACTCATGGCTTTCATTATAAATCCCCAGAGCAAAAATTTTGAGGCTAAATGATATTCACCAAAAAAAAAAAGAAAGAAAGAAAGAATTCACCCTTCCAGGTTCTTAAGATCAAGATGCCAGTTAGACAACAATCAGAATCTTCTAGCAGTCCAAACTCCCTGAAGAAATGCAGGAACCATTGACCACAGTTTGCATTAGGCTTGGCTCTAAGAAAAGACAGTCTGCATGCTATAGTCTTTCCTCACTTGTTTTCATGAAGCTTAAGCAAATGTTTTAGAAAGTTACTTCTAAATATTTCTAAGCTTGTGACAATAAAGATCACAAATTGATTTTGAAAATGTAGTCACTCAAAGGAAAAAGGGATAAAGGAATAACAGATGCCTCCGTTAGAAAATAAACACTAGCTCGTGGGTCTGCAAGTTAGAAGAAATTTGTGTAATCCTAATGAAAGTCAAGCTACGGGTTCAAAGGAAATTAGATACATGCCACATCTTTCAGTGTGTGGAGCAGAGGAGATGATTGTTCATAGGATATGAAGGCACTGAAACATTGATGTATGCCGTTGAGTTTGAATGATTACCCTAGAAGCAAAGCAAGCTGAAAAGATACAAAACAATTACGAGGGCTAGGGCTATAGCTCACTGATACAGCACCTGCCTAACATGTGTGAAGCACTAGGTTCAATCCTCAGCACCACAAAAATAAATAAAAGTATTATGTCTATCTACAACTAAGAAAAAAAATTTAAAACAATTAGGAAGCTGTGATGATGATAAATTAAGAATGGAAAATGCTCATTTGTGGATTTGGGTGGGCCTTATAATGTTTTAAAATATAAGAGTACAAATAATTACAATGAGGATAATTAATTGTTCGTGTTATTATTAGCCTAATAATAAGCTTTTTCACTAACAGACACAAATTCTGCAACAGATTTTATACAAATAAACCATGAAGAGGTGTTTCTAGAAGTGACTCTGCCACTCACTCTTTCTAAGCAGGTGGATTACAGAGCAAGGCTCATTAATCTGGAATGATTTCTGAGTCACATCAACACAGTCACATCTGCCCTTGCTCACTCACGGGCCACTGGAAAGCTGTAGAATGGACCTCCACAAACGACAGGAAAGTGAAATCCACACAGAACTCATCACATTTAGCACTTTAGTTTCCTAAAGTGCTACAACGAAAATGCCAGATTCTCATGAGTAACTTGAAATAAGACAATATCCTGAGAGAAGAATGGCCACAGGTGTGATGGGGTTCTCAGGACTTCTGAGGTTAAAATAATCTAGGACAATACTTCACCTGCTTTAGAGAATGCAAAGAGCCGAGTGGTTATTCATACAAGGCAAACTTACTTTTACAGATGGAAAGTCAATTCCTTTCATGGGAGCTAAATAATGCCCCCAAGAGAATGTGCTTCCTTCACATGGGGGAGGACTTAACTACCAAAAGTATTTGACTCATTCTGGCTCGATTCCAGGAGAAGAATTCGACCTCTAATTGTCAGGAGATCCATCTTTAAGAAACATGTTATCATGTATTAATCCTCTGTCACCGGGGTCTTCATGCCACCAAGGCTTGCTTTACAAATATTTATTTTAGAGGTTGAAAACAGTCCACCCTACATTTGGTAGTAGTTTTATTTCATCCACTTCAAAAAGTACTGTCAACTGTGTAACTCATGGGGACGTTCTTTGCTGCTTTGCTTTCTTAGAACACTATAGAATTGAGCTAGACAGATCTTCTTAAGGATGAAGGCTCTTTGTAAATATAATCTCTTTGGAATCAAAGCATATTTGAGACTTAGCCTGTATTGAAGAGAAAGAACTTTTAAAAAATGTAATAGAAAGTGTGAAGTTGTAGTTTTTTGGTGTTTTGTTTCGATTTTCTTGGGTAAATGAGTAAGATAGCAGCATATTATAAATCAGGAGGTTCTCTAAGCGTTATGTGCATGTGTTAAACCTAAAATATTTTATCCATGTACATGCAACCTGCAACCAAAATTGTCGGTTTCTTTTGCAGCTAAAGTTAGGACGAAAAGGTTCTACATTATTTTACTATTAGAATTAAAATGTATTCCCCAAAATCTTAGCTGTTCCAATTAGTAAAGTATTCCCAAAGATGCTAGTAACCTTTGCTCTCACCACTGCTTCATAAAAAATCAGTAATCTTGTAATAATTAATGACAATATCCAATATTCATGAGCACTTAGAATCTGCCAGGTACTATATTAAGCCCTTTATACACACACACACACACACACACACACACACACGATTCTATTTAAACCTCAGATCATCCCTGTGAAATAAGGAATATGGTCTCCAGTTTGCTAAGTAGAAACCAAAGATTATAGCACGTAACATCATGCAATCATTAAAATTAAGGCTAAACTCCAAATCCCAGGCTCCTAGCCACTGTTGGGTTTTCCCTCTCAAAGAAAGATACTGGTTTTTCCTCCATCCTTCCAAAAAACAGCATGCACTGTTGGCCTGTAATGAAGATTTTCCTTCATGACTGAATTCAGTATGTTTGTGCCACAGAATCTCAAGACGAGCTCACTTTTGTAAGTGCTCACTTTTATAAGTAAGAGCTCATTTTTGTAAGTGCTTAAGAACAGTGTGCCTCATACTTACTCCTGGGGGCCTGGTTAAGATTTAGATTCTGATTTACAGGGTCTCAGGTGGGAACTGACACTCTGCATTTCTAGGAAGCACACAGATGATGCTGACTCTGCTGGTCGATGACCACATTTTCAGGAAGGAGGGTTCAAGAGGCATATGAAATAAACCATTCAACTGTAGGGTAGGATCTTAAACACCAGAGCAAGGTATTGTTTAGTAAGACACAGAAAATATGTCTCAACACCTCAGGAAAACTCTCAAAGGGCACTAACCTATAATAGTCTCCCCCTACCTCATCTTCTCACCCCACCTGTCTCCGAAGACAAGAGTGGCTATCACAAGAAACAGAATGACATACAGTTGTCCTTTGCTCTCAGAGTGGCTTGGACAAAATTTGATTGAACATTTGGTGCAGTGAGTTGCACTTCTCATGATTCATATAAAAGCGGTCAGACACTAACCACTTCATCCAAAGAATTTTTACATCAGAATAGAATAAAAGACAATTTTATTTTTTAAAGTGGTCAATTAATTAAATAAATTCTTTCAGATCCATACAAGGACAACTTAATAGTCAATGACAATGTAAAAGAATATGAAAGTCATTTAAAGATATTCCCAATGTATTGCAAGTAAAAAGAGATGGTAAAATAATGTATATTATGAAGAACAGCTAGAAAAGTCTACACTGAAACTTTGATGGCTGTTATCTAGGGTTGAGATTTTTAAGGTGGTCTTATTTTTTCTTTGATCTATATGTTGTAATTTTCTACAGAAAATATGCATTACTGGGCTGGGGTTGTGGCTCCATGGTAGAGCTCTCGCCTACCACGTGCAAGGTGCTAGGTTCGATCCTGAGCACCACATAAAATTAAATAAATAAAATAAAGGTATTGTGTCCAACTGTGTCTAAAAAATAAATATTTTTAAAAATATGCATTACTTTGAGGAAAAAAGAAATGTTTTTAATCTCTAACTTTAAAGATCACTCTGCTCCAGTGTGACGCCTGAATCCACGATGATTCTTAGCATAACTGAAGGTGGCACAACCAGAAGTCATGGGCCCCCCAGCATGGAGGAAGCAATGAACCATCTGGTAATCTTTCTGCAAAAATGATGAGCCTGAGCCTACTTGATCCTCCAGAGGTCACTCCCATTTATAGGAAGTATGGTGGGTGGAGGAACAAGTTCAATGATTGAAGAAGGGAGCCAAGGGACAGATCAAGAATGTGGGACATTATACAGACAACTGAGCCAGTTTACACAACAACGCCATGAAGGTGGGTCTGCTTTATGTTAAAAGAGGCTTGAGAGACATTGTGAACAAGGCAATGTGTGATGTATTTGTGGGGTATTATCAATGTTTGTGTCCTCCCTAAATTCATATGTTGAAGACATCTGAGAGGCATTGGACTTGGGGCCTTCTGGAGGTGATTAGGTTTAGGTGAAGTCTTGAGAGTAGAGCCTCCATGGTGGGATTAGTGCCTAAGAGCAAATGTGACCTCACTTGCTCTCTCTCTCCACCCTACCCCCACCCCACACCCCACCACCCGACCACACAGGAGAGAGGAAGGAATGGAAAGGGAAAGAAATATGGAATGAATTTAACAACACACACACACACACACACACACACACACACACACATATATATATATATATACATATATATATACACACACATATTTNTATATATATATATATATATAAATGTACCTAAGGGAATTTCACCTTTATGCATATGAAGAAAGTACCAATCAAAATTAAATTTAAAAAAAAAGAGTGAAAGGAAGATTAGTAGAGTAGAGGAGGGAAAAAAGGGGAGGGAGGAGGGTGAAAAACCATTGGGGAGATGGGGATTGAAATAAAATACCTTGTATGTATAATTTTGTCAAGATGTATCTAAATTGTATGTAATTATAAGACTCTAATAAAAACAGGGGATAAAAGAAGGCCTTACATCAAATCTTAGACCTCCCAGTTTATTGAACAATGAGAAATAAATGTTGTTTAAGTCACTCGGTCTATGGTATTTTGTTATAGCAACCTGACCTAAGACATGGGGTCTCAACTGCACAAAAGAAGTCTAAAAAAAAATTTTTTTAAATAACCAGAGAAATTTGATTATGCAAATAATATTAATTTTTGAATGTGCAAATGGCATTGTGGATATTTTTTTAAAATCTCCATACTTTTTAAAGATGCGGACTGAAATACACAGGAAAAAAATAAAATGTTGGTATAAGATATTTTTTAAATGCCTTTACCAAAAATTTTGTAAATGGATATTTAAGGAAAACAGTAAATTATCAACTGTCAAATCTGGGTGATGGATATGTACATGCCTATTGTACTTTTTATTCCCCCCTTTTTGTGTGTTTAAAATCTTTCATAATACAATGTATAATCAGAGTTTCAAACCTTTCTGCACTAAAGTACTAAAGGCAAACTAGGACACGGATCCATCTGAGACACACAGATATTTTAAGCTAGAAGAAAAGCCATTCTCTATGCAAATTGAACTTTAAGATATTTATATGAACCCACTTGAATAATCAAGATATCTGTAGGACTATCTGGACGGCAGGAGTTGTGAAGAGAAAACAACAACCTTGTGGTGTGGCTGCGTAGATAATGGTAGGGCTAGGTTCTCAGTTCAGACAATTCATCTTGTTTGGAAAAAAATAATGAGGATAATACATAACACGTATACAGTTCTTTATGGCTTATATGTATTTTTAGGTACATTATTTAATTTCATCTCCATTTTGACTCCTTTGCTTCCATTCTAATCTGTACAAGTTACTCTCCACCTTTTATAGAGATGCTTGCATATTCATTCCGGGAGTGTTTGCTATATGCCAGGCACCATGCATGGAGCTGGGAATGTAGGAAATATCACCTTTGCTTTGTCCACTAGAAACTTCCAGCTTGGATGAATAAAGTTTCATTGTTGAAAAAACAGTTTGCTATAGTTTTGATCTGGAATGTCTTCCAAGTGGTGGAACTAGTGGGAGTGGAGTCTAGTGGGAATCTTTCAGGGCATTCACATCATGTCCTTGAAGGGGATTGTGAGCCTCTAGTCCCTTACCCCGACGCGCCCCCAGCACACCGCCCTTCTGCTCACTGGCTGTGAGATAGACAGCTTTGCTCCATCTGCATATACACAATAACGTGCTGCCTTGTTCAGACCTAAAAGCAACAGGCCAACACATCATGAACTGGAACCCGCAAAACTGTGAGTCAAAGTAAACTTTTCCTCTTAGTTGGAAATCTAAGATAATTAGATGATTATCTCTGATATTTGTTATAATGACAGAAAGCTGACTAACTAACGTGCTCACCAACTTTAAGCAATGAGCCCCACGTTTTGAAAGAGACTGTTAGTACAGTTTGGCTCTGAAAAATCCTTCCTTCATAGATAACTCGAGAAAATTGGAAAGGTTAGCTTAAGAAAAGGGAAGACACAGAGAAAATCAATTTTGACTCAAAATAAGATAGAGCTTTTCAACAAGTGTTGTCCAATAGGTTGAGCAAGTGATGGACACTTAGGATCTCATTCTCATTCTCACTTTCTCCCTGGTCTTTTCCCCCTTTAACTCCAGAACATTCAGAACATCCCCTTAGATTCTCACTACTGATGGATCTAAAGTTTCACCACTCTCTTTCAATCTATTCCTCAACCACCATTCCACTGGATGGAAACAGGAACACTTCATCTCCTCCTTCACAAAGACAAGTGAAAGAACATGAGCTAAGACTTTATTTGAGATGCCTCAACTTACATGCATTACCCTACACAGCCAAAAATATAACTACATCTTTCTGATTTCCAATGGTTTGGATATGATTTCACACTCTAGAAGCTTGATCCATAATTTGATGATATTTAGAGAGATGGTGAAATCTTAAAGAGAAGGGGACTGGTGGGATATAATTAGGTGATTAGAGCCATCACTCTTGGAAGAGATAATGGTAGTTCTCATAGGACCAGGTAGTTCCTGCAAGAATGGGCTGTTGTAAAATGAACCCCCCACCCTCCCCCCCACACACACACACATACACATACATACACAAAGGAATGGCCCCTTCTGCAACATGGTTAGTTTCCTTCCCATTTCTCTACCATGTTGTGACACTCACCAAGATGATAGCACCATCTTTTTAGAAATTCCAACCACAGCCAAATAAACCTCTTTACATTAAAAAATACTCAGCCTCAAGTATTCCATTATAACTAAAATTCACTAATACACCATCCCTTTGTCTTCAAGAAAGATTATTCCTCACCTGTGTCCAGGATCTACTGTACTATTAAGTCCCTGGTCCTATTCTTCCTGAAGCTGATCCAGTCAATCTTATTGCATCCTTGCTCCTTCATTTTTACTGGATACAGAATGAATCATGTTCTATAGTCTATCTTACTATGATAATGCATGTAACATACACGGTTGCATAGAATTCCAGGGAATAAGTGAAAGTTCTCCTGAAGCATTTACTTCCTGAAATTTTCTCTCCTTCCCAGTATGTCCTATTTCACCACCATCTACCCAATTAACCAGGTCAAACACCAATGTCCTAATAATTCTCCTTCATTTATTCCAGCCTCTTTCAACTAGTAATCAAACCTGGTGGTTTCTGCCTCCCGGTTATCTTGATTCTGTCCCTCCTCTCTTCCACCCTATCAACACTATCTTAGTACAAATTCTCATTATCTGTCACCTGAATTATCACAATGAGCTAAAACCTGTCTCTGACCTCTTCTCATTCATTCCAACCTACACACTGGCAAATAAAGTGTTTTCTCTTTTAATCTCTAAAATATAATTATAACTATACCATTCCTCATGTTAGAATCCCTCAATTCACAACAGTCAAAGGTGGAAGCAACTCAAATGTTCATTGCTAGATGAATAGCTACACAAAGTGTGATATATCCATGCAATAGAATATTCTTTGGCCTTGAAAAAGAAGGAGATTCATCAGAAAAAAAAAGTTATATGTTACAACATTGATGAACCTTGAGACCATGTTCCTAAGTTAAACAGACACAAAAGGGCAAATATTCTATAATTCCATCCATATGAGGCACCTAGTAGTCAGATTCATAGAGTCAAAAAAATGTAGAGCAGTGGTTTTAAGAATCAAAGAAATGGTAAAATGAAGAGTTATTGTTCAATGGGTACAGAGATTCATTTGGGAAGATGAAAATGTTCTAGCGATGGAAATGCCACTGAACTGTATCATTTTGCTTAAAAAGATAAATTTAATGTTGTATATTTTAACACAATAAAAATTTCTTTGGTAATTATCACCTACAGACAAATGCTAACTGCTTTACATTATATCTAAAACCAGGATCCATCCCCTACCTACTCCTCCAAGCTCTTTTCCTGAGTCACACTAAATGACTAGCCATGCCCAGAATACTCAGTGCTCCCTGACTCCTCCAAAGCTGTGCATAAACTGTTCTTCTCTGCCCAGAATCTTTTTCTGTGCAGAAAACAGTCTAGCACAGTACTTTAAAGCCAGGGCTCACAATTGCAGTACCTATCTTTAACTTCCTGCTCTGCCACTTACTGGCTGCCCACGTTATTACCTGACCTCTCAACCTTTGCTTTCCTAATCTATAGAATGGGGATAATAAACTAGCAATCACTAGTGAAGATTAAGTGAAATAGCACAGATAAAACACTTTGAATTTTGCCCAGCATGCATAAACTCCTAATAAGTTGTTATTTTTCAGTCACCTGAGAATATCTGATTCTTAAGAAATGAAGTCTACATCAGAATCCAGGAGCCCCTGTCCTCACCACCCTCACCAAATGGATGCTTCTTCCTCTGCATTCCTGTGTAGTAACTTTTATATACTTCTTTCAAGAGATACTGTCATTATCTGTTTAAATTTGGGACTCGCCTATTGAACTGCGAGCTCCTGGAGGTCAGAAGCTATAATTCATCGCCTTGCCATAATGCCATGGATAGCTTAGTCCCTGGCAGGTGACACACCTTGTAAATGGCCAGCAGAACTCTGCTGAATACAAGAGTTCATGTCACAGAAGGAATTCTTCATGAAATGCAAGCCTGAACTGGGTGCTCCCAAGATCCAGAAGATCCAAGTCTAGGAGTCCAAGATTTCCGCACGTGCACACTGGATATCTGCACTTCATTGTTGCATGTTCACTTTAGGTGAGAAAAGAAAATATACCCGTTAGAGGGCCTGTCCTTACCTCCACCACAATGACAAAGTGCGGCCCTCCGGATCCAGGATACATAAAGACTTATGTCTTTTAAAGATTCAAGAATTTTTAGCACCAGACACAAGTTGAAATTAATGTTGCAATTCACTGAGGAACTATTGATTGATCATTCGCCTGATACAGGCATTGAGTATATGATGTTGAGCAAATCCTTCTAGGCTCTGACCTTGCTGAGTGTCCACAGGGCAACAGCAGACACATGCTGCCATTCTAGTGACTTCACAATCTCTGCTAAAGGCTGTTCTGCATGGGTACGCAGAATAGAGGCAGACGGAGGAGTTCAGCTGCTAAGTACATCCTCTAATTACTTAAATGGAGTCACTTTAATGACAGTGTTATCATTGGCCAATTGCACATGTAAAAGGATCTCCATTTCCAGCTTTCACGGAAGAGGGCTCCCCCCGCACCACCACCACTTACTTAAACCTCTACTTCTGACATTACATTGAACCACAGGTAGAGCTAAGGTTTCCATTTCCCTCCCTTACCCCCACCCCACCCTCTTCACAGGACATGTTAAGTCTCGGGAAGAATGCCTTTGTAAACATCGTTTTCTGTTTAAACATGTTAATAATTGCTGAATTTGGTTTGGGGGAATGTTTTATTATAATGGCTGTTAACAGGAAGGTCTCCAACTGTCAAATCACTTCACACACTTCATATGGAGAAAAATCTAGATGTTCCAAGGGTGGTCCAGTACATCTTGAGGATTAACAGTCTAAAGAGACAGGAAGAAAACTGTCCAGATGAAAGGGAGGGAGAAAGGGAGAGAACAAGGAAGAGGGAGAGAGAGAAGGAAGAAAAGAGACCACAAAGTTCATGCAAGAACAAAGAGAGACTTTTAGATTCAAGACATAGTGGTACTATTTCTTCCCATGCTCCATTTTTTTCACAAACCCCCTTGTTAAAGCAGAGTCTAGTTCAGAAGTCCTCCTTAGGACCCAAGATTCTGCCTGTCTAACAGGTTCTCAGCCAATGCTATGGACAGTAGGATCACACTTGGAAGAATGAGGTCCCACAGCAAGCAAAACTTTCCAGGTGCATTAATTAACATTGATTCATTCATCCCTTTAAATAGAAATAATCAACTTCTTTTTTTATTTCAAAGAACTTTGGGGAAAAATATTTTAAATGCCTATTTCCTCAACTATAGCCATATTGGGACTGTCTAAAGTAGGATCCAAGTCCCAAATCTCCACAGAGGCATTTAATGGGAGAGGGAAAATAACTGATTTGGGAACAGGTGCAGAAGACTCGCCTAAGGAGAAAAAAGTTAGGTTTTGTGTTCAAACACAATTAAGAAACACTTATGCATTCATTCACACCTTCTCAGCCTTCCTCTGGTATTCTAATTCCAGACCGAAAAAGTTTTGAAGGTAATAATAAAAATGCCCCTCATTTTTCAAACTAAATGAATACCTAAAAAGATGTAAGTTCAGCCTCTACTTATGTTTCACAGCCCCTAGGAAATCTCTCTTATTAAAATATTCCTATTATAAATATTTTGTGAAATAAATAATTGCATTCTCAATTTACCTTTACCTAAACTTGGGTTAGATGATCCTGGGGGCGGGGGGATGCCTTTTATTTTTCCTGTCAAATATTCAAGATCTTTTCAGTTCCCCTAAATTTAAGATTCCACTAAACCCTGACATTTTGTTCCCCCAAGAATTTGCTGATATTCTCTGAGCCCTGAATCCTTCCACACCCTGGCCCTGCTTTCAGCCTTCCTCCCACTAAAATATTTAGACACACTAAAGGTGAAGGGTACAGAAAAAAAATTCCCCTCTGTCATAAAATGAAATATTCCCAGTGCTCAGAAACCATCACATCCAAAAAGGCTGGTGCTGCAGCAGAAAGCACCTACTCACCAGCAAGTGGGTAATGTGCCAAAAGAAACACGGTGGCTCCACACTGGGCCATTTCCTGACCTAATGTCACTGTGGGGCCACACATGTGATGTAAGTCACAAGCCTGATCTCTGCCATTGACTCCAATTCCCTGATGGCTCCTTTTGCCTGTGGGGCTCCTCACACCAGCAAGTGTTCAAGCAGGACCACCAGGGGCAGCGACAGCAAAATTGGGGGGCCCAGCCAAGGGCACAGCTGGGAGAAGAACCACACAGCTAATTAGCTCAGGAGCCAAATGCCTATTGTTCTCCTGCATTCACAGGAAGGAACCTGATCGGCCAAACTGCTAGCCCACCAGGCAGAGCACATGCATTCCCGAAATCTGGGCTGCCTGCCAACCTTACCCGCCTGAAATCTCCCACCCCCTGAAATCCAAACCTGGGACCATTAGCCAAAGAGCTTGCCTGATCACACACTGGCACTGCAGTAAATAGGGAGAGACCACTGCTCCAGTTACAGATGACACTGGGCAACGGAGGCCAGAGCAAAGCAAAGGCCACAGCATCTTGAACCATTACTCAGGTGCTCACGCCAGGTACTTCTGCTGCCAACACCTTTTGACTTACATCAGTGGTGTCCCCAGTCTTGGCGCTAAAAAACAAAAAAAAAAAACAAACAAAAAAAATGCTGCCAGGACATTTTGATCAGCAGTTTGGTTATGTTGTCAAACAGTAATAGTTTGCTTTGGGGTTGCTGGGTCAGGAGCTTTGTTTCTCCCACTGACATTGTTCCAAATATCTGACCCTCACCTCCAAGTAACCTTAGTTCTGGATGTTCCGAGGGAAGCGAGTTTCTGTGAATTCTAAATCTCACCTAATGTAGCATTGTTTTAATATACTTTTGTGGAGACCCTGTGACATTTGCATGATAAAGAAAAAAGAGCAAGAATAGAAGGAAGCAGGTGGACAGAGGGAAGGAGAGAAGAGGGAGAGAGATTTTAAAAAGCAAGCAAGGAAGGAAGGGAGGAAGGAAGGGGGAAGGGAGAGAGGATAGGTAAAGAAAAGGGAAGGGAAGAAGGAAGGAAGAAAAAAAGAAGTGAATAAAAAGGAAGACGAGGAGAGGAGAACTATACAATGAGAACAAGCATGTTGTATTTTAGGTATGAGGTGACCCCAAAAGCTCATGTGAGACAATGCAAGAAAGCTTAGAAGTGAAATGACTGGGTTAAGAGAGCCTTAACCTAACTGGTGCATTAATCTGCTGATAGAGATTAACTAGATGGTAACTGTAGGCAAGTAGGGTATGGCTGGAGGAGGTGGGTCATGGAGGATGTGCCTTTGGAGTATATCTTTTGTCCAGAGTGAGGGGAGTTCTCTCTCTCCTGGTTCCATGTCCTGAGCTGCTTTCCTCCTCCACACCTTTCCACCATGATGTTCTGCCTCACCTCAGGCCCACAGCAATGGAACTGCCCATCTACGGATGGAGATCTCTGAAACCATAAGCACCAAATAAACTTTTCCTCCTGTACATTGTTCTTCTCAGGTCTTTTGGTCACAGTGATGAAAAAGCTGATTAAAAGTGATTCTCTCAAAAACCCCCCAAATATGTCTTTTTCCACCATCTCACAATACCAATTTCCTTCTCTTTCTCTCTCAGCCTCTTGTGAATTTCAGTAAAGCAAGTCTAAAAGAAAGAGAACTGTAATCCCATCATCCTTTCCAGAAGTTTGGTCCACATCTCCCAGAATACCAGGCTCCATCACCTTCCAGGCAGCTTTAGACATTGTTGAGTGCGCCTGCTCCTTTTCCTTCTCCTTCTACCAATACTTCTCCCTCCACTGACTCTCACTGTTCCCATCATAGGTACTAGCTTTTTTCTTTTTGCTTTCTCTTTTTTTGCCCTCATCCATCCCAGAGCACCAACATTCCCTTCATATAGATGACTCCCAAATCTACTTCTCCAACCTCTACATCCTTCCAAAGCATCTTGTCACAATGTATGGGACACACCCACGTGGATTTTTAAGCCAGCCCTCAAACCCCATATTTCTGAGATTGAGTTAGTATATCCTTTCCCCTACCTCACTTCATAACTCACCCTTTCTACTTTCTTTCCTTCTCTCAATAGCGTTGCCATTTTCCCAGGCACATGGGCTCAAAATCCAGCAGCCTGATCGTTCCCAGCTCTCTTCAATTCCCACATCAGTTATTTCCAAGCATTATACATTCTCCTTCTCACATTCCTCCCTTCCTTTCTGTTTTCAATGAAAGGGAACGTGTCATTCCCTACATATTAATACACTGATGGCCTAGGCTACTGGACCCCTGATTGACCCCTGCCTTTGTGAATCAGAAACTGCTAGAACAGAATTGGACATCAGAAAGCATCTTATTAACCTCTTCATTTTTATAGATGAAAGAAGAAACAGGAGCCTGGTAAAGTGGCCTCATCATAGTGTCCAAATGCAGAGCCAGCTCCCTCTCATCTACCCTAACATCACTAATTCTTTAACTCGAATACTACAATCAAGACTCTTCATGTAACAGCAACCTGCTTGCTGAACATAGTCATCCTTTTTCTAGTTTCATGTTTTGTTTATTTACTTCTTTTTCCTGGAGCAATTCTTCTCTGACATTCCTTTCCCCTTTCTCTATCAATAGTCAAGGCTCACCTCAGGTGCTGCTCTTCCATATAGCCCACTCTGATCCTCCCCTGCAAACCTATAGAGCTGCTGCTTCCTTCTTCTAAACTCCTACAATCCTTTGCAAGACTTCTCTAGGGATATAAGCACAACTTTCCCTTCATTACAGTTATTTATCCTATTTCATACTGTGGACACCCCTACTCATTATTTTTCATCCTTTATAAGATCTATAAGTATGGCTTGCACAATAAAGAGTTAAATACACTGCAATGCATAGTTTTATTAAATATTCAATAACAGAATCTGGGGATAATAGGGGTGCCATGTTGGTGCCATATTGTTCAAATAGCCTCACATCAGGGATGATCCAGGAATCTGGGGAAAGGAAAGGGATTAAGACACTGCCACATGAAAACAAGTAACTCCCTTGATTTAAGTACTTCAGGAGAGCTTAAATTGGATGAAAATCTTGCATCCCCACTCTTGGAATACAAGCTGATGTGGATTCAGTCCTATTTTCCCACTGCTGATATGAGAACAAACTGAGAATAAGACTACTATCCTTTAAAGTGCATGTCATGAATGCAATTGAACCAGCTATGGGCCACAGAGGATAGGTCTTGGGGCAAAATTTTAATATTCTATGGAAGAAAATCTGGAAAATCTCATAGATCCAAACACTCACTAGAATTAAGATTATCCTAAAAGATAACTGGGCCATTTCCTACTGAACAGTGATTGATACTTTCTATTCTGGTGGCAGAGAGGTACTGACGAATTGTGGGAAGAGCAGAAATCAGCCATCCCGTGGAAATGACTTCATAACTAGAAATTATAGGAATTTTCTCAGACTAATCTATAGAAATCATCTAAGCCTGGTTCACATTTCAGTTAAACTCTTAGAATTGAAGAAAATATTCCTTTTTTTAAGGATATTTTAGTATTTCTTTAGAAGACAGCTTAAATAATTATTTTTAATATTTTTAATATTTTCCAAATAAGACTTTCAAGTAATGTTACTAGAAAAAGGGGGCTCAATGTGCAAAAATAATATTTTTTTGTTTTTAAGAAATAGCTCTATTAAATTATAATTTAAAGTTCTAATATACACATACATTGTGAAATGATTACTACAGCTAATTAAGTTACCCTCAGTTCACATAGTTACTTATATGTGGGGTATGGTAAAAACTCTTAAGACCTACTCTATGGGCTAATGTCAAAAACACAAAGAAAATAGAAGACAATTACTAAAGGTTTGATAGAATTCAGCAATGAAGCATCCTGTCCTGGGCTTTTATTTGGGGGGAGACTTTTCATTGTTGATTCGATGTCATTACTCATCAATCTATTTATTCAGGTTTTCTATGTCTTCATGGATTAATTCTGTTGGGTTGTATGTGTCCAGTAACTTATCATTTTTTCTAGATTTTCCAATTTATTGACATAGAGTTGTTCATAATAATGCCTAATGAATGATCCTTTGTATTTCCATGGTACTAGTTTTAATATATCCTTTTTTATTTCTTAGTTTAGCTAAAGGTTTGTCAATTTTGCTTTTCTCTTCTTAAAAAAAATTTTTGTTTCATTGATATTTTATACTTTTATTTCTTTCATTTATTTTCACTTTGATATTTATTATTATTTTTCTTCTATTAATTTTGAGGATTTTTTGCTTTTCTGTTCCTTGAATTCATTGTTAGTTTGTTTATTTGAAATATTTCTCTTTTTTCATGTGTACACATATTCCTATAAACTTTCTTCCTGATCCTGATTTTGCTCTATCCTATTTGTTTAAAGAAATTTTTGAATTTTCACTTTGATTTCTTTGATGACCCATTATTTATTCAAGAACATTTTGTTTAGTTTCCATGTATTTGTATAATTTGTACAAATGTGTTTTCACAATTTAAGTTTCCCATTGATTTTTAGTTTCATTCCATTGTGGTAAGAGAAAATACATGATATGATTTCAGTTTTTTTAATTTGTTTCTAGTTTTTGTCAACTAAGATATAGACCATCCTGAAGAACATTTTCTGTGCTGATGAGAAGAATGTGTATTCTGCAGCTTTTAGACAAAGCATTCTGTCCAGGTCTGTTAGGTTCATTTGGTCTATAGTATACTTTAACTCCAATACTTCTTTAAAGAAGATAATCTTTTGGATAATCTCTTCAATGATGAAGGTGGGGTGTTGAAGTTCCCAACTATTTCTGTCCTGGAATACATCTCTTTACATCTAATCATATTTGCTCTATATAATTTTGTGCTCCAGCACTAGGTGCATATTATTTACAAAAGTTGTGTCATCGTCTTGAATTGATCTCTTAACCTTCAGAAAGTCTGTTTTATCTGATATGAGTATAGCTAGCTATTCCTGCTTTCATTTTGTCTGGAATGTCTTTTGTCCAACCTTCACTTTCAGTCTGTGTGTTTTTACCAGTGAAGTGAGAGTTTTGTAGGCAGCACATAACTGGTTCTTGTTCTTTCAATCTGTCCAGCCAGTCTAAATCTTTTAATTGGGGGATTTAATTCATTTACCAAGCCATTATTGATCTGTGAAGACTTACTCCTATCTTTTTGTTGTTTTTCTAGTGATTTTGCATATCCTTTGTCCCTTTCTTCCTCTCCTCAAATCTTTGTGATTTGAGGCTTTGCTGTATGATGAGATTTGATTTTTGTTTCTCTTTCTCTTTTGTGTACCTGCACTTCCAGTGAGTGTTACGTTTTTATGTGTTTTCAGGATGATAGTTATTTTCCTGTCACTTCTATATAGAGAGCTTCCTTGAGGACTTTTTGTAATACCAGTCTGGTGGTGATAAATTTCCTCTGTCTTTGCTTGTCTTGGAAAGACCTTTTTTCTCCTGCATGTATGAAAGATAACTTTGCTGAGTATGGTATTCTTGGTTCAGTTTTTTTCTTTCGGATTTTTTAACATATCATCCCATTCATTCTCTCCTGTAAAGTTTCTACTGAGAAATCTGAACTTGGTCTAATGGAGGTTCCTTAAATGTAACTTGGTGCTTTTTTCTTACTGTTTTTAGAAGTCTCTCTTTGTGTTGGATTTTTGATGGTTTAACTATAATGAGTCACAGAGATTGCCTTTTTAAATTTTTTTTCCTGATCAAATCTATTTCGCATCCTTTGAGCCTCTTGGATCTGGATATACATATATCTCCTAATACTGGAGATGTTTAAAGCTATTATTGCTATTATTTTATTGAATAGGTCTTCTATGCCTTTTCCCTTCTCTTCTTCTGAAATACCCATAATTCAAAAATGTGTTCACTTAATAGTATCCCATAAGACTTGGAGGCTTTCTTCATTCTTTTCACCTTGAGGTGGGGAACACCTTGATTGGGTTATTTCAAAAGATCAGTTTTTGAGTTTAGAAATTCTTTCTTCTCTTTGGTCCTATTTGTTATTCAGACTCTAAACTATTTTTAATTTGACCCTATTGAGTTCTTCAGGTTCAAGATTTCTGTTCAGTTCCTTTGTATGATCTCTTTATTTTTTTAATTCCTCATTCAGATCATGAATTGTTTCCTAATTTCATTGAGTACTCTCTCTATATTCTCTTTGGGTTTCCTTAGAAGAATTCTTTTATTCTTTTATGAACATTTTCATTAATTTCCCTTTTTTGGGATCTTCTGTTGGAGAGTTATTATGTTCCTTTGCAGGCACCATGTTACCATGCTTTTTCATGTCCCTACGTTGATAATTGCACATTTGGCCAATCTATTATCTGTTTTATGGTGTAGATTTAATAGCAAAAAGCTTTCTCCTTAACATGTGTCTTACAGTGTTCATTTGCAGTTGTGTGCAGTAGTGTAGTCTCCATGTTCTTTAGCCATAATAAATTCTTTGTTTACAATGTGTGCAAAGAACCTAGGTGGGTGCAATATAGTGCACACAGAAACATGAAAGCACCTTTGAAGTTCTCTGGGCTTTGCAGGGCTGAGGTTCCTCTTGCAGGCATGAATGAATGCAGCAGAGTAATAACTGTCAATCCCTAGGGGTCTTACAGAGGCAAAGCACTCCAGTGGGCCTGTATGGGTATGGTGCAGCATGCACAGCAGTGAGAACAGGGCACCTGTGAGGCACAGTGTGTGCCTGTCAGTGTCTAGTCTGTGTGAGAGTGAAGATACTTGGTGAAGTGCACACAGCTGCAAGGCAGGGCATGGGTGAGTTTGGTCATAAAACAGCACCCTCTAACAGTAGCATTTTCCCCACCAAGCAGGACTTTCCTGGGTTCACACTGATTTAGAGTCGGGCAATAGACTGATTGATACAAGGTTCTTCTATTCCTTCTTTATAAAACCATCCCAACCAGTTTCTCCATTTCCATCTACAATGTGCTCCATTACTCTTCCCCAAATATTCGAGCTGAAGTACAGTTTTTAATGCTTTGTTTTTGTTTTTTAGTGAGAAGAGAGAGCACATGATATGCTTAAGTCTGCCATCCTGGCAGAAGCCAATTGCAGGTCTTATGTTTATGTCTTCTATCTATTTTGGGTTGATTTGTGTGGTATAATAAGGGTCCAAGTTCATTCTTTTGTATGTGGATTCACAGATTTCCCAACATCTTTTATTGGGAAGAATATGCTTTCTCCTTGTATATTCTTGGCACCCTTGTCAAGTGTTATTAGTTGACCATATATGCATAAGGTTATTTATGGACTTTGTATTTTGTTCTATTGGTCTGCATAGCCATTTTTATGCCAGGACCACACTGTTTTGAATACCACCACTTTACAATAAAATTTGAAATCATGAAGTATGATGCTTCCAACTTTGTTCTTCTGTCTCAAGATTGATTCAGCTGTTTGAAATCCAATGTGGTTCCATACACATTTCTATTTCCTATTTATATGAAAAATGCTACTGGGATTTTGATAGGGATTGTGTTTAATCGGTAGCTCTCTCTAGGTACTATGAACATAACAATATTCATTCTTCCAGTCCATGAATAGGAGAAGTCTTCGAATTATTTGTGTCTTCTTCAATTTTTTTCATCAATATTTTAAAAGAACTTTCACCCCTTGACTAAATTCAATCCTAAATGTGTTATTCTGGATTGTTTTATTGATTTTCTTTTCAGATACTTTAATGTAGTGTAAAGAAACACTACTGATTTGTGTATGTTGATTTTGCACCCTGCAACTTGACTTAATTCACTTATTAGTTTTAACAGTGTTGGGTGGAGTTTTTAAGATTCTCTACATAAGGGGTCAATATTGTTTGCAAACAGAGATCATTTAACTTCTTTTCTAATTTTAATGCTTTTTATGAGGCCAGAGTCACTCTGATACCAAAGCCAGAAAAAGACAACACAGCAAAAAAAGAAAACTACAGACTTTTATCTCTGATAAACATAGATGCAAAAATTCTCAATAAAATACCAGCCAACAAATTTAACAGCATATCAAAAAGATTATACGCTATGATAAAGTGTACGATAAAGTTCCTTGGAATACAAGGTAAGGTTAATATACACAAATCAATCAATGTGATATGCCACATTAACAGAATGAAAGATAAAAATCACATGACCACATGATCATCTAAATAAATGCAGAACAAGCATTTAACAAAAATATCTTTAAATATACTTGTTAAATGCAATTATAGCTAAAAATATAAAATACTCTGTTCAAACTCCAGGCACACTTTTCCTTTGGTAAAGTGCTAGAATAGAGAGCAATGAAATGAGTTGAATAAACTGAACATAGCAAAAAATAGAGCATTATATGGCACTTTCAATCTCTTTGAAAATGTTTTTCTGTCAACAAATGCACATATTTATTCCAAATTCATTTCAAGTACAAGCAGACATTTTGGTTTCTTGCCTGCCAACTCTCTGGCTTCTTTAACCCACTATAGAGAACACTTGACATCTGCAAATAAGGGACAGCATGACATTTGTTTACTTCAAGGTCAAAGGTGAAATGCATTTGTCATTAAAGTCCTCAGTAAACCCACAGAACAGTCCTTTTTTTTTAAAGGGATGTCAAATATTTTAATGTGGTCAGAAGCACAAACAAGAGAACAGATGTTAGCGTCTGGTGATGACAGGAGCAAAATAATTTTTTCCTAAACTTTGTTCTTCCTTTTTTTTTGCATAATTGGTTTCTAAACATATCAAAAGATATTTAGAAAAACCTCGAAACTAATAATTCATCTTGGGCCAATGTCAAAAAGCACATCCAAGGGAAAGGCACAAAATAAATTTAAAATGTTTCTTCCCTTCCTTTATCTCTCTTAACTTTGTTTAAGGATCGTTTTAATTTTTGTAAAAGGTCCCAAATATTACGTATATGTTACTTTTTAGAAAGTGGTACTACTTTAATGAAGAAAGTCCCTTTGGGAGCACACTGTTGACATTAGAAGGACCTTCTTTGACCCTAGAATAGGCCACTGTGACTATGCAAGCTTCCCCCTGCCCTTGACCAAAGAGAGTCACTTACCCGACCTTTACAGTCCTTTGGCTTCCGTATTCTTTGTGAAGATGCTTCAGTGCATCAGTAGGTCTATGCATGTATTTTATAAGTTCTGAGTTGCCACTCATCTAAGAAGTGTACTGGGAAATAGAAGTGTTTGTTCTGATGGACCAACTTGGCTACAATATTTTAAAAATAGGTCAAATCAACTTGCTAAAGCTCTGCTTTTATTTAATAACCTAAACATCCATAGGACTATGTTTAATGTTTAATGTTCTGTTATTAGTTTGGGTCACAAGTCTTAGCATAAAAAGCAAAACACAAATCAGACGGTTCAGGATACAAATCAATGCTTTCTGCTTTCAGAAACTGCTGGTGGATCCCTTGAGTCACTTCCTGATGCATTCAGCTGCAATTCTTTATACACAAAGACCATAAGACAACACGAGTGATTTGAAAGCTGGAATATTTATTAGAGCTCTTCTGATTTTAAGTGGACACCATTTTATTGAGATATGCTCACCTACCATTAAATTTACCATTTCGAAGAATATAACTCCAGCAGTTTCCATGTATTCTGAAGGTTGTGCAACTAACAGCATTATCTTGTTCCAGAACATTTTCATCACCTAAAACAAAACCCTTTACCTACTAGCAGTCATTGCCCATTGCTCTTCCCCCCCATACTCCCAGCCTGTGGCAATCACTGATCCACCTTCTCTGTCTATGGCTTTGTCTACTCTGAACATTTCATGTAAATAGAATAATAATTATATATATAGCCTTTGTGTCTGGCTTCTTTCACCTAGCATAATGTTTTCAAGGTTCATCCATGTTTTGGCATGCGTCCAAATTTTATTCCCTTTTATGAACAAATAATATTCCATTGTACGGATATACTACATTGTTGATAGACATATAGGTTACTTCCACATTGAAGCTATTTGTGAAATAATACTGCTATGCACATTCATAGGAAGTTTTTGTGCAAATGACTATTTTCCATTTTCTTAGGAGTAGGCACTTTTGCAAACAATTAACTTTCATATTAGCTCAATTTTAACTTATAACTAGATACTAGAGGTGGCCCTTTTTATAGTCAAGGAAGCCTCATATGAACTGCTGGCTCCTTCCGATACATCTGACCACATATTTCATCATTTTTCTCTTTCTCAGAACATTGTAGCCACCCCCAAATCTCCTGTAAATCTCCTCTTCCTCTATACCTAACCACCACCTTGTTCCTCTTAGCCTCAAATTTTTAAGTGAATAATTAAAACAGTCCCCTCTCAATGCACCAATTGACTCTCATTAATTGTCCCCCAAGTTCTATACACTCTTCACTAGAGGTGTAAAAACAATCTCCTAGCTCTCTATACATCTGTACCTAATGCCAAGTCTTCACTTGAATCAAGTTTTAATTCTTAATGTTTAGCTTCTAGTCTTCCATAGGAAAAACATGTTTCACTGAACTCATCTCTCACTGCTCCCTTCCCCATAAAGTCTAGCCTAACCTGTAGTCTAAAATAACCTACCACCATGCATTTGTACTCTCCGTTCATTCACCTGGAAACCCTGCAGAATCTATTACCAGGTATAGGCCAGGCTTCCTCACCATGTTCTGATTCAAATTTGGAAACAATACGCTAATTGTAAGAGAACACACCCCAAGATTTTCAAGATGGTGGAATAGTGGAAGTCGCTTTCCTGGCTGCTCAGTTGAATGAAAGCAAGAAAACAGACAGGCAGCTTCTCAGCAAGGTCGGTGGGCAAAGAAAGCAGGGGTCTTTACTGGAATTCAAAACTGGACATTCAAAGCAGATCAGGGACTCAGGAGGTTGGATATAATAAAATAAGGAAGAAATCCCCAGCACCACAGCCACTGCTGCAGATGGGCTAGAAGCACCAGCAGAGCAATCCCTCTGTGAGCATAGTAGAGGGATAAGGATTAAAAGAACCGGCATTTTGGGGAGGCCCAAGGTGTGTCTGGGTATGGAGTGCCTAGAGATCAAGGACATTGCCCAGCAAACCTGAAGACACACTGCACAATATCCATGCATGGGGAAAGAAGCAGCTTGCGGAGAACAAAGGAACCATTTTGCAGCCACTGCATGGGAGCTGGCCGCTGAGGGGGCCGATTCCTGGCAAAACTGAGATTGGCCTGAAATACAGGCCCAGTAAACACACACTGCATGACATAGAGTGTGCTTAAGTGACCAGTAGAAAATCAAACGTGGAGAGAGGTTTACACAGGGGACAACTGGCTGTGGAAACCCACCAGGCTCTCCTCCCCCCACTCCAATCAGACTGCTTGCAGGACAGGCTGGAAGAGACTCGTCTGGCTCAGAAGGGGAGGGAGGGAGAGATTGTCTGGAAACTGAACCTGAGACCAGGAAACTTGGGGTCTGAAGGCAACATAGGGGACTAAGAATTGGGTCCCTCACCCCATGAGTGGAACCCAGGGAAGATCCCTACGGTACAGTCTTCCAGCATGGAGGTAATGCTGATTTAAAATCTTCAGGCCAATTGGCATTCAGAGAACAGACTGGAGCCCAACTAAGCCTAAACCCTGCCTCCAGGAATTCTGCCCGATTACCTCTCTCACTCCAGCAGTCCAGAGGGTGGAGCATCACACTCCAGAGGACCCCACCTAAAACTGCAGAGAAGAGAAGCTGAGAATCTTTTAAACTCCAATGGAAAGAACTTTAACTTTTCATCAAGATCTATTTTTTATTCTTTTTCTCTGTTTTATTGTGAAGTTAATGGTATATGGACATTGATACATAGTCTTCCCTGTAAAGCATCTCTAACTGGGACCTCCCTCACAATGAAGTAGAGGTGTGTGTGAGCTCAGGCAGGCTAGTGCTTGCCCATCGGTCGCCTTTTAGGAAAATAAGAAGAGGCAGAGTCCTTCACCAGGTGGGGCTTACCCATGGCTCTTCTGCAATGGCCTTGAGCTCAGATATTTGCACATAGCCGCACAAGCCCTCCCTGTGGTGGAGAGGTGGAGAACAGGACAAAAGAGAGATGAAAAACAGAGGGCACATGAGAGGATATGGGATCATGGATAGGCCTCTGAAGGAGGCAAAGACCCCCTTTTAGGGTGGAGTAAATGCAACAACCCAGGAAGCAAGAGGAGCTACACAGATAGATAGAATATCTCTCCATCACTCCCCTGCCTCTCACCTGTACCACTGTATTCCACCATCCACATGGAGACAAGGCAATGAAATAAGAGCTTCATGGGTGCAGTGGATGGAATGTCCCTCCAAGATGCATGTTGAAATCTGATTGCCATTCTAACAGCATTATGAGGTGGGACCTGGGGCTGGGGTGTGGCTCAGCGGTAGAGTGCTCGCCTAGCACGCGCAAGGCCCTGGGTTTGAGCCTCAGCACCACATAAAAATAAATAAGTAAAGTAAAGTGTTAAAAAAAAAGAGGTGGGACCTTTGAGAGGCAGTTAGGTCTCTGTCATGGTGAGTGGATTAATGCAGTTATTGCGGCAGTAGGTTAGTTACTGCCCGATGGGCTCCTGATAGGAGAGTAAGCCCACCACTTCTCTATCTCCTGCTTCGTTTCTAACCATGCAAAGTCTTCCACCATGGGATTTAAAACAGGAAGGCCCTCACCAGATGCAGCTGGTGGATCCTGGACTTCCCAGCCTCCAGCAGCCAAATAAATTTATATTTTCATAATTTACCTAATCTATGGGTATTCTATTATAGCAGCAAAAAATAGACTAAGACAGCAAATTTTAATATAGGGAGATAACTACCAATTTAATTTTTTTCTTTCTTTCTTTTTGTTTTTTTGTTCTAATTAGTTATACATGACAGTAGAATGAATTTTGACACATCATACATAAATCGAGTATAGCTTTTCATTCTCCTGGTGGTACATGATTCAGAGTTACACCAGTTGTGTAAACATATATGCACATAGGGTAATAATGTCTAATTCATTCTACTATCATTCTTACCCCAATACCCCTCCCTTTCCTTTACTTCCCTCTGTCTAATAGAAAGTACCTCTATAATTTCCTACACACTTGTGAATTAGCATCCATATATCAGAGAAAACATTAGGCCTTTGGTTCTTTGGATTGACTTATTTCATTTAGCATGATATTCTCCAGTTCCATTCATTTACTGCCAAATGCCATAATTTCATTCTTCTTTAAGACTGAGTAATATTCCATAGTGTATATAATTCAACTTTTTATCCATTCATCTGTTGAAGGGCATCTAGGTTGGTTCCATAGTTTAGCTATTGTGAATTGAGCTGCTATAAACATTGATGTGGCTGTGTCACTTTAGTATTCTGATTTTGAGTCCTTTGAGTATAAATCAAGGAGTGGAATAACTGGGTCAAATGGTGGTTCCATTCTAACTTTTCTGAGGAATCTCCATGCTACTTTCCATAGTTGATGTACCAATTTGCAGTCCCACCAGCAATACCAGCAATACCTTTCCCAGCATTCTCACCAACATTTATTGTTGCTTGTATTCTTAATAATTGCTATTCTGACTAGAGTAAGATGGAATCTCAGCTTAGTTTTGATTTAATTTCTCTAGTTGCTAAAGATGTTGAATGTTTTTTCATGTATTTGTTGATCGATTATATTTCTTCTGTGAACTATATGTTCAGTTCCATAACCCATTTATTGATTGGAGTTTTTGTTGTTGTTGTTGATTTTTTGTTCTGTTTTGTTTTTTGGTTTTGGGTTTTTTTGTTTTGGTTTGTTTTTTGGTTTTGGGTTTTTTTGTTTTGGTTTGTTTTGGTTTGGGGAGTTTTTTTGTTTTTTGTTTTGTTTTGTTTTGTTTTGTTGGTGTTAAGTTTTTTGAGTTCTTTATATATCCTGGAGATTAATGCTCTATCTGAGGTGCATGTGGTAAAGATTTTCTCTCATTCTGTAGGTTTTTCTCTTCACATTGATTATTTCCTTTGCTGTGAAGACACTTTTTAGTTTGATTCCATCCCATTTATTGATTCTCAATTTTACTTCTTGCATTTCATGAGTCTTGTTAAGTAAATCAGTTCCTAAGTCGACATGGTGGAGATTTGGGCCTACTTTTTTCTTCTAATAGGTATGGGGTATCTGTTCTAGGGCTAAGTCCTTGATCTACTCTGAATTGAGTTTTGTGCAGGGTGAGAGAGAGAGGTTGAATTTCATTTTGCTGCATATGGTTTTCCAGTTTTCCCAGCACCATTTGTTGAAGAGGCTATCTTTTCTCCAAAGTAGGCTTTTAGTGTGTTTGTCTAATATGAGATAACTGTATTTATGTGGGTTTGTCTCTGTGTCCACTATTCTGTACCATTGGTGTACATATCTATTTTGGTCCCAATACCAAGCCATTTTTGTTACTGTGGTTCTATAGTATAGTTTACAGTCCGGTATTGTGATGCCTCCTGCTTCACTCTTATTGCTAAGGATTGATTGCCTTGGCTATTCTGGGTCTCTTATTTTTCCAAATGAATTTCATGATTGCTTTTTCTATTTCTATGAATAATGTCTTTGGGATTTTAATTGCATTAAACCTGTATAATTCTTTTGGTAGTATGGCCATTTTGACAATGTTAATTCTGCCTATGCAAGAGCATGGGAGATCTTTCCATCTCCTAGGGTCTTCTTCAATTACTTTTTTAGTGTTCTGTAGTTTTCATCATAGATGTCTTTCACCTCTTTTGTTAAATTTATTCCCAAATATTTTATTTTATGAAGCTATTATGAATAGAGTAATTTTCCTAATTTCTCTTTCAGTGGATTTATCACTGACATATAGAAACACATTTGATTTATGGGTGTTAATTTTATATCCTGCTACTTTGTTGAATTCATTTATTCATCCAAATCAATTTTAACAGTGACTAAATCTATTGTCTTCAAGAGCAAAAAAGAAGGAAAAATCTACTACACATGTTTCCTGTTGGTTTTATGTGTTAAGTATCAATAAATAAAACACTGCATAGATATTTTTATCAATGAAAAAGAGTTTTTATAATCCATATTATAAACACTTAGAATAATGATTATAAAATCTTTGATAATGTCAACTCCTCAAAGAATAGATATTTCTTGGCTGAATAAAAAATTTTTAATAAATTACTGTATACATGAAGAATAAAGAATAAATCTATTGTAAAATTAGGAAGAGAAAATAACCAATTGGCATAAAAGTGGCAATAAAACTGTATTAAGCAAAATAAAATAAAGATATAGGAAAAGCTCTAATATTCTTCTATTGAATTGTGATTCACTGCAAGATGCTTATTATAGCCTTCCTGTGCTCCAGGAGAGAATTGGAAATGACCGTCTATCAGAGATGAACTTACATGGTAACCATGGGAGGAACATAATTCTTAAGGTCATCCCTAGGTTTGGGTTCAAATTCTAGTTTTCTGATTTATTAGTCATGTAACTCAGGTCAAGTTACTTAATCTTGGTTGAGCCTCAGTTTCTTCAATTGCAAGATAGCATAATGATAGTATTAAGCTTACCTCTTCTGCTTATTTTAAAAATCAAGTGAGATCTCCAAAGTAGTTACTACGCCTGGTATCATTGTTGGCTCTTATTCCTATCTCTTAAGATTAGGATGAGAATTAAATGAGAAATGCCAAGCCTCTGGCACATTGCAGGCATGACTAAATGATAACTCTTATAAGGAATAAGTGGTTCTGAATCTAAAGACATGAAATGAAAAGGATCAGTATCTTTCAGCCCCGGGCAGAACAACATCTTCCAGCCATTAATGGAGGTCTGTAGAATGAAAGCCCAAGACGGTAGCTGTAACATCCAAGAACTACAAGTATAAGCCAACAGAGACTGCACCAGACTGTCTTAGTCTCTCCTTCGTTGGTACACAACAGAGAAAAGGCCCTATAATTCAATCACCCCATGTTCTCTGTGTGTGCCTTGGAGAATACACTACTTCATGGAAATATACGTGGACACAGAACACTAATTGCCCACAAGAGAAGTGGCCACATGGAGTTTCTGCCTGCACAGCTTGCGTTTTATGAGTCCTTCAAAGTGAGGTCCAAACAATAACAGATGGGTCTTGTATCCCTGACTCCCTTCCTACATTCAGATAAACTCTCTCCACTATCTTAATTAGAATTGTACGGGGTGAGTTGATATTTTATATTTTGTTGTCCCAAAACATAATAAACAAATAAACCAGAAAAGAACCCTTTTTATGAGAAAGTGGAGTGATGATTTTTTAAAAACCCTCTCTAGCTTACATAGCCAATTGTAGGTGGTGCTATCAGCAGGGAAGAAGCCCTCTTTCTCACAGTGGACTCATATTTTTTCAGGGTTACAGGGAAAATATTATTCATCCAAGCCACATCATCAAACATGCAAGCATCTTTGCCCACTGGCTTGCTGGGCTTCCCAGGCAACTTATCTGTCAAAGGCTTAAGCCCTGTCATTTTTTTTCTGAGAAAACTGACAGGGAGAGGAGAAGAAGCCAGGTCAGCAGGATCTGTTTCTGGCATTTGCTGTTGGGACTGAGCACTGATTCTGGAGGATCAATTTTGAGTGTGTACATCCCTTCTTACACACTCATTGAGCTGACGTTGGAATGTACAGAAAGACAGTCAATAACCACAAAAAAGAGTTGGATTTCCACAAAAGAACAGGCTCTTCCAGTTTCCTAAGCTAATTCTATAGAAATATAATGTACCACTGAGCATAAATAGAATCCATGGCTGCTGGGAATTTACTTTTCTTTGTCTCCCTACAGAAGCAAAAGATATTCACAGCCTAAGACGAAAAATGAGTGAAGACCAATTTAGGACACCTTTGAAATGCCTGCTTGGGCTATTTTTACTTTTTCTCATTCCATTGAAACAAAAGGTTCTAAAAATGGACTTGGAAAAGCCAAGTTTTAATGCAACCATTTGGAAAGTTCCTTGAGAGCAGGAGCCATGCATTACATTTCTTTGTGTCTACTGCTGAGCAGAAAATAGTAGTAAGGAGACAGGGTTGAATGGAGAAAGGAGCAACGAGGCAATGGCTGGTCAACTGAGAAGCAAAACACTGACATGGACTTGAGGGAACAAATTACTCACAAGCAGGACGCTCTCATGCAATTTCTGCCTGCACAACTTGCATCATTAGACAAGATTGATAGGGTTGAACTGTTTATAAAGTTAGCAAATAGAAGAGAAGATAGAGGTACACCTTACCATGCAAATTTTAAACAGATCTTTGGAAATATACTTTCCAAAGGACAAGATCTCCCTTCTGCATAGAACAGTGCACACCCCTCGGCAATTTGCAGTTTGCATGACCGCCCTTTTAATCCAGCCTTCCCAGAACAACAGGGCTCACGTTTATTGAGTGCTTTGTACAATGTATCAGGCAATATTCTAAGTACTTTGATGGTATTATCACATTTAATCCTCAGAACAAGCCTGGGGGTGAGTACAATTCTTGTCACCCATTTTACATAGAAGTAGATTGAGTACCAAGGGGCTGAATCAATTTGTCCAATGTCATGGAGCAATAACTGGGAGAAACAGAGAATTCAAATTCCTGCATTCTACCACCAATACCCTCCCTCCCAAGATAACTTCTTTAGAAAAGCTGAGTCCTTTTTGTCTCTCTGCCTGCCTCTCTATTTCTCCCCCACCCTGTATCACTTCTTCCCTCTCTCTTTATTTTTTTTCTCTCTCTCTCTTCCTCTGCCACTGTCCCCTTCAGTGATGACCGCATGGCTTATTTCCACATTTGCTCATATTGTTCTCCCACTTAGAATGTCCATTGCTCCTCCTCCTAATCACTTTGTCTGCAAAATTGTCTGAAAAATCAACTTCTCATATAAGGCCTCATATTATCATTTTTGATTGACAAATAAAATTGTACATATTTATGGAGCACAACATCACCTTTTGAAATAAGTCTACCCTGTGGAATGGCTAAATCAAGTTAATCAGCATGTGTATCACTTCACACACTTTTTTTAGATGAAAACACTTAAAATCTACTCTCATCAATTTCCATATACACAATACATTACTATTAATCACTATGCTGTACCTAGAGCTCTTGAATTTATTCCTTCTGCATAAGTGAAAATTTGTGTCTTTCAACCAACATCCACTCATGCTCACCACTCCTCAGCCTCTGGTAACAACCATTTTACTGGTTTTTATGAGTCTGACTCTTTTAGATTCCACATATAAGTAGAACATGAAATATTTTCTTTCGGTGCCTGGCTTATTTCACTTAACATAATGTCCTCCAGATTTATCCATAATGTCACAAATTACAGGATCTCCCTAAACCTTACTTTTCTTTTAAGTCTCTTGCTTTTACAGAAAGTTCAAAACTCTTTGAGAATAAAGACTTTGTATTATACTCCTTCTCTAAAGGCCTAGAAAAGTGCTAATCATAGGGTATTGACTCCATAAATACCCATTTAATTGAAAAACAAGTTTCTTCATGTGGTAGAAATCACTGATGCTCACCAACATTCACCGTTCTTCTTCTAGATTCCAGCCCTGTCAAGTTAAACAGGACCATGGGCCTGTTCTAGCCAAACATACATCACTTCCAGGCCAGTCTCCAGGCTTCTCGTGCAGGTATAGGGGCAGTGGAGGCTTCTGTTGAAACAATGGAGTCACACTATCAGATCAGCCGGTACACCGTCCCGTCCAAGGGCCAACTACCGTGGAGGGGTTCTTGACCTCCACAGACACTGGATAAGCAAGAAATAAACTTTGGTGCAGGAAGTCACTGAGATTTACAGAATAGTCTGACCTCTCCCAAATGCCTCTCATTACAAAAAAAAAAAAAAAAAAAATTCCATGAAATACAAACTCAGGAATCATGCTTGGGTTGGTCTTTAGGTTCAGAAATCGTCCTTGCTGATAAAAAAGGAAATCAAACTCCAAGGATCTTGACTAACTCATCGTGCACTGGCTATTCGTTTGGAAGCAACATGAGCTCAGGCTAAGTGGTTCATCTTCAGAATGTCCCAGAGTACTGGCCTCAGAGCCAACCCTTGGGACACTGCAGGTTGATTCCAGGGAACCTGTCATTATCTACTCGCTTCCTCTTCAGGTTCACCCTTATGACCTGCAGCATGTGATTTTGCATCTTTGATAGCAGCAGATTTTATTTGAAGCACATCTAAAAGTCATTCAAATGCTACTCTGTGGATCAAGATGTGTGATCAAGATGAAGGACACTGTTTTTATTGTTATTGTTTTTGTTAAAAATGAAATTGTATTTAAAAATAATTAACTCTCTTGTATGACTTATCACCAGGTTCTGGAGGCATTTATAAAAGTGTTTTGAAAAAGAGAAACTTCATGATCCAAAATGACCATTGTCTCCTGGATATAGTTCATATTGAGTGAAAAAAAATGTTTTCCTGCTTTTTCCTTATAAATGGGACCACTTAAATGACTGAACACACACCTTAGCAACTCCTAATTTGATTATTATATTTAAATGAAATACTACTACTGAATAAAGTAATAGTTAGAGAAATGATACTTTAAAAGGTAAAAGTTGGAACTTCATTCATTAATTTATTTATTCAAGCTACTGATCCTTTAAAAGTATTACTAACTGGGCTGGGGATGTGGCTCAAGCTGTAGCGCGCTCGCCTGACATGCGCAGGGTGCTGGGTTCGATCCTCAGCACCACATACAAATAAAATAAAGATGTTGTGTCCACCGAAATGTAAAAAATAAATATTAAAAAATTCTCTCTCTCTCTCTCTCTCTCTCTCTCTCTCTCTCTCTTAAAAAAAAAGTATTACTAACTGTCCTTATACAGGTCAATTCAGTGTAGTAAAAATGACATTTATTACATAAAGCTGTGTATTTTCAGGAAATTATAATAGAGTGGGGTAAGCAAGGGACAATCATACATAAATACAATCTTAAACAAATGTGATCAAGTTTGTAAGAGGACTAGAGAGTTTTCTAGAAATCAGAGTACATGGAATCATTTTCAGAGTTTCAGGGGATGCAAAAGCAAGTTCTATGATGGAGCATCTTTTACCAAACCAAACAGGGTGAATAGGATTTCAGCAGATGAATGGAGTCAAGAAGAAAGGGCTACCTGGAGGAGAAGGCAGCATGAACCAGGACCAAATGGCCAGAAAGTGCCTGGGATAGTTCAATTGGCTAGAGTCTGGGGCTAGAAGTCACCTGGACTTAGTCACAGACCTCTATGAGTAGCATGTTGAGAAGAGAGTCCTTTATCCATCATCCAACAGGGAGCCAGTGGAAGTTTTTGAGCAGAGGAATTCCATGATCAAAGCTAAGCTAAGGGTGATCAGGCAGGCCCTTGTGTGCCAGGCCAGGGGACAGAGATGGGTAAGGAAAGCATCACTGTGATCCAGAGGAGGGTCTCTACAGGAGCCACCCTCACCAGGGACTGAAGATGGGATGGAAGTGGAGCACAGAAGGTCTCATCAATGAAACCCTTTGAGGATTCAATCACTGAGCTGTGGTGAGAGATATAGAAGGGAAAGATGCCAGATGAACCTGAAGTCCCAAAACTACAAATGATGATGTGACCAGGAGTTGACTTGAAAGGAAATTGTGAGTCCTGCTTTCAGTAGTCTTCACTGGACAGCTGTGAAGGAGCAACCACTGGCCACGCTGAGTGGGGTGGAAATAAAGCATGGAGCACTGGGGCTCTATGACACTGGAGAGTCTATCAAAGTCTATGTGAGAATACAGCTATACAGGCAGAGGCAGGTCCAGGAAAGGAATGAGAGTGAGGGGAATGTGCTAAATCACTATCCATCCAGCCTAGATCCTCTGCCCAAACTTGTATAGAAACCAACTCACCCTGTGAAAATCAAAGTCTCCTGGCATGTCATGGTGCTGGGCACCTGGCCAGCTTTGTATAAGGACACTTGCAAATGTCCTAGTGCTCAGCTTTCTCTAGCAAAAGCCGCTAACTAGTTACTTACAATTTACATGAAGAAAGGACAGCATTTGTACCTCCAAATTTCCTGATTTCAGCCAGTGTGTTTCTACTAGTGGCATCAAGATAAAAAAGAGGAAAGTCATGAAATTACATGAGGTCAATGATCTGCATGAATCCCTGGGCTCATTTCTCCATTCCGTTTACTTTTTAATACACCTTAGAAATAGCTCAAGCTAGAGCTCTTGGTATTTCTAACCCATGTCAAATATTTCATTAGTAATTACATGTTTGTAGGAAAATATTGTCTATATAGATAGGTAGGGATCTGAAATGTCCTTGGAGTTACAATGATGTAGCCACACTGGAATTTGATTTCTTAAATGTATTGAAACTCAAAGCAACATGTTTTCCTTTCCAGTCTGTAAACTTCTGTCTCCTATGGCCCTCCCTACCATAGCTGGATGACAAAGACGGGGTATCAAAAGGAGAGGGAAGAAAAGAAACTATCTATAAAGATGTGTTCTCAGCCACGTGTAGGAAGTTGGCCACTGCCAAGACATCATGAGTCAGAACTTTATAAAAAAACAAATTGCTGATATTGCACCCAATTCTTTGAGCCACAGCAAGTGCAGCCAGAAACTCAGAATCCCATGTCCCCTTTTCAAAAGGTCTTTTCCCCCAGCTCTACTTCATTCTGACTTAGGCAATCAAATGGAGGGTTTCCTCCACCACCCACCCTCTGGTCTATTATCTCTGGTCTTGTACTCCTGGTTCAATTTTTAATTTCCTAATTGCTGTAATGACCTGACCTCAGAACAAAATCTAAATATCTCACTCCTAAATGGGAATCTTATTTCAGTATACCAACAGTTCCCTCAGTTTGCTATTTTGTATTGGCCTTTTGACTAGGACTTGACCATGACTCCAATGGAAGTTTGAGAAGCAGCAACCTTGTGGCACCTCTCTGGATACCAGCAATATATGTCCTCCATATTACTAGCAGAGTCTTCTGCCATGGGAAAAAAGAATCCTAAAGAGAGAGAAAAAAAATCTCTTTCCCTCCTTTCCAGGGAAGTGTGAGCTCTCCCACATAACAATTGACAAGTACCTTTTGGGATTATTGGACACTACTCCGTATATAACACTGCACTAGGTACCTAGGAAAGGCTACTGCTTCACAACACAGCAAGACTTGCCAGGCAAAGCAGATCTAAGCAAAAAGGTTCATAAAGTGCTACATATATAAGAAGTGATCTAGGAAAGCCATCAGACGCTTTGTCATCCATTCAAACAATTCATAAAGGAATAGTAGAACTTAGCAGAGGGACCAACCAATGGAAAGACCTTAGTTCCACTAAAAATAAGTGGAAATTTGAGCACTGTTTAGCAAACTCCAATCCTAAAGGATAGAGGGCTTATAGATGCAACTACATATATATAATGGAATTGGTCAACTCCTATTCCTATTCAAAAACCAGAGTGGCCAACCAGGAGATGAAATAAACTCAGATTCATTTTTCTACAATAAAGCCAACTGCCACAGCCATGAGGCAGGATGGAAATTCTCATTAAAAGTCATAGTATGGCCAAGTGTGGTGGCACACGCCTTTAATCCCAGCGGCTCGGGAGGCTGAGGCGGGAGGATTACGAGTTCAAAGCCTGCCTCAGCAACAGCGAGGTGCTAAGCAACTCAGTGAGACCCTGTCTCTAAGTAAAATACAGAATAGGGCTGGAATGTGACTCAGTGCTGAATTCAATCTCCGGTACCAAAAAAAAAAAAAAAAGTTGTACTAATATATCTCTGCTGCTTTTGGAGGCCAGTGGGAAGAAAAGTGATAAGTAGTTTTGTTCATTATGATCATTTTTGTGCTCTCTCAAAAATGTCCAACTAGCAAAAAGCTAAAACAAATTGCACTTTGAATCTCAACAAAAATTCGTTAATTCAGATTCCCCTGATACAAAGCTTATAATTATTTAAATAAAATCAGTTATTCTTTTATTAATATAGTAAACAAGATTAAGGGAAAATATTAAAGAACCTAAGAAGGAAAATGTAAAGCATTCTTAAGTACTGTCCCAGACAGTATGACTAATAAGCTGGTCACCAGTCCTTCCATCATTCAATAAACCATTCATCAGGAGATTCTTCCATGTGCAACTACGATTCAAAGCATACGGTATTCACTGGGAGCAAATAGACATGGTACCTGCCCTTGAGGAACTTGAAATGTAATGACATATTTTATTGCTAAAACAAGTGTTTGTAGATCCTACAAGTCAAACTTATAAAATAAATCATGTATATGGAAGTATTTTCAAAAACCATAAAATACTATTCAAATCTTAATAAATGCCTAATGCGTAGCACAGGCATATAATCCCAGCTACTGGGGAGGCCAAAGCAGAAGGATCACAAGTTCGAGGCCAGCCTGGGCAACCTTACAAAACCTTATCTCTAAATAAAAACTGAAGGGCTGGGATTGTGGCTCAGTGGTAAAGCACCTGCCTAGCATGTATGAGGTGCTGGGTTCGATCCCCAGCACCACATTAAAAAAAAAAAAAAAAAAAAACACCTAAATAAGCAAAATAAAGGTATAAAAAAATAAAAATAAATAAAAACTGTAAAGGACTGGGGTGTAGCTTACTGGTAGAGTACTTGCCTAGATTGTGTGATATGCCAGGTTAAATCCCCAGTGGACCAAAAATGTAAGTAAATAAATATTCACACAATCCCTGTTATCCAGTTATCTGTATTCTTAAAACAGAAAACTTTAGTCTGTTTTTGAACATCCTAGCATTCAGAATTTTCCCTAATTTGGATAAAAAGTTAGTCAGGTGTGGTTTCCACACTTTTTAATCCCAGGGACTTGGGAGCCTGAAGCAGGAAGATCGCAAGTTCCAGACCAACCTCAGCAACTTATTTTTTATTTCACACACACAAAAAAAAGGGACTGGGGATGCGTCTCAGTGTGTTAAGCACTCCTGAGTTCAATCTCTGGTAGGCCTAAAATATACAGCAGTGAGAACTCTCTCTCCTATTCAGAGGCTAACAGGAACATTAAACCGTACAATCACATTGGAGAGCAACCCAGCAATATCCAATAGAGGAAAAAAAATAAATAAATTATTTTCAATTAATTTTGTTTAACTCAGGATAGTCTATTTAGAAGAAATTGAGATGAGATTTGGGAATCAAATTATACCACTTTAAAACTAACAACCAGGAAAATTAAATGACCTGTCCAAGGTCAAATAGCAAGTTGGTAGCAAAACTAGAACAAAAACTCAGATCTCCTAATAAGCCAGAAAGTCTCTTTTCACATACTCTATTGTGTTAGTGCTCTATTAGAAAAAAAATCATACAGAGGAAAATTATAAATACAATACAATAGAAATTGCCAAAGAAGGCTTTGTATACGGATCTTGTAAATTTTCCCTGTAAGCAAATTTGTAGAAAGTTAAAAAATAAAATAAAAATAGGCAAAGCGTAATGCAATTCTCATTGCCTTGACTGATAACAGGCAATGCACAGAGGGGAAAGTTAAATTGTAAAGAG
Organism: Marmota marmota marmota; assembly: GCF_001458135.2. Lineage (NCBI taxonomy): Eukaryota > Metazoa > Chordata > Mammalia > Rodentia > Sciuridae > Marmota > Marmota marmota. The sequence continues at coordinate 9,479,676 of NW_025999943.1, forward strand.
GGTCCACCTCACTGGAGATGAAGAAAATTAAAAATAAATCAAAACAAAACTTTACATTCATAAGACAAGCAAATATTTAAAGTCTGAAAACACCGAATAAGGCCTAGAATATGGAGCCGTGAGAACTCTCTCTCCTATTCATAGGCTAACAGGAACATCAACATGTACAATCACATTGGAGAGCAACCCGATAATATCCAATAGAGGTAAAGACACCATTACCTAAAAGCCAATAATTTCACTCATAAATAAGTTCCAAACATGTGTGCACAAGGATATGTGGATAAGAATGTTCTCTGTAGCATATTAATAGGACAAGCACTGGAAACAACTTAATCAACTGGTATGTTCATACAAAAGCATAATAAAGAACATTGAAAACTAATTAACTACATCTTCATTTATGTACATGGATCAGTCTTAAAAACAATATCAGAGAGAAAAATAGTGTGAAAAACATAAGAACTGTACAGTAGGTTCCTATTTTGGCAATTTTTTGAATCCCCTAAACAACATCATATGTATTATGTTCATTTTATACTTACATAATAGAAATGCAAAGAGGAATTCAGCCTATGCTAAACATGACGCAAATTAAACACAATGTAACTAAAACACCTACTTAACACTAATGATTACTTGTCTTTAGGAAGGACAAGAAATTAGCCTGCTGGAAGGGTGGGTGTCAGGACTGTGGTGGGCATTTAATTGTCTCTCTATATTTTTTCTTTAAAAAAATATATGACAAAATGTTGTATTTCTGCCTGTATGTCTCTGTATACTTTAATATTCAATGGTCTAATTTTGAAATGAAATTCTTATTGTCTTGATTAATACCATTTGTTTTCTACATGTTAACATTCTACTCATGGAATGTGAACCTATACAATAAAGATGACTATCAGGAAATCTACACTCTTATATGGTTCTTTACTAACTTACACTTGGAATGGGAAAAAAAAAAAGATTGAAGCGAAGTCTTCAAGCACTTTTGCAGATTAACTTGAACAAGTCTTATATTGCTTTGCCTTGGTGAATTTTTTTTCTCAGAGAACAATTTCCTAGATTCTTGTTAGCTGAAATTGCTGTTCCATACTCCTCTGATTCCAGTTTCATTGATGAGAGAAAGAAATTGAGAGCAAGAGACAGGTGGGTAGGTAGATAATAGATAGATAGATATGGATGGAGGGAGGGAGGGAAGGACAGATAAAATTATGTGGCTTTCTATTCTGTCAATTTGTAAGGTTTAGGAGTTTAGGTGAAAGCTTGAGAAATGAAAAAGATTGGAGAAAAAGAGACAGCCAGGGACCCTCCCGTGGTTTTCTATTTGATCAGTAGTTCTCCCTAATCTCCATTTACTATTTCCTATGAATGATGCTGAAAGTGCTAAATAAGAGTACTACTCTCAAGTGGAAGTGAAGTCAAAATGACCCTTAGATATTCTCTTTTCAGACCTTGAGACTTTGAATCCACACTCTCAACCATCTTTCTCAAAACCAGAGACTACCTAATTAAAGGGCTGCCCTTACAGGGATTATATTCATGACAGACTCCAGATTTATCTTCTGGTGCCTAGATTGGCATTGTCTTTAGATGTTAATTCTTCCAGGAGCTGTTGATTAAATCTCCCGAATAAGGCTCATTTATTTACAAGAATACACAGGAAACTGCTGCTTTCAGGAGCTGACCTTCCTCAATGTCCACCCACCCCTCAATGCTCTGGACGCTTTCTGCTTGCTCTCTCTCTCTCTCTCTCTCTCTCTCTCTCTCTCTCCCCCCTCCCCCAATTGGCCTATAGTATTTATATATAATTATGAGGTATGATGTAATTTTTGATTCATATTTATATTGGGTAGTGATCAACCCAGGGCAATTAGCATATTCATAATCTTAAAGTTTTATCATTTCTTTTTCAAGAGTACATTTGAAATCCTCACTTCTATTTTGAGTTATATAATGCACCATTAATTATAGTCACCCAGCTGTGCCGTAGCCCACCAGAACTTATTCCTCCTGTCAAACTATAACACTGTAACTGTTGTCTGACCTTCCCCCGTCTCTTCCCACTCCTCTCCCCAGCCTTTGGTAACCACTATTTCCAAGATCAACTTTTTTAGATTCCACCTATTAGTGAGATCGTGTAGTGTTTGTTTTTCTGTTCCAATCCTGTCTCAGTTAACATAACATTCTCCAGGTCACTTCATGTTGTCACAAATGACAAGATTTCATGCTTTGAAATGGTTGAATAATGTGTACGCAATGGAATATTTATCCATCCATTCTTGATGAAAACTTAGGTTGATCCCTCTGTCCTTGGCTCTCCCCAGTCCAACAGCCACACTCTGCTCTCTCCAGCCACATACCCTTTAAACTCCTCTTTGTCTCTTCTCTCCTGATTATGTCTTGGTTTCAGACAATAAATCATCTCATCTTCAGAAAACCTGACCCTCTGGTAGTGTCCTTTACCACACTGCCTTTTCCCCATCCCTATAGTCAGCATGACTTTCATTATATGTTCAGTCCCCACCTTTCCCATGTGTTATAACTGCTTTGTTCAGCCCTTCAACCCCAGGGACCAATGTGCCGAGTCCTGTGCTCAGCACATAGTAAATATTCAATTAATTTTTATTGAATGACATCATTTATATTACCTCAAGGCAATATGTCCTAAGTACAAAAGAGTGGTCCAAATTGATGACAGGAATGGGAAAGGGGGCTCATTCAGCTGAGTTCTGGCAAAAGGCTCTCTGAACAGTTGGTGATTGGAGAGAGTTAAAACAGCCTTGAAGGTACCTGCTTTAACAGAGAAGAGACTCAAAATCATTTTTGTAGGGAGAGTTAATTAAATGTATAAGAGCTCTGACATTTAAAACACCATGATGAGACTCCTTCATGGAAAAAAATAGGTCGGCAAAGCAAAGTCAAGTCCTCTGAGCAATATTGTTCTCCTTCAAGGCAATGCGGGACTCAAAAATATGAGGTCAAAAAAATTGGTCACAGTTTACAGACTGTGAGAGCAACACTGCCAAATGAACAAAAGATGTGGTCACTATCCAGAAAACATTCGTTTTTGCTGCCTCCTGCCATTGCTTATTGGAACCAGGACAGAAGGCCCAGGTTTGAATTTAGGCTTTGAAAAATAATCTGAGTAGTGAAAAGAGTTCCTTCCAAATTATTTTGTTTTCTCATATAATTCAGTGATATTTTTAAATGCAAAAGATTAACCTTAAAAACCCAACCTATGCATGAAAAAGAAAATGTTAAAACTTACATCTTTCAAGATTAAAATAAAGATTACCACCCTGAAATAGGCTTTTTGGTATATGATGTAGCAAGAATGTCAATAGAGCAGGAAAACAGCAGCCTGGACCACTTGAATCTCAAACTTTCATCCTTTCTCTGTTTGCCACAGTCATTAAACAGAAGACCAGTCCTCTGCAATTTTTTTTCTGGCTGTGCTGGAGAGGATAGAACCCAGGGCCTCATGCTTGCTAAACAAAAGCTCTACCACTGAACCAAACCCCCAGTGAACCCTCAACAATTCTTAATGCATATAAAAATAGTGTTCATGCCTGCAAATTTTTCACGAGTTTCTAAACTCCGTCTATAGATAGTAGAGGATAGGAAAGGTAGCAGAATACAACAGACACTAGTATGGCAATATGTAAATCAATGGATGTGTAATTGATGTGATTCTGCAATCTGTATATGGGCTAAAAATGGGAGTTCATAACCCACTTGAAGCAAAGTGTGAAAGATGATATATCAAGAACTATGTAATGTTTTGAACAACCAACAATAAAAAAAAAGAAAAAAAATCCAATTTTGATTAGAGATAGTCAATAATATTAATCAACTAATGCTCTGGCTTGCATGGGAGTGGGGAAAGACATGACTTGCTGCCCAGAGAGACACATCCTAAGTGGGTGACAGCTCTTAGAGATGGCATCTGGAGAAATCTCCATCACAGATCACAGATCACCCTCTTATTTCAGGGACTCTAATGACACACTCACCACATTCACCACTTGGGCATCAGAAGAAGGACAACTGGACCAGCTTCCTCTAAGGATTAGGATACCTGAAAAGTCCTGTGAACTCAGGATATCATCTGAGCACCAGAAGAAATTGACTGCATAGTAATAGATTAGCCTCCTAAATACTTATTCCTAAATGTCAAAATTTACAGATAGTTATGTCTTTAATTTAAATTTGTATCTTACTTGCTTTCATTTTTTTATATATCCCATTTCTACTTATTGCTATGGTTTGGATAACAGTTGAGTGCCCCAAAGATCCACATATCAAGGCTTGGTCTCTAGGGTAGCACTATTGGGAGATGCTGTGATCTTTAGCCAGAGACCCATAGGTCATTGGGGGCATGTCCTCAGAAGGAATGATGGGACAGTGGTCTCTCAACTTCTATCAGTTTCCTTGCTGGAAATGTGACCACTAGCACTGACACACTTTCCTGCCATGACAAGCGAACATCACCAGAGGGGCCACTTTATCTTACACCTTAATCTCCAGAACTGTTAGACAAAATAAGCCTCTTTACTTCATAAGTAGGCTCTGTTTGGTATTTAGCTATAGTAATGTGAAGCTAATACACTTATTATGTTATTATGCTACTTATTTTGTTATTACCACAAGAGACCTCCTTCACACTCCTTATTTCAGGAACAAGCAAACTGCTGGCTTTTGTGCAACTACACAGGGCCATGTTGGGGTTGAAGCCAAACTCACTGAGGCTTTCTTTTCTTTTCTTTTTTTCTTCAGCACCTGGGCTCATGGGATGAAGGAATGTTTTTTAAAGTCTCTAGTGCCTTTGGATATTTTTTAATTAAAAAAAAATGATTGGTCTTTGGGTTTCTAATTCAACTTCTCTTGAGTTCCCACCCTCACTGTTAACCTTGAAGAAGATATCAAAGTCAAAACAGAGTAAGTCCATCTTTATGGGATCTTGCAAATCAACTCTAAGTTGATTCAGCCAAAACATTTTCCATTCCTAGATGATACTGCTCAATATGGAAGAGGCAAATAATATTCACTATTGATCTTGGTCAAATGACCTCTATCTCTCCAGTCTTAATTTCATCACCTGTAAAATCAAGATAGTAAGGTTTCTTGAAGTACTTCTGTAATTATTTTATAAAGGGTATCTCTAAAATCATAATACATAGCACAAAGTCCTCACTTTTTTATCCCCCAGCTTCTCAAAAGAACCCACGCCCAGAAGTCAAGGAGAGTCCAGGAAATTCCCAACAAATCTCACAACCTAAAAGCAAGTCAAGTAGGTGTTTTTATACATAACATAAAGACAGATTCATCTAGACTACTAATTCACATGCTGTGATCATTTCATCAAGGTCTGTCCTGAGGGGAAAAAAAAGAAAAGCAAGCTTTGCGCACAATGCAAATTACCAAGCCAAGAATATCAAATGGAGAATATTTTTAAATCCTGGCAGTGTTTCCCAATACCTTTCCACAGTTTGGAAGCTCTGCTTGCAAATGCTGATTGTAAATCTCCTTTATCAATCCATTAAGGCAGGTGTTGATGAGAAAGCAATGTTAACAGGGAAGCCAGATTATTTGAGGACTAGCATAAATCATTTCCTTAATAAAATCTATATTTGGGATGTGTCCTAACTTAGTTTTATTTCCTCTAAAATGTTCCAAATAAAAGGTCATGTTAGATGGCTCAGGCTTCAAGTAAAGGATAAAGAAACCAAGGGCCATTCTCTCACCTGAGAACAACATCACTGGTGTTCTGTCTTTGGCTACACGTAGGCTGATGCTCATATGCCCCTACATGCTTCACCTGAATGCAAATTTGTTTGTCACCTTCTGCAATCCTTGACCTACTTGTGCAACCAGATCACTGCCTTAAACTGTTTATTCGTGATGTGTTTTGCCATGCATTTTTCTCTTAGGCAAAACCCTCTGTGATTTATGGGAAACTGAAATCATGTGTTTCTGGTTAGTTTAGACTTTAAAGCACCAAAATGTGATTTTGTAGAGCTATTGCAACTTCCAAAGAGTTTTTTTAAAGACTCTTTTCTTAGGAATAGAGGTCAACATTTTGCACAGGAAAAACAATCCCCAGACTCAAAACCAGGTTTGACTAAAAGCTCAAGCCCATAGATTTATAGGAAGTATTCAGTTCAGCAAACTTTATGTCACTTCCACCAGAGAAATCCCAGAAATCTGATCAGCACACCATATGGAGAATCTGCCACCACCATAAGAGCTTAAGCTCATTTCTTCAGGGAGCACTGAGTTTGGGTAATCATTTTGCTCACAAAGCCAATAATCTAGAGTTAATTTCCTCCTTTCAAACACAGCATTTTTTTGAGCATCCTAGACAATATAAAACAAGATGCACTTGAAGAGATGTTGGTTCTGTTTTGAAAGTTTAAACCTGACTACAAAATGGCTTTACTTAGGAGTGTTCTTGGGAGATGCAGGTCAGGGAGTACAGAGTTTCAAAGATGAATCAATTATGATTTTTTTAAAAAACTCTGTTCTGAGGTTCCCATCTAACTCAAAATTTGGGTAAAAGTCATGAGTCATTTAATGACAGGAGTACTTTCCAAGAACATATCCTTTGGCAATTCTGTCATTGTACAAACATCCTAGAATGCACTCACCTAGACTGTACCCAGACTACACAAGTCACTCAAAGAAGCCTCTCCATGCAAGCAAGAAACAGAGTAAACATGGGATCTAAGAGGCTGTGGCTGGTGTAACACAGCATTCTTTATGGAAAACTTTTTGTGAGTACAAGTATACGCAAAAATAATAATAAACATACTCATAGGCCAGTACTATAGTTATCTTTTAAAATTATCAAGTGTTAAACGATATATATAATTGTCTATACTATACTTTTGAACAACTAGTGGAGCAGTAGATTTGTTTACTACAGCATCACCACAGACACATGAACAATGCATTGCATTGGACATTACAATGGGTACAATGTCACAAGACAACAGGAATTTGTCAGCTCTATCATGAAATTAGGGCCCACCTCCATATATGCCATCCATTGTTGATTGAAATATCTTCATGTTACACATGACTATATTATTCTGAATCCAGGGACGATCTGAAGACAAGTTATGCTCTTCAGAGTTATGCCATAGTGTTCGCTTCCCTACATGGCCCTGCCCTCAATACTCTCCTAGTGTCCTTCAACTCTGGTTGTCACTCCCACCCCCTGCCCTGGCCTTCCTGCATCCACACAACCAATGCTCCCTGAGTCTGAAGGAGGCCATCACAATCTCAGGAGACCACCCTAAAGGAAGGAACTTAATAATTGGTGAACTTGAGCTCTTCCTCTTTAACATGGTTGGCATTTATGCAATTTCCACAAACTAATCACCTACCGTGCCTTTGGGAAACATTCATTTCTAAATACAGATACATAGTTTGTGTTGTGTTATAAGATGCATCCAAACATGCGGTATAAGAATTGGATCCTTTGTGTTTCAGAAATTATTATCCAAAGCAAAATTACTACTATTGCTACATTAGCTATAGATGGGAATTGCTATGAAGTCATCTGGGATTTTTGTGTTAATGAACATATAAGAATTCAGATATTCAGATAGGATTGGCTGAGGATATAGTTGGTAGAGTGGTAGAGTTGGTAGAGTGCTTGCCTTGCATGCACAAGGCCCTGGGTTCAATCCGCAGCACCACACATACACAAAAAGACAACTGTGAAGAAAGAAAGATGGGAAAGTTGCTTTATAGCACTTTTAGAACTACACCAGGATAAATCTGGGCAGCCTTGTCATTGAGATAGTTCAACCTATTTATACTCAGTCTTTCCTAACAAGAGCCATATCTACTGTTTGTGGTAGTAATCTCAGACGGAGAGAGCTGATAAGGGTCGTCCCAGGAACCACACATTTTTGTCTCCATAGTGACCCAAATGGTAAAGACCTTTACATTTAATTCCATTTGAAGTTCCAAAAGATTTTTTTTTCCTCCAGACTAATAAATATAACAAGACTAAAATCACTTTGGCTTTCTTATTACTTTTTATGCTTATGAAATCAAAAAGAGAAGATAGGAAAGGTAAAATGAAAAAGTAGGTAAAAATCCTTTAGAGCAGATTTAAAGTGGTTTTTTTTTCTTGCCTAGAAAACAAATAAATGGTTCTTGGTAGTTAATAATAATAATCTCCAATAGTTATATGCCTATTATTTTATATCAGTTCTTTTCTTTAATCAGAACAATAGACATTATTTGTCTAGTTTTATAAGTAAGAAAATTGAAAAGCTGGGTCCTTAATTAGTTTGTCTGGCGGTCTAGGATTTAAAGATAGGCTATTTAACTCTAAAACTCCTACCAGACACAGGAAAATAGTTTATTTATTAAATGGTATAAGCCAAGTCAACATTTAGTCAACTTCACAGAAATTGAGAGAGTTTTAGAAAGACATGAGGTAAAAAATGGATTTGTCTGTTGGTCCTATCACCTCTCATTCTCTGGACAGGAATTCACAAAGATTCAATTGGCCATGCAGTTATGTGGAAAATGTAAGCAAAGGAGAGAAAGTTTGGAGCAGGGGAGAAAAAATGATTAAGTAAATTGAGAGTTTGAGATAAAAGTATGTACAGCAGGCTAGTAGATAACTAGACAGTGATTTGAGAGTCCCATGTAAACAATGAAAGCCTAGAATTCTTGGATGATGTTAAGTCACTCTCAATTAATCACCCTGGGGTATTCCAGAGAAACCAAAAAGAAACTTCATGAAATAAAATCCTATTTTTTCATTAACTTTTTTGAAAAAGTATAGCCATTTTACAATAAATTCCCTTTGATGTTCAGTGGAAGAATGAATGAGCCTCAGTGTTCCCATCTGGAAAGAGGGTTGACATCATTCAAGGCCTAAGAATGCACAAACTCTACCTTCATCTATTCCAGAAAATGTCCAGACCCTAGGAGCCAGGCTTCACCCAGGAACCTCCGTTTCAGTCCACAAGTCTCCATTTAGCCATCAGTGATATCACCTCTGAGCTCCAGTGCCACCTAGAGTTATTTTGTTCCCTTCTATTCCTTCCTGTTTGGTTGTGCAGAAAGTCCCTCTTAAGTGGAGCTGCACCGTAGCCTCAATAGTGCCGAATGATAGATTCCACTCAGGACTTCCAATCTATAATGTTTGCTTTGCTTTATAAATTCTTCAAGGTTCATGTTTTATTAAAACATATTCATTTAATGGGAAGGACACCTGGAGAACATTTTCAAATTATCACTCTGAAAAAACATTTAGTTCAACAAACAGCCTTCAGGCCAAAAGTAAATGCAATAAGAAAGTAGCAATGATTCTTACAAGTCTCCTTCCTCACAGCCCAAATTGTAAGATTGCTTGTATTCTGGTCTCTGTAACAGGGCCAAGAAAAGGTGGGCAGTAAATAGAAAGACAGTGTTTTGTAAATGATAGGTACCCAAAGCAGCATTGCTGAGGAATGAGTGAATAGGGCACAACAAGGTACTCAGGGGGCCGGCCAGCGGGAAGGGTCATCTGGACCATTTGGGCAGTGAATACTCTGGAGATTAGGAGATACAAAAATTATTCTACTATAGTCCCTATAACAAAAACTATGAAGAACGCTTACCCACTGCAGTACCAAAGCAAGTGTGGCTGTGTCTAGATATTTGAAATGTGTTATGTCTGTTAGGACTTTCACAAAAATTAAACAAGTAGGAGCTTGGTAGATAGAGAAAGAGATAGATAGATAGATAGATAGATACTTTGTTTAAAGAATCAGTTCATTCGATTAGATAGTAGATAAAGATTTAGTTTAAGGAACTAGTTCATGAAATTAGATAGATAAACAGATACATATATGATAGATAAATAGATAAATATATAGATAGATATAGATAGATAAATTTATTTTAAGGGATAAGCTCATGTAATCATGCAATTTCAGGAGTTGGCAAGTCTGAAATTCACATAGCAGGCCAGCAGGAAACTCAGACAAGAATTAATATTCTAGTCTTGGGGGAGAATTCCATTTTCTCTGGGAAACCTCAGGTTTGCTACTAAGACCTTCAACTGATTGAATGAGGCCCACCCACATTATCAAAGCTAATCTGCTTTACTCAAAGTCAAATGATTGCACATGCTGATCACATCTACAAAATACTTTCACAGCAACATCAAACTAGCAATTGACCAAACAACTGGGCACCATAGCCTAGCCAAGTTGCCACATAAAATTTAACTATCATATATTGCGCAATTATTTTCTTTGACAGGGTCTTGATGTGAAGAGGTGGGGTAGGGAGATCCCCCAGGATGGGTGGCGTGCTATGGGACAGGAAAAGAAGCCAGATCAGGTAAATAGGGGGAGGGACAGGAGATGTCACAGTAAGTGCATGTGCTTTCTTTACAAAAGAAACAAAGGTAGGAAGTCAACAGTGAAAACAGCTTTCATAGTGTCTAGGTCAACAAGGCACGTGTCTGGCATTTAATGGATATTTATCTGAAATGGCCATGTGTTGTCAAAGTAAAACATTGATTAACCTCCATTCCTGCTGCCTGTTTCACTTGCAGTGAAAAAGATGACCTTGAAACCAAGCTACTATACCATGCCTTTTATATTTTCCTTGACAATGTTTTGACCTCTAATTCCTCAGTCCCTTTAATTTTTGCCATAGGCAGCAAAACCAGAGGGCACTTGAAGAGTTATTTTGTGTGACAGAAGTCCAAGCTGAGTGGCACATCGCTTTGAAAAATGGGTGGGTGGTACACAGAACTGTGAAGACATATGTGAATGCATTTATTCCTTTAAAAAAATGGGTGAGAAATTTCATTGAGTTTAGGCAAATTTAAATAGAAGTTACTAAAATACATATATTCCTAAAAAGAATATCTGCATTACAGCAAAAGTGCCTTTATTATCCCAAATTAGCTGCAAAAATCCCTTCAGAGACTTGACAGGAGGTAAAAAAGAGATTTCTTAAAACATTACAAAAAAAGAGAACCCCAGGATAAGAATATCCATACAATACAATTTTGTTTCATAACATAGTCACATAGTCTTTTAATACTAAGCAATTACAGCAAAGGATAAGAAGGAAATGAGAATGAAAGACCAGAAAGAATTAAAGCAAACATTTTAAAGTGTTTTTTTAAAAAAGAATCCTAGTGAAAGTCTCCTAGGAATCCTAGATAATCAAGAGGTCAGCATGAGGTGGTATCAATAGGATGGAACTTATTTTAGGATCTACTCCATACTACCTCTTGATTTAGAACACATCTTTGTTCTTGGCTTCTCAGTCGACATACTTTAAATAACCCAAGCGCTATGTGCAAAGTAATGTATAGCTGCTGAGTGAGGCATAAAAATGAACAACAAAGTTTCAAATATCTTAGAACCTAGAAAACATTTTTTTTTCTAGGCAATCATGTAGGTTTTATGGAATCTTCTTTTTTGCCCAGAAACTGGGTGATTAAAAGAATAAGTAGCAGGCATACAGTGGCATCAAGACCAAACTCACACTTAGGGCAATTCAGTCCTGCCTTAATATGAGCCAATTTGATTCACTTCGGAATCACAGTATCAAATATGTAGAAGTCACTGTATCAGCCTGTGGGGATTAAACAGAAAGGAAGTCCAACCATCTGTTGACCTTAGTGGCACATGGCTTTGGGAGCTTACATTTTATGGAGGAGACAGACTTGCTCAGAGACAATGGTGAATCACAAAGAGAAACAAAGTAGAATAGGAACTCAAAGGAGAACAATTATCACCAAGTTGGAAGCTGAAAAAAACTTCTCATGGGAAACCAAGGGCAACAAACTAACATCAACTGAGATTCTCTGATATATGCTGACAGGTGTTGACGGGTAGTTATGGTAGAACTTGAGAAAGGAATTGAATTTCAGTAAGTAGAAGAGGATGTTCCAGGCAAAAGAACCAAAGTTTGCAGTCAGAGACAAGGAGGCAGGCAAGATGGTGTGAAAAGCCTGGGTTCTCATCAACAGACTCAAATGGTGGCTCTGCCTCATGTTATGGAGCATTATTCTACAGCTTCTCTGCGCCTGTTTCTTTATTTGTGAAATATAGATAATAACCCCACATCAAATGCTGATAATTCAATGAAATGTTTGCAGACTGCCTGACACTTCTACAAGTATTTGTGTAAAAAATTAATAGCAATAAATGAATAAGCCATGCAACTATCTCTTTCTTTCTGTGACAAAATACCTGGAAAAAAAATGAACTTAGAAGAGTAAAGATTTATTTTGGCTCATGGTCTCAGAGGTTTCAGTCCATGGTTGGCTAGCTCCATGGTTGGGGGCCCATGGTGATGAAGACCATCATGGCAGAAGAGTGTGGCAGACAAAAGCTCCTTACCTCACGGCAGTCAGGAAACAGGGAGAAAGAGAGGGAGGAAGGGGCCAGCGAACACCTGCAGTAACTTACTACCTCCTTCTAGGCCCCACTCCTAAAGTTTCCACCATCTTCCAATAACACCATCAAATTTTAATCTATTCATTGACTAATCCATTGACTAGGTTAGATGCCTCATGATCCAATCACTTCCTTAAAGTCCCACCTCTGAACACTGCTGTATTGGGACAAATCCTTCAACACAGGAGTCATTGGGGGATACTCCAGACCCAAACTATAACACTATATAACAGATATTTCTAATTAACCAAAGTAAGTTTCTCAAACTTAATTTCATTTTCTTCTGGTCAGTATTTACTGAACCTATTTATTCTCCATCTGCAATATTCAGACATGATGCCCATAGATTTTAATTACAGGTCACACAGCTCCAAATTTCATATCCATTTTCCTCATAGCCTTACTATGATGCTAGTGTACTAATGTGTGTGCACATATATTTTTCCAGAATCTTTACTAAATATCATTATTGTCTGTGAGACAATTAGAAGAGGGGTGGATCTTCAGACACCACAAGCCAATTTGCTTTCAGTGGAAGTAAATATCTACATGAAAATTATTGAACCACCACAGTCAGAAATTTTTGTGAGGTGGTAATAAAGTATCTGAAAATTTAGAGACACCTCCTCGGCCGGTGTCAAAACTGACTCTGAGAAAGACTGTCCTGTAAGAAGTGTCATGGTTAAGTGGGTGTAAATCACCAATGTGACCACTGCAGTAATAAAGGAACAGTGCTAGAAGTATGTGCTGGCAGTGTAACTAATTCCCCCATTTTACACTTTACTTTTGCAGCATCTGCCCCAAAATCTAGTTGAAGAAATGTGTCCTTTACTAAACTATCCATTTCCAAGCTTGAGTAAAGCTAGATCTCAAGTTAATCATAAATATGTTAAGATAATAAAATAAAATATAGCCTAATGACAGAGAATACATGGTAGCCCAAAGTCTTTTTTTTAAGTTTAAAATCTTTTAAATGCTGTGCTGATTTAAAATAGTAACAAAAACTATCCCCCTACCCATTCCAGAGGTTACCACATTTACCTTCACTCTGAAACTCCATTAATGGCTGCTGCCCATGTGATACTCTATCTCATGAGCAGCAAGAGTAACTGACTTCATACTACCGTTTTCTTATTTATATTTATACTGATTTTTCTCCATTCACACTAAGTGAGAAGTGTGATGAGAATGAAATTATATTTGCATGAAAGCAACTCAGACTTGTTGAGCAATACCAACTTTAGTATATTTGGGTGCCACAGATAGTTTCAGGAAAGATTCCTCATAAACGTGGCAGATGTCATGCGCTTCCTTCAAGATCTCTCTTGATTGAAAGTAAAGAAATGAAGTGATTATAAAAACCAGCAGTGATGTAGAAAAGGAGAGGGAAGAGACCACAAGAGTGAGAATCTGCAAGATGGACTGGATGGGGCAGGGCTGAGGCAGCTACCAATTAGAGTGAGCGTGCACAGAATGCCGTGCTCACCATCAGGTTTCTTGTGCTTCACTTGAAAATTAAAGGGGTATCTAGGAATCACCAGCATATAAGCCTCAATCTTGAAAGAAAAGACCAAAGTAAACTAATAGAAAAAATACTAAGGAGTATTCAGAAATAATTTGAATGATCCAGATTATGTACACATTAGAGAGGTTATTGTGTCCACAAAACAAGAACAGAATGCTTGAGAAAACTAGAGAAAACTGGAAATTTTAGAGATTAAAAAACATGATAAGATAGTAGAAGGATTGGGAGATAAATTAAGGAAATCTCCTAGAAATGAAAACTAAAACACACAGAGAGAAAGTTTAAGTAAAAAATGATAGGCATAGGGAGTTCGTTCAAGAGGTCCAAGATTCAATTACTAGGGGTTTCAAAAGTTGAAAAAGCAAAAGGGAGAAAATTATCAGGCAATTCTTTCAAACGAATTTTCCAGAGATAAAAGATAGCAATCTCAAGATTTAAAGTTCTCCCACATAACTAGAGTAAAGAAGGACACACACCTGTGCCACACTGGGGCACACCACTGTGAAATGTAGAATGCTGAGGATGGGGAAGAAACTTTATATACCTTCATGGAGAAAAAGAGGGTAAGTATGAAATAAAAAGCATCAAGGTGGCCTTCTCATCAATAACAGTAGATGACAGAGAAAAAGAGTAAAACTTCAAACTTCAGAAAGAAAACTACATTCAACTTAGAATTTTATTCACACCAATCAAAGGTGAAAGTACAATACAGGGTTTGGGGTTGTGGCTCAGCAGTAGAGCGCTCATCTAGCCCGTGCCAGGTGCTGGGCTCCATCCTTAGCACCACATGAAAATAAATAAAATAAAGGCATTGTGTCCAACTACAACTAAAAATAAATAAAATTAAAATACAGACGTGTTCATAAATGTAAGGACTCATAATGTTTTATTCCCACACTCATTATATCAGGAAGTTACTTAAAGAGGTTCCAGAGCATGCAAAGGATAAACCAAGAAGAACCAAGACTCAGAACCAAGGAAGCGGTGAGACCATATTTAAGATTGAGTAGCTGATTAAATAGATTGTGCAAAGTCAGTAAAAAAAAAAAAAATGCGACTGTGATAAAGGCAAAAAAGTCAAGACAAAATAAAAAGCAATGAAAGCCCCCAGGGGTAAAAAAATGTGCTAGGAAGGAAACATAGGATGTTATCTGGTTCTACCATGAATAGAATTTACATAGTCACAATAATGAAACTATATGTTGATACTCATCTTAAATGCTCAATTTACAGAAAACTTACAGATATAATATTTGTAGTTTAAGACCAAACTAAAAATGTTGTTCATTTTGATATTGTAGAATGAAGAGATGACAAAAGCTAAAAGGTAGAAGGAAAGAGTGCGGAAGGGTATGAACAAGGTCAGCTTCAGGGTACAAAGAGAGTCACACAAGGCTTTATACCTACGCAGAAGGGCCCCATGCATGGTTAAATAATCTTCTGTCCCCACATGTAATTTTAATAATTTTTGATCCCACATTTTTGTTTTTCTTTGGATCATGGTCCTGAGGCTGGGCGCAAAGTTAAAAGCTGATGTTTTCTCAGTAATTAATGCAAGAAATAAAAGTCTACTTATACTTCTTCTGTGCAGTATGACAATATTAAGATATGAAAAGAAAGGCTGATGGAAGTGTGAAGATAAACTACACCCTCATCTATCCCGTCAGAATACAGAATTAACAACATTAACACAACAGTTGGAGATTGACAACTAACAAAAGAACCAGTTAAAAGAGATCAAAGTAGTTGTCCTTGAAGAATGAGACTGGGGAAGGAGAAGGATAAGGCCAGGGGTCATTGTATCTTATCATAGGTCTGAATATGTTCTGCTTTGTTTTTTTAACCTTGTTTAAAGGGTTCATTTCATGTTTTTCAACTAACTTAAAAATCATAATACAGCAAAGCTACATTCTATAAACATATTTTATAAGATGATTCTATAAAGAAACTAATTATATACATAAACTTTCTAATTTAATCCAAATGTTATGTGATTGATATCTTAAAGCAAAGTGACAAGCACTAAACACGTATGACACAGTTTCTGCCCTCTAGACGTTCACTCATTTTATAAATCATGTCTCTGCCAAGGTCATGCGTTAGTGGAGAAAGAAGAAATTATCAAAGCTGAGTAGCTTGCAGTGGTCACATTTGCTTGAAAGGGCCATTTGTCCCCCCCCCCTTTTTTTTTTTTTTGACCATAACATTGTTTTCAAAAACTAGGCATTTGTGGACACAAGTACAATTTTTCAGCAACTCTTCTTTATTTTGGTCAAGGATCAAAGAAGTAGAACACTTAGCCTCTGAAAAATAAGGACTACGTATTTACTAGGAACTCTAAGTTAAAAAGCGGGTAGAGTCTAACCAATCAGCAGCTTTCTGTGGACTTTTCCCAGTGCCTGATACAGACACAGTGTAATACATTTTCAGCAAGGTTGAGTAAATTTTCTTTAGCAAGCTGGTTACAACCACAGTTTGTTGTTATAGATAGAAGTTATGAGAGCAAAGTGTTTGGGAGATGGGATCAATTGATGCTACTATCATTCCATGTCCTGAAAAGATACTAGAGTAGGTATCACATAATCATTCAGTGCTGGACACTTCTGCCTTAGAGGAAAGAGTAACTTTGGCAATACCTATACCTGCTGCCTGCTAAAAGACAAAATAATTAAACTCTTAAAAGCTCTACTCTCTGCACCACATCCTCCTCCTCAGAAAACTTGAGGAAAAAAAAATAAAGAACAAGGAAATCCTAGACTGAGAACCATAGACCATTCAGTATATAAACCCAAACTTCTCATTTTCCATATCTTACTTAGTTGCAGTATTTTGATTATGTTGTTTTACTGCCAACAAAATCAAATCCCATTAATGTAAAAGAATTAACATTACCTATCACATGATAATCTTCCAATGTTATTTTAACCTAGTTGATTTTCCTACCCAAATAATGATCTAGTGATAGAACATTTGGAAGGTCTACCCTAGGCCATTCTTAATAGGCAAAGAGGAAGGAAGAACTGAAAGTACTAAAGAAAATGCTGTGCCAAACTCTGATGGCCTTGGGAGCCCTGCCACATTCCTCATTGTAAAGGGCATTTTTTGAGATAATCCCTAATGGATGGTGTCTCTATGGGGAAAATAAAAGCCTATTTTCTCAAGCAGAGTGTCAGAAAGAGATGGACCCCAGTCTAAGAGATGGACCTCCTAACCACAGGTGCCAAAGCACAGGAGGAAGGTAACAAGCCGTGTAGGAGGAGGCAATATGGTGGAAAGCATGTGGAGGGCAAGCAGGCCCTGATTTACTTACCTGGAGTCCCAAGAAGGGGGAGTTATTGCCCAGGTAGGAGGAAAGGAATACCAAAGCAACATCAGTGGCAAGAAATAAAATACAGCACAATGCGTGCTGTGGTTTGGATGAGTGTCCCAAAAGTTCCCTATGTAAAGACTTGGATCTCGATATTTGGGATGGGAGAGGAAGATGGCGGCGAGGGGAGTGCATTGCCCCCGTGTGCTGCTTCACTGTGTGGGAGTATGACAAGTCAGGACGGCTAAAGGCTATCTTGTTAGGAATTTCCAGCAATAGTGGGGTGCTCCGGAACCTGGAGGAAGGATTTCCATCGCACGAGGATCGGCTACGGGGACTCAAACGCAAGAGGTTTGTCGCACGGAGGGTAACACTGCTTATTCAGCAAATCGCCCCGCGGCTAGAGTCTGCAGCGCGCGCTGGGAAACGAGGAGATAGCGACGCAGGGATATAGCGCTGCAGTTTCTGCCAACCGTGCAAGCACCGTACTCAGGGCTGAATTCTGGGTTTGAGACGGGGGAAGGAAGCGGTCCATCTCGGTTCTCCACACCGGTCAGACCACAGAGGAGGCCAGCAGCCACCATGTTGGAAAGCTGACGTCACCATCCCTGTTTTTGACTGACCGCAGCTCATTCAGCCATAGAACAGGTAATTTCAGGCTGCAATTCGCCTGCGGCTTGCAGACAGATTGCTAGGGTTCAGTGCCTGGGGGCTTCTTAGAACCTGATCTTATCGGAGCGAACACCGAGCACGGGGC